>NC_049174.1:19882358-20208949 GCF_009769625.2 Cygnus olor
GGAAATTTTACTCAACTCAAGACTGACACTATGAAATTCTTTATCTGGAATAATTAAATCTACTGACAGGACCTAGCTCATACCAAGGACAACTTACTCTTGAATTCTACTGTTAAAAGTAGTAACTAGAGTAAATCTAACAGAGAAGTGAGGGAGAGTATTCTTACTCCCTCAGGGTTTGCACCTGTTTACATTGCAAATTTAACATTAATTTCTACTTCTTTATTAAACCAGCTTTAATTGAGAACAAAATTGTTTAAAATGGGAAAAGAGGCAGAAGCAATAAACTCTGGGATGAGAGCAGTATTAGAATTCATTTTAATATTTACTTGAAGTAGTTCAATTTGTCCACACTCTGTCAAAATCCTACCACTAAGAGGAGCCCTAAAACTATCCCACACTGAGCACTGGAAAAAGAGACAATTTTTTTTCTTACTTCTCAAGATCAAAAGGAACTGGTAATTCAGCGATACTGAGGAAAGCAGAAACACCAGAAGTTGAACAAGAACAGATAAAGAAGGAATTACTTCAGGAGCAGATGCTTAAAGTCAGTCAAGACCAAGGAAAAGAAAAGGAGAAAAAACACTCTCTCCAATGGGAGGGAGTCTACAAGTGGAAGTGATTCCATCAAAAAGGAAGAATGAAGAAATGATGAAGGCAGATAGTAACATGAACAAGAGGGGGACAAAAAAAAATCATGACAAGAAGCAAAGAATGAAGTCACTTCAAAGCAGGAGAATTGCAAATCCAGACACAAAGACTGAGAGTCAGGAAGACAACATTTAAATGGCAACAGAAAAAAGCAGAATTAGTGAAATACCTAAGTAGAAATGCAAAGGAAAGAAGGAATTTTAAGACATGTAATGAAGCAGACTAATAGAGTGGAAGTGGTAAAAATATGAAGAACCAAGGTAAGGTTTAGTATTTCTACACTTTCTGCTATCTGCCACAACTACAGATTTACTGGGAAAAGATAAGATGGCTCTTCCAAGAGCATACCATCTTACCATGGCTAAAACAATCAAGACAGACTATTCCAGAAACCTGCCCAGAAGAGAAGCCCCACTCAAGTACTCCAAACTGTCTTCTGGTGAAGCCCTTTGCTCTCTGGTGAACGAACAGGAGTGCAATGAACTCAGCTGAAGATACCTAGTTGTGAAATGTCAAGTGTACTGGCTAGGTATCACCTCTACCCAACAGGTTGGCTGATCTGTCCCTTTGCCATCGAGCGCAATGGGAACAAAGACAGGTCTAACGAGGTACCAAAGCCATCGCCGCCTTGCAGCCAGGCGCTCACACCTTGCCTACAACAGGTCTCAGAGCACGACGGACGGCTGACTTCCTTAAGCCCTGCCTGACCATACCCACCCAAGAGCTGCCGAGCTCCTTGATTTCAACCTGCGAACAACAAACAGAAGGCAAGGCGAGCAGCAGACTAGGCACACGCACAAAAATGGCTCCCTTTAGCCCGACCCGCTCCCTTCAGCGCGTTTGCCCGGCTGAAGCACTGGGCTCTGTGACCACAGCCCCTGGCCGGGCGCTGACAGGCCCCTCGCCTCACCGACCCCCGGGTCCCCAGGCCCATGCACGGCTTAGGGCGGGGACTACGGCGAGGCTCGGTGCAGGGGGGGCCTTCGCCGAGGCCGGGGCGGAGGCAGGTGCCGCCCCCGCCGGCAGGTGCCCGCCCGCCCGCCGAGGCCGCCCCGCTCACCCGGCCTCCCGCATGACGTTGCTGTCTCCGCAGTCGCAGGCGCCCCCCGCCTGGCTCCGGAACATGTTGTAGTCGTGCCCGGCGTGCTCGCCCTGGTGGAAGCACTCCGCGCACAGGCTCATGCAGGGCGAGATGCCGCACGTCCGGCAGCGGTAGGCCACGAAGTTGGCCGTCCACACCAGGCCGCACAGCGTGGCCGGGTCGTAGGCCCGCACGGCTTGCACGAAGCTGTCCCACGGCTCCCCGCCCGACAGCAGGCAGCGGCACCACTCCAGCGCCTCGCCCGCCGCCTCGCCGCCGCCCGGGCCCGCCGCCGGGGCCAGCACCCGCTCCAGCAGCACCCGCAGCTCGCCCGCCGCCGCCGTCGCCGCGCCGCCTTCGCCGCCCAGCGCCGCCTTCAGCCGCGCCGCCGTCGCCCGCTTGTCCCGGCCGCTGGCGCCGGCCCCCGCCATGACGGGGCACCGCGGGGCCGTTACGGCTGCGCCGGGCTCCCGGCTCTGGGGCTCCCCCTTCCCTTCCCTTCCCTTCCCTCCCCTCCCCTCCCAGCGGCACCTCCCTCTCGCGATAGCCGCAGAACCGGCGCCCTCCCGGCGCTGCCTCTCCCCTCCCCTGACACTGAGCCCTCCCCTTCCTCTGCCCGCCCCGCCGCACTGGCAGCGCGCAGGTGCGCGGGCAGCGCCGGCCCGCAACACGTCCCTCCCGCAACATGTCGCTGTCACCCCGCAACGTGTCGCCGCCCGACCCGACCCGCCACGCACGGGATGCTCGTTCATAGAACCACAGAATATCCTGAGTTGGAAGGGACCCATAAGGATCATCAAGTCCAACTCCTGGCACCACACAGGTCTACCCAACAATTCAGACCGTATGACTAAGAGCACAGTCCAAACGCTTCTTGAACTCCGACAGGCTTGGTGCCGTGACCACGTCCCTGGGGAGCCCGTTCCAGTGTGCGACCACCCTCTGGGTGAAGAACCTCTTCCTGATGTCCAGCCTGAACCTCCCCTGTCGCAGCCTGACACCATTCTCGCAGGTCCTGTCGCTGGTCACTAAAGAGAACAGACCGGTGCCTGCCCCTCCACTCCCCCTCGTGAGGAAGCTGTAAGGCCGCAATGAGGTCTCCCCTCAACCTCCTCTTTTCCAGGCTGAACAGGCCCAGTGACCTCAGCCGCTCCTCATACGTCTTCCCCTCTAGGCCCTTCACCATCTTTGTAGCCCTTCTCTGGGCACTCTCCAGCAGTCACATCCTTTTTGTACTGTGGTGCCCAGAACTGCACGCAGCACTCGAGGTGAGGCCGCAGAGCAGAGCAGGACACTCACTTCCCTCCACCGACCAGCAGTGCCGTGCCTGAGGCACTCCAAGACCCAGCTGGCCCTCCTGGCTGCCGGGGCACTCTGGCATAGCTCACGTAGCGCTTAATGTGTCCGCAGCCCGAGAAGCGGGCTGCCAGCAGAACTTCTAGAAAGCCCGTCCCCGGACAAAGGCAGGCTGGGGGCAGCAGGCACAACGAAGCCCCACGCCCGCCGCCCCGCTGCGGCCTTCGTGCCGTGCCGTGCCGCCCGCTGGCAGCGCTGGGGGCACAGAGCACCTAGGGCCCGAGCGGCGCCGTGTGCGGCCACACACCCACTTGCACACACCGCCTAGCACCCCGCACCAACGCCGTGAGCGAGGACAGGGACACCCCAGCCAGCAGCACTTGGCTAGGCACCGCCTGCCCGGGGAGGGGCGGACCGGCACGGCGGCGGCTCGGGGCCTGCGTCTGGCGCCGGGGCGGGGCGGGACGGGACGGGGCGGTGCTGGCCCCGCGGCGCGGCCCGCCGGCGGCTCACGGCGCCCGGAGGCGCTCGGCCGGGGTTGCGGTGAGCGGCCAGAGGGGTTGGGGGTAGGGGGGCTCGGCCCCGCGCTGCCACAGCCCCGCCGCAATCAGCGCTGGGAGCCGCTCGGCGCCGCCCGGGCTGCGGCGGGAGCAGCGTGAGGGAGGCGCGGAGCTGGCGGCGGGGCCGCAGCGTCCTGGCGGCATCGGGCCCCGCGCCGTGACGGGATCCCCGGGCTGGGCTGCCTAGGGGGTGCGAGGGGGTTTTAAGCGGAGAACGACTCCGTAAGGTAATACGGCATTATGGTATTGCAGCTGATGACACGTTATTTTCCTTAGAATCGTGGAAGAGTCGGAAGGGACGCGTGGGGATCATCGAGTCCAGCTACAGACATGAAGAAATTAAAGCTTAAAGAACTGGAGAGCTGTCTTCAACAGGTTGATACCTTCGAAAGCCCCAAACTACTCCTTGAACAGTACCCAACGAGACCTCACATCGCAGGTAGAGGTGGCACTGTTGTAGCTTGTCTCTATTAGTTCTGCATTAAAAGTTTAAGTGCTTTCTGTTTCTACCGCAGTATCTCATTTAAAGCCTTCACACTAGACATAGTTGAGAAATTGTATCCACCAGAAACCTGAATCCATTTTTCTATGATGTTAACTTATTTTCATTAAAAGAATACTGTTAATTTATAATCCAGAATTAGAGAAAATTGATTTAAAAGATACATATATTCACTGATCTATGTGAAATCTCTCCACCAGACCAAATATCTTCAGTTCAATTACTTGGCAAAATATTAGTTTTCACACAGAAATGAAAAAGAGAATTGCAGGCAGTGAGAAAATGAACGTAATTTTGCATGACAGGAAACCTTCATTTCAGAGTTTTCTGAAAGCAGAAGAAAGTAGTTTGTATTGATTAACTGGATGCTTATTGGGTACATTACTGTGTGTTTTTTTTTTTTCTCCCCTCAGCATGTATGCTTTACACAATTCACAATACTTTTGATGATATTGAAAACAAAACAATTGCAGATTTAGGATGTGGTTGTGGTATGCTCAGCATTGGAAGTGCAATGTTAGGAGCTGGGTAAGTAAATACTAATTTCTGGACTTTTTTTTTTTCTGGTATAGGACGGAGTTGAAATTGAGATTACAACATAGTGCTGAACTAAACTAATTTTAGCCATCTACTCTGGTGCATAATCAGGCCATTTAGTATGTTTAAATAGTTAATAACCATTCAGCTTCTGGGAGGGCTGTATACTGGCCTCAAAACAATTACATTTGTTTTCTCCTAAAGCATTAAATGAACACGTGAAACATTTCTCTCAAACTTTAAAAAGGTATTTGAAAAAGGCAACAGAGCTGCTCACATTTGTCTAAGTACTGAATTTGTAGTGTATGCCTGGTGTGTTTCCTAGTTAAAACAAGCTCGTGCCATTCCTTTTCAAAACTGCTATAGAATTTAAACAGTTTTATTTTGCAAAATACTAATGTGGCTTTTTTTTTCTTAATAGGTTTTGTGTGGGGTTTGACATAGATGCAGAAGCACTGGAAATATTTAACAGCAATCTTGAAGACTTTGAGCTCACAAATGTTGACTTCATTCAGTGTGATGTCTGTTCTTTGTCTGACAGCATGTCAGAGACTTTTGACACAGTTATCATGAACCCTCCTTTTGGTACCAAACATAATAAAGGTTTGTAGATATGGAAGTCGTTTAGCAATTACTAGAAATGAAGTATCAAGGGACACACTTCTAATGAAACATCTCTCCTCTCTATTGCAATAGGGGACCTACCAAAATTTTGCTGACCTGAAATCAGTTTCATAAGTAGAGAGATTAACCAATTCAATGCTATAGCTGACAATCATTTGGTTTCAAATAAACAATACTAGCTATTTCATATCCTTTATTTTTTGCTTTTACTAAAAGCACTTGGGAAAGTTGCAGAAATACTTTCTGTACCTTCACATATTCAGTGTTTTTTCTCAAATAGCTACTGCTTCAGAAAGATTCAAGCGTGAAGCAAATCATTAAATCCTCTAGTTTAAAGTTGCATTTAGTAATTTAAAAATTTCTATGCTTTTAGGAATGGATATGATTTTTCTGAAAACGGCTTTACAAATGGCAAAAACAGCTGTATATTCCCTTCACAAAACTTCAACACGGCAGGTAAGTCCTTCATTTTAGTACGGTGAACATTAAGCTGACAAATAGTTGGTCAGTAGTCACATTGTCTTTAGCTTCATTGATTTGTTCATATTTCTATAGTATATGCCTATTTGGGGTAAATATTATTGTCAAGGAATAGTTGTGACTTTGCATGCATCAAGATAAGTACATCTAATATTTTAAGTTGAAAACAAAGGTGCAGGAGACTTCTTAAATTATAACAGCCATGAAGATGTTTTTAAGACTATAGAAAACAGCTTTTACATGTAGCTATGTCTGTTTAATACTGTAGCACATTCAAAAGAAAGCAGATGAATGGGAAGTGAAGATGGAAGTCATAGCAGGTAAGATTAACTCAAGAGAAAAAACAGTTTCTTGGGGTCTAATATAGATGTAAGCCCTTACTAGTCAGACAACATCCAGAGAGAAATTTAAGTGTGATTTACAGTGAAAATGACAGGGTTTGTTTATTTACTTAATCTTACTACCTGTCTAGAACATAAGAAGGCACTTGATGATTAAAGCTCAGAGGAAGAGTTTCTTCGCGGACTACGTTAAGCATCCTAAATATTTTTGGCAGTTACTCTGTTATCTTCCAAAGTACCATGAGCTATATGTTTTATAGGAGTAATACAACTTGAGACATGGAATTTGCACAAATGCTTGAGATGTAGTTCTAGATCTCAGCCATCCACTTACTGTCTGCTGTGGTTGGTTGGTTTAAATTTTCAGTCATAATCTAGTGCAGAGGTCAAAACAGTTATCCCATCAAGGGCTCACAGAGATAGGCAATAGAACATAGATGGAGGGTGTAAGTTAACTGACTAATAATCAGTATAGCATAACAATTTTTTGTACTGTTCACAGAACTTCGATATGACCTACCAGCATCTTACAAGTTCCATAAGAAGAAATCGGTAAGTATAAAACCTAAGACAACTGAGAAAACGCTGTATTGTATCAGGGAGGTAAATAAATTCCACTGAAAGAAACTTAAGTTTTAGAGTCACGTGTACTGGATGATTAATAGCATTTGAAAGAAGTTTGTTATGACAGCAATAAGGTCCACTGTTGTTACCACACTTAGTGGTTGAACAGAGGGGTCAGTAATGAGCAGTTTTAAGTTCTGAATTTATTGGCAGCTGCTGTTTAATATAACTTCGAGGTTACAAAGTCAGGAACCTTTTACATTTGAATGAGGTGCAAGAGAAGTTGAGACCATCTGACAGTATAAACAAAACTATAAATACAAAATAATTCTCCAGAGTGGCATCTTAAAATTAAGCATGCTGCTTAGAACAAGAAAAAAAAAAAAAAGCTGTAACCCAACACCACGAAGCTCTCTTCTCATTGCAGGTTGACATTGAAGTGGATTTCATTAGATTTCTGCCAAGAAACTCCTGAACTGAAGCATGTCTTTAAAACTTATTTAAAATGGACTAATAAAAACAATGTTATTTTTATTTTAGTATTACTGATCTCCATCTCCATTTTCTGTTTTCAGTTGTTTTGGTGCAGGTTCTTCTTCTTCTATTTCCTCTAGTGGTCTCTTCTTAGGACTTGCTGGTTCTGCAAGATTGAACACATATAGTCATTTATGGTAAAGGAAAGCCTTTCAGTATTACCCCAAATCTTCTGGAAAAAAGAAACAAAACAATCAACTAAAATACTCTTAAAAGTAGTCCTAGTATATATGCCCCAGAACGGGTCCTAATCTATAGCCATTGCTATGATAGAAGGTTCACTTATCATGTGACTTAGAAGTTTCGAGGTGTTCCAAAGTACTTTAAAGAATTTGTTCTTACCTGCACTAAAGCAGGTAAGAAGATGAAAGAAAAAAAATCTAACAGGAGTAGGTTTAAATGGGTTTTGTTATAAGCAAGTACTGTATCTAATGAACAGAAAGAGTAGCTCTTCCTCTTCTCTGAGCTAAGTACCACTATCCAGAACTATTGGTCTTACTGTATCCTCAAGGTACATGGGGGTGGTGAACGTTGCTGACATCTTCAACGTGGAATGCTTTGAACAGTGCTGCAGTACAGCCACAGCTATCTAATAATTATTTCAAAATACTTTTAATATGCATTTTGTCCAGTTTCAGCCTCTGGAAGGAGGCAGAGGACCCCTGAAGTTACTTTACTGGTAATGACATATTGACAGAGGACAGAAATACTACAATAGAGGGCCAAAACTTGGCCCTAGTAAACTAAAACTTCTCTACAAAACAGCCCCGTGCAATAAAGAATCTCTATCCAGCACAGAACGACATACCTGTTTTAGTATCATCTTCACCTTCTTCCTCAAATTTTATTTTCTTGCCCTGAAACTGTACTTTCCCTTTTTGTGCGCCTTGAGGTATCTTCCCCCCTCTTCCTTTTCCTTTAACTTTGCGTCCTGTTGGAATATAAGATAACAGGAATTTTGTATCATTTGTGTTTTTAATGGACAAGCTCAAAAGAATGCTTTATAACCAGTGATTATTATGTATTCACTATCTTATTTTCACAAAATGCCACTCATGGGAGATTGTAAATGCTTCAATCAATCTAAGGAGGACCTTTTGTTTTCTGTTTCAGCAATTCCTGCTGATCTTCCATTATTTTTTTCAAAGCTTCTTTCTCTTCATCTCCTTCTAGCAACTCCCAAGTAACATCCTTGTTCCGAAGCTGTAAGTTTCCATTATGTGCTGCTTTGGCTTTTTCCAGAGCTTCTTTTGCAGTATCCTTAAATAGGATAATTCCCTTAAAAAGAAAAAAGGCATTTGCATCTTACTGTGAAAACACTCAGCTAGAATGATGAACAACATATCCTGCTAGGTACCTCAGCAAGTTCATTATGCTTGCATGCTGTGAAAAATCCGGACTGAAGCAAAACCCTCAGACTGTCCTAACAAGCATTCTTAGTCTCAGTTTTGAACTAATCAGCTGACGAGCCTGGAACCTTTACCCGTGCTTTTGAAAGAATTCAAGTGAATGATTTCATTCTCTAAATATTCTGCAGTTCCACAAGTCAAATTAAACAAAAAAAGAAAACAGAAATAATTATTTACTTGATATAGGAGCACATGCATTTAATTATTAAGCTTCAAACTCTAATACTAAGATCTTTACTCAGAGTCCAAGATTATACTTACCTCCTTTGCACCTCTTACAAAGTGTATCCATTTGATTTCTCCATGATCAGAAAATACTGTATGGAGATCTTCTCTGCATGTTTGATCATCTAGATCACCAAAAAACTTCAAAAGACATCCTGTCTTTTCTTCTAGAGATTTCTAAATAAAAGTTGAAGACATTTTTATTGACGAGTCAAGCTTTGAATATTCTTTCCCACCCCCATCATAATATTAAAACATGACAGTAATTAATTAGCAATTGAAGTCTCTTAACACCATTAGTAAACCAACCATTCTTGCTACATAACTTACTTATGCTGATACCCAAGTCTTGCACAGTGCCCCATAACCTTTAACTTTTTTTTTTCCTTTGCCTACTATGGATACATTTACATAGAATTTAGGACTCCTTTCCCTTAAGATAATTAACACTCTTGAAATTTTACAGAACAGTTTCCTGAAGGCTGACCTGAAGTTGAAAAATCCATACATTATTGATATGATCCTGTAAGGATTTACTAAGTAGCACAGAAGAATGATCATCTATTTTATTCATGTATTTAGGATCACTTCTGAACAGGTAAACCTACCTAGTAATTCAAATCCAGGAGATGTTCCTTTAAACAAAAATCAGTCTCTTGAAAATAAGACAATACCACGACAAAATGAAGTCTTACTGTAGGTTAGTTGTAAAAGCCGAATGCAACACATAGCTGCAGTAACACGTTAATGAAAATCCATGAAAGCACAAATTGAATAGTTTTTAAGTAGACATTTAAGAAACCCATACCATCTCAGCATCTGCTGCTTTTTTCTCTTTTTCTTCTTTTTCCCTGTAGAGAAGTTAACATGAGTTAAGAGTTGGTTCACATGTGGTCAGGTGATCCAAACCAGGCACTTCTGTTGATAAGGACTTACTGTTTAGCTCTTGCTTTGGCCTCTACTTTGTTTTGTTTCCTTTCTTCATTCTTCTTTGTACAATACTCTTCCCTTCAACAGAATGTAAACTAAGTTAATGCCAATTAGATTATCCCATTACAATTACTTTATAAGACAGGAGAAGCCAGTAAGCAATTGAGACCATCTGTAGCAGTTGAGATGCTGGTCTGCAAAGGCTTGTGCTATTGGTGTCTGTACAACAGTATGGAAATTTAAATCCACCCTTGACCATAATTATTAGGTTCATATATCAGGTAAGTGGACTTACTTGAAAAGCACTATCAGCTCTGTGTCTTTGTACTTTTGGTTTGGGATTTCTGTGAACTTCTTCGCAGATTCAACACTATCAAAAACCGCAAATATTGATCCCTGTTAAATAAGGGACATTCAGTCAGAGTAATCCAACAGAATGTTCTCCAGGAGGCATCCCTGCCCCAGGTCTTAATTGTTCATTGCCAAAAGTTACCTTAAACGTTTTCTGCAGAGTTCTCCTCATCTGAATATTTTCAACTGGACCCTTATCTTCAAGCCATTCTTTGATATCATCAAGAGTTGCGTCTACTGGAAAGCCTTTCTGCAGGAAAGCACAAAACTTCAATTGTATACAACAAACTGTGACACTTCATCAGATATAACCACCTGACCATCTAGTATGAATTAATTCAAGCTTTACTTTGGTTAAATGGTTCTCAGTCAAAGTCATTCAGAACAGCACAGAGCAAAGGAAGAGCTTTACTTACAACATATACCGATCTGTTTTTAATTGCAGCCTTGTACTGGTCATTCAATTCAGGAAGAGGTTTATTTGGAGATCTCCTGATTTTAGTTTTGTCTTCATTTATTTCCATTAGACCAGTCTTGGATTTTCTTAGTGCTTCTACTATAACACCAAAATCTTTAGACAGACGACTTAACCTATTGAGTAAAGAGACACAGGTTATTAAAACTATCCAGGCAAAGCTGAAGCCAAATGTTAAAATCCCAACAAGAATTGTATGTGCAGACCAAGGACATTTGGCCCAAACACATTTAAGTAGCTAAAAATTACCCTTCCATCCATATTAGCTGTACTTTGTTTTACCTGTTGAATTTGATCATTACTTCTAAAGGCACCCAGCCATCATCTAATTTGATCTGTTCCTTTAAGAACTTGTCTCTTGGTAGATTGTGATTGCCAAAATAGTACTGCAAAAGAAAGAAGAAAAAAATGTCTTGAAAATATTTGAAATTCTAATTGTTATTTTTATCAGATTAACAAAAGTTCTCAAATTACTACTTCCTGCTTTAACAGGACACTTCCAAAAGTTAGCTGCAACAAGTAAGCTGTTAAAAAAAACCTGCTTCATCCAATGGGATTGTAATCAGGCAAAGCTGGTAGGCTGCAGATTTGTTTAGGAGAGGCATGAGGCTCACTCTGTTAACATTCATAACAATGTGTATTCATATAGCATAATTCATCAAAGTGATAAAGATCTGCAGGGTCACCAGTGAAATTTATCACAAACAGATTTAGATTTTAGTCCTTATTTAAGAAATGTACTAGGCAAGAATAGTATCTTTGCCGCACTGTGAAGTCCTCTATGTAGACTACAGTTTCTAGGTCTCATACAAGAAAATACTGTAAGATAGATACACACACACACATATTTAAGCATTCATTTACCATGTTCTCATTTTGATTGTGCCTGGCATGGAAAGAGCAGTGTCACAGGTGACAAATTGTTTAACTGAGCACAAAGTAGACAAGTTCATCAGATTCTTTTGCTTGCTAGCAGTCATCTAACAAGGGTCAAATACTTGAAGCCATAGGATAAGTGGAAGTGTTTCCACCAGGATCATGGTGCTTTAGGAAGAGCCAGCTCAAGTTTTACGATAGTACTTCTCCCTCTAGTGTACCTCAAGTTCACATTACCACACGTCTAGCTTTGTCAACTATTTATCCCCAGTCTCAGTTATTTTCATAAATAATGACTATGGCTCCATATGCTGATGGATTCACATATAGATACACATAATTTTGTCATTCAGGAAGAAGGTTTTGTTCTGGATATTATTTTAAATGGTGTGTTCAGTTATCCATTGTAAGGTAACCCTCCAAGCCTCTCGAGTAAGAAATAATGAATGTAAAGTAGGGCATTTAAGTTTAGTCCTAATTTGTAGCAATAAATTACAGAGCAGTAAAACATAATAGCAAGTTATGCAGCATGCTAATATTTTCAACAGCACAGATTCCCAAATAGGATTTTTTTTCCCCAATTGCATACAAAGAATAACCCCAATGAACACAGTAATAAATTGTTCAATGATACATTCACTTGCTGTAATACCTAAAATGTTATCAAGTTAAATGTTTTGTGTTTAAGTGGTAGTCTTACAAGCAACCTTAGACAAACGTAACTTCCAGTTTAGACTACCACTACGAATGATCATAACATATTAAAGTCTGTCACAAGTCTATGACTGTTTTGTTTTTTTAACAGAGCTGAATATTCAAGTTAACTCTATGAAGTTAATTTCCCATTAGCCAAGTTCATACCAATTAAAGTCTCCAAAAACTACACGAGTCTAGATCCAAAACTATAAATTGAACTCACCTCAATTTGCTGACAGATTTTGCTTTCCAAGATAGACATGTTTTCACCATCTCCGTTTTCAGCCATTTTCATCAGCTGTGTTGAAAAGAATTTAGAGCAAAGGCACTAAGTATCAAATACCAACTTCTACAGACATATTTGTATAGCACTGCATTTAACTACATTTAAACAAGGTAACAGGCAAGTTCTTCAGCCACACGTTTATGCTTGTGAGTCAGCTCTAAACATGACTGCACAATTCCAAGTAGAAACTGAAACTAAGAAACAACTACTTAGCCGTTAAACCAGCATTTTAAACCATGTTAAACCATGTTAAACCAGCATCTAACATTCGAGATAAGTAAATAAATGCTGTCATTTTAAAGCATTTGCTATTTACCTTTTTATAGTCACAGATCCTCAGTTGGTACCTAACAGCAACAAATCTGAGCCAACAATAGCCAATGTTTGTCAGGTCAAACCCAATCCCTCATCACTAGGCAAAACTTTAGTAACAAAAATTGTTTGATATTCCTAGTAAGTATAATTAGAATTTTTTTTGAAGTTTCCACCTTGTAAGTAATCTTTGAAAGTTCAAGGAACTTACTGGAGGAAAGAATGAAGACATACGTATTTACTAGTACATCCTAAAGATGTCTAGTTCTCCTTTTTACAGATTTGCCTTCACTGCAGTTCTGCCTGAATACTGCATCAAGCATCTTTGAGAGGACATATGATGTTTTAAAGTTGAAAGCAATTTATTCTCCTAACTAGTATTAAGCTTTTAGTTCCCGTACATCAAATACGGTCACTATATGCACTAGGAAGTTGGTAAGAAAGCAGCTACTGGACAACAAATTAATGGAGATCAGAAACTGCTCATCTAATTCCTCTTAAAATAGGGATAGATGGAGGAGAGTTATTCTTGAGAAAAAAAAAAAAAGCAGCTTTATAAACCTGTCAGAAACCAGTCTGAATTCAACACTGAACTGTAAACCCCAGATTTCTACCTTCTCCTGACACACTCACACTTGTCAAATCCAGCTGCAGAAGATTAAGCAGACTGATGTCCCCTCAGCTACCCCAGGCCAAGCCTTAAGGCAGACTGTACCTGCTTGCCCCTCAGCTGTCCTTGCTGTTTCACACATCATACTGAATGGTGCACAGGTTTGTTGGAGCAAGCGGTCTCTTAATGCAGGTTTTTGTTAAAATAAAACTCAGGACCTTGTGGCTGCATGCTGCCAAACCACCCGCAGTTCTGTTACAGGCGAGGACTAAGGAGATGCAGCTTGTCTGAGCTAACAGATACAAATGAATCAGTGCAGTACAGCCACAGGCTGTGCTTTGTTACTGCCTCTGTCATTTGGAGAGAACTCCTCTTCAGTCTGCCTAGGGTAACCCCCCTCTCCTAGCCTCCCCCCCAAACCTGGTCTGCAGCATGCTAGACGCCCTTGTTTTTACTTCTGGGTAGCCCTTAGGAAATGCAAACGTGATAGTGCTACGAGGCACCATGGAAAAAACAGACATTCTTGTCTCCGCCTGGCTTCTGCTGCCTCAAGTCCTCCACCTTTTTCATAGCCTCGAAGACCCTCCTGTGCGAGCAGAAACACTGTACAAAAGGTTAGAGCAACACGAGACCTCGGGCAAACCACTGAGACTGAGTTTTGTAATTACAAAAGTTTTTTTAGAAAGCACCCATCCACACACTAGTAACGCGCTCCACAGGCCAGCCTATGCCCCGCATGGCAGGCTCGGGCCCTTCTACAGCTGGGGCGCTGACGGAGCCCTGACCCCCAGGCACCGAGGCAGCAGCCGCCTCCTAGCACGGGGGAGCTCCGCGTGCTGCTGCACCCGCTCGCTTCAGCCCCTTGGCGCGGGCACCTCAGCCCCCAGCCCCCAGCAGCAGCGCAGCACCGCCCGCCGCGGTGCGAGCAGAGGGAGCAGGGCCCCGGCGGGCAGGCCCCGTCCGCCAGGCTCCCGCCGCCCCGCAGCCCCTCCGCGCGGCGGTGCCGGGCCGAGCCCCGCGGGGAGGCGCCAGGCGGCGGGAGGCGCGCGCACAGCTCCGCGTGCTGCAGCGCTGCCCCACGCGGGGCGCCGCAGGAAGCGCTTCCCGCCACCGCCGCGCTGCCGCTACGCCCGCTCCGGCCCCTTCCCGCCCGCCAGCCCCAGCCCAGCGCGCGGCGGCACCGAGCACAAACCTGCGGCGGCCCCGCCCGGCGCGCCCCGCACCGGCCCCGCTCGGCAAGCTGCAGGCGGCGCGCACCGAATGGCTCTGCCCGGCTCCGCTCCGGCCCGGCCCAGCAGCCCCCGCGCCGCCGCCCGCCCCTCACGTGGCGGCCGCTTCCGGGGCGCGGGGCGGGGCCGCGGCTCTGAGGGCTGTGAGGAAAGCCCCCCCCTCCCCCCTTCCAGTCGCATGTGCACCGCGCTGTGGTGGCGTGTTGTTTATTAGAAACACTTACTGCAGTACACCCGTAGGCCCGTACAGCGCTACAAACGCACGAATAAACGCTCTAACAAACAGTACCGGCCCGAGAGAGCTCTGTGTTACCTCATGCCTTCAGCCCCACGCGGGGAGCAGCGCAGCGGGCCCCGTCCACAACGGGCAGAGTAACGCGGTGCCCGTATCCCGGTGGCCGTTACGGGCACGGGGCGCGGCCAGGTCTAAATTTTAATGTAAAAAATAGCACCATTGAAAACGTGACAGCCAGTCTTTGAACCTGAATGCTCCCCTGGCTCTCAAGCATCCCAAAATCTCTACAAAATGAAGATGTCTCTGGCTTCAGGTTGTGCCATATGGATGCTGCTCTCCCAGCACAGGAGAACCAAAGGCTTCTCCCCGCTCTGCAGGAACACTTGAGAACACTTCAGATCTCCACCTGGCTTTTAAATTATTCTCTGCCGTGGGGATTTCGGGGAGAAATAAATTAACTCTTTTGCTAACTTGCTTGGCCTATGCATTTCAAACAGCACCAAAGAGTTCGGTTCCTCAGACCTCTTTACATATAAGAATCTTTAAACAAATTTGGCTGCATCCTTAAGTAGCTCTCAGCGGGACAGGTAACAAACCAGAATACTGAACCCACACACACGAGCTTCTAACAACACTACAGTCAGACATCAAAACAAGAGCTATACACACAGCACAGAATTTTACGGCAAAACTCACAGTTGAGTGAAAACCGTTACTACCAAATGCAAGTGAGAAATCAGTACAAAAATGTGAAATAACAAAAATATGTTGAAAGTGCTTATGATTAAGAAGAAATACTATGAACTGAGGAGTTCACCTTCTTACAAAGTTCCTTGGATGGTATCTGGTAAATCCAATAAAATCAGAATTTCATGTCAGGTGGCACTGCTGCTGTAAGAGGTTCCCACCACAACTTATCACAGCCTCCTGCTGTCCTTCCTTTTGTACCAACATCTAACAGCTGTCTCTGCTGTCATTTTGTAAGCTGGACTGAAGAACCGAAGGGGGCTAAAAGAGCCTCTCTGCTCCTCCAGCCTAATTCTTTATTTGAATCACTTCTGTCAGACTGCATGCAGCTCCACAGCAGCTGCATTGCCACAGCTCAAGAAACAGGGTGTAGGGATTCTGGACTGTCCAGTCTCTATCCTTACATTTCAGGAAGACACACATCAAATTTTATTTCAAAAAGAGTTATCATAGAAAGGCTTTTCTCTGAGAAAAAAAAAATACCCGCAAATCAGCCAAAAAGCCTACTGCAAAGCCACGCAGAGTTCTGGAAAACTAGTGCACATGTTCTGTTTGTGATCCTGGGCTACCAGGTCACATTTCTTCCCCTTTTCCCAGCCTGTGCTCTTCTTCACTCTGGCATTTGAAGGTGGATTTAGAGGCACCCTGCAACTGCCCACAATTTCTGGATATGTAACCTAGTTCTTCAAGTACTATAGCTCTATACATACCACACACCTAGCTAGTGGTGAACCCTTTCTACGGCTCTATTCAGTGTATCAGAGATTTCATCATAAGCCCAGTAGTCCACAAAAATGCAGAGTACTTTGGTTTTACTCAACTCAGCATCAAGTTAGAGTTCCACCTGGTGGCTAATGAAAACAAATCTGTTTTTCACAGTAGTTCCTGTATAGCTGTGCAAAGTATTGCAAGGGAGTCATCTGAAAACTTTCATGTCAGAGAATGACTGAAAATATATGGAAATATTTTTCCCACATTTATGCTTCTGAATTGTTTAAAATGAAGATAAACCGTATAGTTTTTAATGAATGTCTGCTAAGAGATTGCACCTGACATTTCACTCCTGAGGTAAGCAGTACTACTAGGAATACTGCATCTGCTGTTTTCTGTAGCAGCAGTATGAAAATCAAATGTTTATACATTATACACGCAGACGCAGCCATGTGAACGCATAGCACTGGGAAGATTACCTACTGCTTCCCATTTGTTCAGTTCAGGGTTGTATTTCTCAATACTCTGCAGATACGTTCCTTTTGAATAGGAATATCCTCCTGTTACATAGATGCATCCATTCATGACCACGGCACCACACTCCATTCTTCTCTCCATCATGTGAGCCATCTGCTTCCACTCATTCTGCTCTGGGTCATAGCAGTCCGTGATCGTGGTCTGTCCACCCACAAAATAGATCTTGTTTTGTAACGTAATTGAACACAATCCATATTCTTCGGGAAGAAAGGAATACAATTCAACTCAGCATGATAATGTTATCTTAAACTGCAGCTGCACAACAAACATTGGGCACCACTGATGCCAGCTGAGTTTCTTCACTGAATTTAGTAAACACCCTCAGGAATTTCTGCTAGACCTACATAGACAAGCACCAGTATTTAGTGACAATCTCTTTAGAAACTTGTTGTTACCAAATGCAGAAAACAGAGAAAGCCTTTTGAAAATTCATATAAAAGACCTTTGCCAAACAAATATGAATAGACAGATTTTATGGAAAGTTAGCTCACTATGTTATTTAGTAAAGTACAGCTGTTCCTTAGTTGAGTATTATAACGTGATTTCTATACAGCAGACACTTGAGGGGGGCCTTTCCCTCCCTTCTCCAAGCCTGGGAATAGTAGATCACCCCACAGGGACAGGTGTCCACTCTGAACCTTCCTGCCCTAGACGTTTTCCTCATCTTACTAGGAACTAGGCAGACTCTTAAGTGGATTTAAAGACTCATAGTTATAATTAAACAAATCAAACTCTATGCTCATTACAGAAATTATTGTTTACCTGGATGCGGACTTGTGGTGACTATACTCCACTCATTGCTACCTGAATGGTATCTCTGGATTTTATCATAGGTGCAGCTTCCTCTGTAGCCATAGTGACCTCCGGTTACGTAGATGACTTCGTGCAGGACACAGGCAGTGGCATTTCCAACACCTGTACACAGTGTGAAAGTCACAACACACCTTCAGACTGCACACAACACCCACTGGCACTTTCACTGATAACCCCAATTTAAATGACTTGTTAATTAACATTTTAGGATGAAATTATATTTGCAAGTATTTAAATGAACGTGAAATTAAATAAACTGTCAAGACACCTTATTTTAGCAGTGTAAGTCATGAGCAATTAAATAAACATGCAGTAACCGACATGTATTGCATGTAATATGGCCATACAAAATTTCACATAATCCTTATACAGTCGTTAAGGACACGGTCATGCTGGTTTTGAAACAGGGAATTGCTTACAATATTTCACTAAGTTTAAGTGATTTTATAAGTCTCGCATACATGGAAAGAACAAAGTCAATGGGAGCTGAGATTATTCAGTGTCTCAGGGTATTTTTAGTCTTTCTCATATTATTAACAACACTGCTGTACAAACAAGGACACAAATAGAATGTAGCCATGTTAACTCCGTCTCCAGGAGAACAAAACAAAAATAAAACAAGGGAACTGCAAGATAAAACATACAAACCCTAGCAAATTAGTGTGTTTTTAAGCATCTAAAA
Source organism: Cygnus olor (assembly GCF_009769625.2). Taxonomy (NCBI): domain Eukaryota; kingdom Metazoa; phylum Chordata; class Aves; order Anseriformes; family Anatidae; genus Cygnus; species Cygnus olor. Next base: position 19,900,653 of record NC_049174.1, read on the forward strand.
AGCTCCAGGCAGAAAATGTGACAAAATGCCTGCACAGAACATGTAACTGCTCACACTATTAAAGCAGCTTTCCTGGATTTAAATTAAGAGAATAATAGCAGTGATTGTGGGAAAGATTTAAACATTAAAGAAACAATTGCGTAAGCATGATTAGCGTTTTTCCTGTGAGATACCTCAAAAAACTCTCAAAAAATACCATGTTGCATCAACTTACAATAAAATCTTACAAAAGAATTTATTACTAATTGCAAATAATTACACTAAGTTATAAAAATTATTATAAGATGTGCAATTATTTATAATTTTTATAACCAAATAATATCATTTAGTGAGGTTGTGATCCAAATTCATACATTTTTAATAGATCACTATTTTGGCTGCTAAAAATAGGTATGAGTGTTTTTCCTAATCCTCGCACTAAAGATTAAACTAAGAAACCTGAACAGACGATATACTGAAATATGAGCAAGCTGCATACAAGAAATTTTAAGTGAAGACACTTATTTTGGTATAAATTCAGATTATTTTCTGTACAATTATTTATAATACGATCCCTTTATTCACTCTTGGAGGATATGCTGAATAGACTTTAATCCTGGGTAGGTTTCTAATTTCCTTCCAAGCTGAACATAAATTTAGCTCCTGAAGGAAGACAAAATTAAAAGGAGACCACCACACCACCACCTGCTTGTTCATCCTGTGTTCCATGGCTCAGCGCAGCACAGCATTTGGATGCTTGCAGCAGTTTGGCTAGTAAAGACCTGAACCAAAGCCCACCGCAACCACCAGGATGCTTCCCATGAACTTCACTAGAAGTTGGATCAACCCCTAAACGTGTCTGTGGCACTTCTGTGTGGCAAAGGTGGAAGGACTGACATTGAAGCAGACACCACACAAAACCTTACGTACCTTTGATCATGTTTGCAATAGGAACCCATTTCTTTTTTAAAGGATCATAGAACTCTGCTTCTTGCACTGGAGCTCCCTGCCGGTAACCACCCAACGCATAGATGCAGCCACTCAGGGAAACTGCACAGTGGTAATACCTCGCATCAAGCATGGGGCAGCCTTCAGTCCACTCGTCTCTCTCACTGTTATATATCCACACAGTATCAAGGGCTTCAATGCTCTCCGTTCTATAACCTCCCGTCACATATATGTCTGGTCCCAAATTCGTGACCCCATAGCTCTCCCGGGTATGATCTGGCATGTCTGTTCCCTGGACCCATGTGTTGGTTAACGGATCCCAAACATGCACCTCTGATAAGGGATGCCAATAATACCCTCCAATCACATACATGGCGGCCGTTGGTCTTTTGGAAAGGCCTTTGGGACTGGGGTTCAGGGCGTTGTATACGAGTGACCGTATTTTATTATCATTAAGTCGGCATTTTTTTTGTAGGCTTAAAGCTGACCTCAAATACACGTTATCTAAGTCTATTTGGATGCAGCTCAGCAGTTCATAGATGTCCTCGATTCTCTCTTCCACGTTGTGCGCTACCCACTTCACCACCGCTTCGATGGCTGCCTCTTCCTTCCAAACATTCAGGTTCTCTCTAGAGAGAATAAACGCGAGCTTCTCCTTTCCGATGTCCAGGAACTCCTCCTGCTTCCACACGTCTTCGAACTGCCACAGCAGCATCCTCCGCGCCTCCTTCTCCAGCTCTGAGCAGTTGTGGTACTCGGCAAAGGCATGCATCCCTATGCAGTTGTCGGTATCCAAGTGCCTGACCAGAAACTGCTCGCAGGCTTTCTTGACCGAGGCGAACTGGAGGAGGTCCGCCGCCTGCAGCAGGCTTTGGACGTTTCTCTTTGTTATCTGGATCTGGGAGGTGTATGCATAATTCACGAGGGCTTCCAGCACGGCGTGGCTGAGCTCGGGAAGCCTGATCTGGCTTTTAGCCTTCTCCTTCATGTCGGCCGTGAACATGGCTTTGAAGTAACTGCTGCAAGCCGCCAGGACGGCTCTGTGGCAGCGGAGGCAGACTCCCGAGGCGCCCTGGAGCGCGATGTCAGTGAACAGCCCGTCCAGATAGAAGCCGCGGAACGCCCCCAGGAGCCGCGCGGGGTGCGCGGGGTCCTCGTACGCGTACACCTCCAACTCCGCCGCCTCCTGCCCGCACACGGCCATGGCCGCACCGCCCGGCGGCTTTGTGGCGTCCGGCCGGCCCCGCCCGCCCGCTACTTACGCCCAGGGCCGCCGGGGCCCGCGGGAGGCGGAGCCGCGCAGGCAGCGCCCAGGTGGGCGCCGGCAGCCGCCGCCCGGCCCCTCCGCGAGGCCGCCGCGGAGCTCCCCGGCCGAGGCGGCTCACCGCCCCTGAGGGACGGCAGCAGCTGCGCGGGCAGCGGCTCCCGGCCGCACAACAAAGCCGGAGCGCCTCCCGCTGCCCCCGGCAGCGCCCCGGGGCTGCCCCCTGCCTCAGGCGTGAGGGGAGCGAGGCCAGGGACGCCCCCAAAAAACAGGGCTTGGGAGGGGCAGGCCAGAGCTCCCCTCAACGCCTGACCCTGAGAGGCGCAAGTGACAGCCGCAAACTGTGCTGACTCCGACTGTAAGCAAATTATTGTTAATTTATATGGCTTCCAAAAAGGTGGTTCACGATTTCAGCCTTCTCTACTGGCACAGTGGTTGCAGCAGCGGATGCCCTAAACGCCTCTGGAGCATCCCCTGAGGATAAAGTGGCCGCGCTCCTCCTGAAGGGCCAGGGCTCCCTCTTAGCAGCAGTGGGACTTGGGACCTTTGGATCCACCAGCCAGGCTCTCCCCGCCCTGCACTGCAAGTGCTCCTTTTACAAAGCGGAGGGAAGTGTTTCTTGTTATTAGCCACGTGCCTGCAAACCCCAAGGGAGAAATTAGGAGGGCTCCTGCTCTGCACAGATTTAAAAGCATCATTTTTTTTCTTTGCATTACTGGTGGTACTTCCTCCGGTTTCCCACCAAAAGCATGAACTGAAGAAGGAATCTGAGTGGGAAGGTGTATACAGACATCTCCTCCACCACCCTTGCTCACATGCAGGCTGCAACAGGACTCAAACTTTCCCTTGGCCTCTATGTAGCAGCGCAAGACTTAAAAATACCCAACAAATCCTTCACACATCTTTGACTTTTTTTTTTTTCTTCCAAGCACTCTTGTTGCATTGTTAGCCCAGGAAATAACTTTTGTGGTGCAACCCAGGCATTAGCAGTAGCCTCACCAGGGCCTGTCCCACAGCTACATTACTCCACTTTATTTTTCTCTGGAGCATTCCCTTGTAGGGCCCCAAGTCTGTTTGTATGCCCCCAAGCCAACGGCTTTGTTTTGCTGCTATTTTTCACCTTCCATTTCATCAGCTCCTATGGATATGCATGAACTTCTCTCAGCTCTTGGCCACCCTACTAGCACATAAGGTCAGGGCATAGTATTACAGCTAAGTACTCCTTACAGTAGCTTGGGTGTAGTACCAGATCTGTTACCATACAGAAAAATTCCCATATGCACAGCAGCCTCCCATTATGCATTCCTTAACATCTTTACCTAAGTTAGTACATTTCCCCAGAAGCTGGACATCTCCACCCCCCCCCCCCCCCCAGGGCATGCTGTTTTAGCCACCCAGCAAGTCAGGTCAGCAACACTAAGTACAGAACATGTACCCTTTGAAAGATCTGCTCCTTCTTCTTCTTTTCTCTTTTGGCTGTGTTACCAGCTGAAGCTGACTTCACAATCTGGAGGTACACATCTCCCCTCCCTTATACCCAAATGTGGAAAAATGTGGTAATTGTGGTGCTTCAGAAAACTGATTTCTTTTTTATTTTCAGAAGAAGAGAAAAAAATAACACAAGACCTCATTAATTGCTTAATGGCTTACCTACTGGAATGGAAAAGCTCCTTCTGTCTCTAACACACACTTTGTCCAGCAAATAGCATCAGCTCTACCCTGTACTTGAAGTGATTGAATCATAATAGCTAATCTTTCAATTAGTTTTCTTTGCTTAATCTATTCTCATCTCCTGCTTCTGTATTCTATCACAAAAAAATAAAAACAATTCCTTTTTGATTATGGAGACTAATGTCTTACTCAATGATTCAGCAATATAGCAAATTACAAGATAAGGTTCCTATGGCTAAAGAATATTAGGAAACCTAATGTAAGTGGGAAAAAAAAGAATAATTATTCATATTACTAGGTGGTTGGGGCTTTTTTGTTTGTTTCTTTGCTTTTTAAATAAGCATTAAGTGAGATCTGGACAATAACTGGACAAACAGAAGGCAAACTGTTTTGCAGCTAGGTTATGAAGAGCACAGAAGAGATTGGAGCAGTACCTGTTAACACTTAGCTGCACATCCAGAGTGAAGGACATACACAACTTTAAAAGTAACCACACAATATTGTGCTATGCAACAGCCATTAGCACTTTTGTACAACCTGCAAATCAGAAAACTTAAAACTGTTGAGGCCCACCAGTTAGATGCTGTCTTTGTGCCCTTACACGAGCCAACAAGGTAAGATCTCTAGTATAAACACCTCAGACAGCTATCAACTATCCAGCATTAAAGCTGTGCCCCTAAGAAGTCAAGTATATTACTTGGGACACCTTAGATAACAAACTGCTAAAGCTACCTGCTGTAATTAGTTAAAATAGGTGAAGGGCTAAACCCCAGTACAAGGCAGTACTCAAAAGAAATCTTCAAGATTTCCCCTCAAAACAGGGAAGACCACCCCTAAAAACCTTCAACTTCGAAAAAGAAGGTATTGACAACATCAAGTGTCCATAAGAAAATGAGAAGAGTGCTGCACAGACAACACAGAAGACAACAGCTACAGCAATTGCAGGTTGCTGAACTACATCTTGGACACCTGCGACTGAACTACTGCAAAAGTTAGACCAATTTCTCAGCTACTAAGGCACGTAAGGGTAGAGAACAGACATCAGTTCAATAGCAGACTATAACCTATTTTGGGAGATGAAGAAAACATTTGGCATGAAAACACATGACTTTAATGAGACATACTTCTGTATGCATAGCACAAGTCTTAGGGCTCATCTCGCTGTGAGTGAGAAAGACTCCATGGTCACAGATGGTTCCTGAAACTACTAAAGGGCAGGTGAATTCCAATAAAAAGTTAGAATGGGCAGAGATGCTCCCTTACAGCCCGTGAGAGGGCTATGCAGGGCACGTAGACAAGAGTGAACGGGCAAAACCATGTAAACACGTGCACACACACACCGTTCCATGGGCCCGCGCGCTGCAGCAGAAACCCATCGAGGAAACAGCGCCCAGCTGGCTCCGAGTGGGCAGCAGCGAAGATCTAACCAGGGGCAGCCCTATGCACGCGGTCAGGGTTGTAGTCAGGGGAACGGGAGAGTGACTCTCCTGTCAACAGCACCGCACCGTTCTTACTGTTCTCCAGAAGAGAAGGGGTCTGACTGACAATGTAAACAGTGGTATCCAAAGACTGACACCTACACTTGTGTTCGCTCTCCCCAGGCCCTGACAAAAACAGGTGCCTAACAACACACAGGCCAGCAGAATACGTTACGCAATTCATGTATGTTGCTTTTGTCACTGATAGTAACTTTTATTGTCTTTAATTAAAACTCTTAAAAAGGAATTTTACTTGGTAAAATATTCAGTATATTAAAAATATAAATGCATCTTCAGATCAAACAAGATTAGAGGCATACCAAGTCATTTACAAATTAAACATTTACCCTGATTAAATAGTATTCAAAGCCAATGATTCCAGAACCATGCTCCTGGCAAGTTAAGAATTTAAGTTCTTTATAAGTAAAGAATTCTTTCTTTCTTTTGTGCGCTAATCCCACTCCTTTCCCTGAGCACATGGAACAGGACATGCAGGCAGTAAAGGTTCAGGGTAGGGAGAAGGTTAATGGCAATTCCCCCTGCAACCCTCCCACCCCCTTTTCCACTGATGTTGGAATGTGTAGTATGCTAGAAAGCCGTTTTAATATGGCTTTCCCACTATTGCCAAAATCGAACACACAGTTTTGTATCGTGTTTATAAAACATAGGTTCAGATGGCATCCCAGTTCTAGTTTTGTGCTTTTATGCACATGCAGTGTTTCTCTCCTGGAAAGAAAAAGGCATAACTATATTGGTTTCCTTTTATCATCTGACTTATTCCCTTATAAGCAGCTTCAGATAAGACACTATTTCAACAGCAGTTGACCAAACCAGAACAGAACACTCTACAGGACTGTGATCTTGGGAGAGCTGAGAAATCCTTTTCTCTAAGGTATACCCATGCCTGGGCATAGCAATGTCATTCTTCTTCAGAGACATTACCGGACATAAGTCATTCCCGCCATCACCTATATATACAATTTGTGTATAACTTACTCCTCGCTCCAACTGTTTATCTAGAAATTCTTTTAAAACTTTCCTTTTGCAAAGGTTTTTAGGGCACTTTGGACAATGGTGAGTGTGAAAGTTCTGTACAGTTAGGTAGCCAGTACTGCTGAATGCTGCAGGGTTTGTAAACACTTCATCAAACACCTTATGGAAGTCGGCAGCTTTTAGAATCCAGTCAATAAATACTGTATTAGAATCTGAAACAATTATGCAGTCAAAAAGCTCTTTGTTCTCGCCAATAAAATGCAGAAGATCTCCCATTCCCGCAGTGAAAGGGATCGTTGTCATAGTCCTTTTCATCTCCTCTTCTTTGACACCGCTGTCTCCCAAGTAGACAAAGACTCTGCCCATATATTCTGTCCAGTACCCAGGCTGGTAGGAGTTTCTCAATCCATTAGGAAGCTTCTTCCCAGGAGCACACTTCACAATCCAGGTGTCACTATTTTCATCTACAATCGTATGGTCGAAGTCAAAAACCAACAGAAATTTCATAGCTGTCCAGGGGCAGTGTACAGAACAAACAGAAGAAAAAAAATAGAGAAATACTTATAGAAAACAAACTACTGAACTCCTACCCTGATCGTGTGCTCAGGTGAGAAAAATGATGCGGGAAAAGGAAACTAAGACAAATACACAAACTGAGGAAACCGCCTGCGACCACTCCAGCTCCAGGACTTTTGGCCGAGGCCGAGGCCGAGGCGGGCAGCCCACGGCAGCTCCCGGCCCGGCGGCGCCATCTCAGAGCCGGGCTGCGGGACCGGCCGGGCCCCGCGCCGCCACCGCGACCGAGCGGGGCTTCCGCAGCCGGGCAGCGCTGCCGGACGCTGCCGCCGTGGCCGCGGAGGGGAGCAGCCCGCCTGAACGCTGCGGTGACGCAGCCGCGGCCCCTCCGTGAAGCGCGGACAGGCCCGGACGGGGCAGGACCGGGCCCAGGCCCAGGCCCAGCCCCGCCGCTTCCGTCGCGCCCCGCGCCAGCCCCGCCCGCCGCCGCCGGGTTGCGCGGCAACAGCGCGCACGCGGCACCGGCACCGGCAGCGGCAGCGCCCCGGGACATGGCGGCGGCGGGGCGGCCCGGGCGGCCCGGAGGGAGGCGGCGGCGGCTGCCCCGTGAGTGCGCGGGGCGCTGGGGGCGGCCCTGGGCCCTGCCCCGGGGCCCCCGCCGGGCCCGGACCCGTCTTGCCCGTCCCGGGGGCGCGGGGCGGAGCTCACCCGGGGCCGGGGGAGCCACGGGGTGCCGGGGGCAGGGGGAGTCAGGCGGGTCTCTCCCCAGGCAGGTGCGCCTGGAAACGGGCTGGGGTTGCCAGCAGCAGCACGACCCCCGGTGAAAGCCCCGAACGCCTCAGGCTGGGCAGCGCCGTGCGGGGCAGGGCAGGGGAACGAGGCGCGCTGCTGGCAGCACGCAGCTCTGCACAGTTTCCCTTGGGAATACAGCTGGCCACCTAAAGGGCGCTGCACGAAGCCCGACGGTGACCTAAAGGCTGTAGGAATGCCCGCACACGTGTATGTAGCCCAACACAAGGAAATGCTCGTCTTTCCAGCAGTTCAAGGCACTGCTCGGACAAGCCTGCTCTATTTCAGTAGGTGCAGTGAGCACACCGGAGAAGGGCGGCCAGACACAGCCTGTGCCCCTACTGCTGCCTCACCCACCCCCAGCAGAACGGCTTCAGCACCGTTCCCCAGATATTTCCTCTTGCGAATGCTTCCTGGCCGCCGTGGCCAAATACCGTCTGCAAGGCGTTAGTTACCACAGGCCAAACCTGTTACATGAACGTGCATAGAGTTACATCGCTCAGCACCATGGCCCAAGTACACGCACTGCCCGCACTTAGAACACAGTCAGATACTCCATCATAGCTCTGGGGTACTGGGACAGGGAGAGTAACTGTTAGGACAACTCAGTATTGATAATATGCGGGAATTGAAATCCTGATGCAGGTTTGAATTTAGGATTTTGTGATTCCAAGTAACCTCAGTATCCTTTCTTCCCTCTACATAGCATCACACAGTTTTGTACAAAATAGTGTTCTAGATGGATGTTTTCTTCCAAATGGAGTAGATCTTCGTCAAGTAATTATATTGCCAAAAGCAGAATGGGAAAGGATGCAGGACAATCTTGGCAGCATAAGTAGAGAAGCAGCACGCATCCTTGCTGAGAAGAAAGAACGTGAAGAAATGCACTTACGCTCCAAAGCGGCTGTAAAAGACTGGCCCAATACCATTATGGTAAGTACAAGATACATCTGTGAACTAGGTGATTCATACAGGCAAAAACACAATAATATTTCTAGGTGTATTCCCTTAGTTTAACATCTGCTTTTAAATAGGTATTTTAACTAAGCTCCATATAAATAGTTTAATTGTCAAATTAAACCTAAAATGCAAAATTAAAAAAAAAATAAAATCACTGCACCCCCTTCAGAATGGTTTATACATTTTTAATCCATAGTTTTAAATGTGATTTCTAAAAAAGTGAATTTTTATCTGCATTATAGGGCCAGGCACAAAGGAAAATTAAAGCCAAAAAATTACGTGAAGAAAAGGAAGAGAAAGAAAGAAAGTTACTTGATTTGGAAGAAGCACAGTTCCAAGCAGCAAAACGGAAGGAAGCTATTGATCAAGCAAAAACTTATCTATACTATCAGAATGAAAGAGTGAAAGGGTTGCATGTTTGTTGACAATTTATAATATTTAAATTCAAATTGTACTGAATTTCTTTAAACACTTTGAACATGCAAATTAATTGAAATGTTCTCTTGTAGAGTGCACTGCTACTTACTGAGGTCCTAAAGGAAAGAGATGCTCAAATTGAATTTAAAAAGTTCAAGCCAGATGTTAACAAAAAGAAGGAAGAAGAAGCAGAACGTGAGCATAAAGAAGCTATTCTCAGAGAGCAAGAAAAGGCACATCAACGTTATATGGATCGACAGGCACTACGCAGAGATCAGTTGGAACAGTAAGTAATAGTAAAATAGGGTTACTTTTGATTAATTATGTATTTAAACTCTCTTCTCACAAATACATTCTATAAGGTTTTACAGAAAGTTGCACACAATGTTGCTGTTCTTTACATCTGACAATATACCCAACTTCACTTCAAAATACCACATTTCTTTAAAGTACTCATAGACAAGCAGAATCCCTATCTGTTCATTACTTCACTTGGTCCCTAACCCGTTTTTTTAACTCCTTTTTACGTTGTTTCAGAATAGAGGAGCACAAGCGTCAGGCAGATCTGGCTAAGCTAGAAAACAAAAGAGAAGGAGAAGAAATACAGAGATTGAGCCGATTGTACGAATTGGAAATGCAGAGAAAAATGGAAAAGGAACATGAGGAAAAACTTGAACGCCAGAGGCTGTATCGTGTAAGTGACAGGAAAGCAGAGAGTTCAAAACGCTTGTTTTGCCTTGTCTGCTCGGAGTAAAACAATAGTGTTAATATTATCTAGATGGGCCTGCTGGCAACACAAGGTTTGCTGACAGCTTTACCAACGTTAGGTCATATCCCTACATTGCTGGTTGTAGGCCATGTCTTTCCTGTCTGCTCTTGAGAAGGGCCTCTTGGGTGGAAGTCCCTTCTCTTGTCTGAAGGGGTAACATCAGCACCTGATGCTCTGACTGGTGTACGATGAAAAGGTCTGCTGTAGACATCAAGGAACAGTCTCCTTGACTTGAAAACTGGATTGAGGTACCGTGTACCTGCCCTGTTTTAAGCCCATTTTCATTTGGTAGGAAGAGGGAGTAGTCTGAGTCTGTGAACATAAAAATACCTTTTTAACTTGTCTTTCCCTTTATGATTAGATATGTTTAGAAAAGTTGTCAAGATCTGCTGCCCTCCCTCTTCACCTTCAAAGACACCTTGCTAAATGCAAACAAGACACGCCTCACAACACTTTTGGCCAGCACGCAAAAGACAGTATTTTTTTTACATAGAACTCTAGAAAACTCCTCGTCAGCTAGGATTTGGATTAAGCTCAAACTGGGATAGTTTTGGATGAGGTGGGCCAGGAGTAGCAGTCTGCGTAAGTATTGGTGGGGTTATGCAGTCCCATTCCTCTCCACATCCCCCTCTTCCAAGTGTGTGGATGGCAGCGAGGGATAATATTCCCTGCATTGCATGCTGATCTGCATAATGGTTTGGAGGAGCAGCAGTTTGATGCTCATTTCCCCTTCTCCTTTCTCCTATCTACCATCTCCTTCATGCATGTTTGAGCCATAAGAGGAAGAATCCCTTTCCTTTCTGCTCTCTTTGAAAAAAACATGAAGAGAGAACAGAAGACAAAGTGGTTCTTTTAAGCTGCAGCCAAAGGTCTAGATTTTCTGAACTTCATTTGTTATATCAGGACTGTTTTGCCTATGCAGGAGCATGTAGCTGACCAGAAAATAATCAAAGCAGCAGAGGAACAAAAACAAATGGAAGAAGACGATCGGATTAGAGCTCATTTCAAAGCAAAGCAAAGGATTGTCAAGCTGATGAAAGAGAAGGAAGCTGAAATGCGTAGGTAGGTACAAAGTTTGAGTATCAAACGTATCTAACTTAAGAATTATACAGTTGTCATATTCAAGTTTTTCAGGCTGATGATACAACAAAAAAATCACAGTTGTTCTACAATTAAATTCTACTCATAGGGAAGTGGAGAATTCAGGACAAAAAGGAAGTTCTTTCACAGGTTCATTAGTTATAGGTCTGTGTGTGTGTGTGTGATCTCTCCCCTCTTCAAAATACAAAGATTTACAGAAGTGCAAGCTGTGTGGCAGGAAGAGAAAACTGCTGGGTTTGGTAGCAGCAATGCTTCAGGTAGACTAGGTGCTTATGTTATAATAGCTCATGTTCTTCTGCAGACTAACACAGGAACGTCAGGACAAAATTGTCACCCAATTAGCTTCCCAAATGAGTGAAGCATTGAAGATGGAAGACGATTGTCTTGCTAGAGACATTGCAAAAAAAGAAGCCGAACAAGAAAAAAAGAACAAAGAGAAAGAAGCAAAAAATAAGGCTGCCATTGAATCTATTGCTGAACACAGAGCCACTGTGGTAAAAAAAAAAAAAAATCATTCTTATTCTTCTTTCTCTCCTATCCTTCTAAATACCTTTTAGAAACATTGTGTGTTTTTGCATAGCAATTGTTAGGCACTTGTGCATGTTCTCACTTAGCAGCTGCCTCTTATTTACACCCAACTCCTTAAGCAAGTTGCAAGTGGCACATGGGAAGATCCTCTTGCAAGAGGTTAGCACGCTTCATCAGGTCTGCTGACATCTTCCTGGGGTTCTCTCCCTCTCCCACCTCATGCTGGGCACGCATCTGTTGGTGCTGCTGGAAACTCGGGGCTTGGACACTGGCCAGCTACGATGATTGTGCTTACCAGCGAGTGCTGATACAGGGCTGCATCATTATTGCTTTTGTATCTGGCCTGCAGAATGGCTGGTGGCAATACATAACTCTTCAAACTGGCAGGGTAGCCAGCTGGCTAACCTCCTCTCTTGTGTAAAATTCAGGTGAAGATGAAACTGGAGAAGGAGATAGAGGAAAAAGCAGAAAATGAAAAAGAATGCCATGCATTTATGGAGAAGAACCGCATCTACCTGGAAGGGGAAGAAGCCAAGAAACAAAGACAACGTGATGCAAGTATGGAAGTACAGAAGATTCAGCTCCAGCAAATGGTAAATAGAAGTGCTGTACCCTGTCAGCCCCTTCAGAAAGTAGCATGCATCTAAAGCAACAGTACAAGACACTGAGGGGCTGGGAGAGGAAGCATGCTGTGTTTTTTTTTTTTTATCTTGTATGCACCCCAGATGTTGGCACTGGGGGCCAGTCACCTCTCAGCAGTGGCACAGAAGTCTCTTCTGGACTTTCTCAGCCCTTGTTGGTCAGGGAGGATGACCTGGAAGGGCAGGTGATGAGAAAAAGATCAGCACTTAGCAGCTATGGCTTCAGGAGACCCCACTCAGGAATGCAGATGCCCCTTCTGCATTTGCATTTCCCCTGAGCATGTGACCCCATTCTTCAAGTCCTTGTGGTGTCACTGTCCCAGTGTGGGAGCCGCTCATACAAAGCCTTTCCTTCTCTGGGGGTGTTGTGCAAGTCAACGCTGTTTTGCAATGACACATCACTTCTTGTCCTGGGTTATTATGTACTGCTGCTGGTCTCTTGTATCTTCTGGGCAGATCTCCAAAGAGCAGCAGCAAATGCTGATGTTCACTCAGCTATTCAATGTACCCTTTTTTGTGGTGGGGTGAGTGGTGAGAGAACTTGGGAGGGATGATATTTGACAAATATCAACTACTTAGTATCACCTCAGATCTCTTGTAAATTTACCCTCTCGAAGACTCCACAGATTGTTATGTTGTGAAAGAAATACTAAGCTGTCATCCCCTTTTCTTCTTCAGGCAGAAAAGCAAGCAAAAAAACAGCAGGAGAAGCAAGCAGACTTGGACTACAATGCTCAGAAACAGCTTATTGCACTTCGTAGGGAGCGTGAATTTCAGAACTATGCCAAGCAAGTTATTGAATCAGAGTCCAAGACAACACATAATCTCTATCCTCTCCTCAAAGCATCCAGAGATATAAGAGGACTTGGATGTGGGCCATTTTTCAGAGGAAGCAAGGGAATAAATCTTAGTTTTAAAGTACAGGATGTTGCTGAGACCCAGTTACCTCCTTGTTGCTGTACTACTGCACAGGAAGATAAAAATATGAAATAACATTGAAACTATACAGCAAGGAAAGACAGAAGTAGTTTTCATGTGGTTAAAAAGATACCTTTTTGAACCTTATGGGCAGAGTCAAGACTGCAAATGGATCTACATTAAATATACCCTATGAATTTGGAAGACCATTTGAAAAAATAAATTCCAGAGAATTGAGTGTATTCTCAAAAATCACTAGCTTGTATTTCATGAAAGTCAACTTAGTTAACTAGAGACAGCAATGCATTCCATATAACTGATGATCAACATAACCTGTTCCTGCCAAAGGCTCACTATTGCTGCTACATTTTTATGATTTTTCTAAAAATTTACTGTCCCAGGTCTTTCAGCCCTACAGCTTATTAATTCAATACAAATTCCCAACACGGGTGCAAAAAGTCACACTATTCACTAGCCTATTTCCAGTTCAGTATTCCCCATAATGAGAGAAGAAAAAAAAAAATAATAAAAAAATTTACAGAATCTACAGGACAAAAAGAGCAACCAAATACACGCAGAAGCTAGAATACTTACAGTACTGCAGTTTTTATAGTGTTTTGCAACCACCTCTATAAAATTAATGTCTCGCTGTAATTTAGTTATGTGAAAATATGAATGTGGTTTGGTTGCAGCCCTTAAAAGGTCATCTAAAAGGCAAGTACGCCCCAATATAGCTGTAAGTAGCTACTACAAAAATACCGTGGCAACAAGAAACAACCTAGTTTGACCAGCCTTTCGAAAAGACTAACAGTGATTCGATCTGCAGTAGGTAAAGTCAGATCTAAACTCGTTTCTCAGATTTCTCAGCCAGCACCGAACTCTTTGGGGTCTACTCTCCAACACAAGCCACGTACACACCTCGCTCCCTAAGGTTCGTTTCTTTGCTGAAGTTTTACCAGTGTATTTACATGGCACGGACTGAATTAGGGGTTCAGATAATGGCTTCCCCTGCAAGCACCCTGGGCTCCAAACACGCTATTCCCCTAGTCTGGGCCCACTGGAAGCGCCGCCCAAGGCACCCGCAGCCTGCCTTTGCCCCCCACTCTCGTTTCACGCCCTGAGCTGCCCATCTCTCTCGGCCAAACCGGGGAACGACTTCTAAAAAGTTAGGAGGGTTTCCTAAAAAGGATGTCTGATAATATTTTACTTTGGAAAATGGGTCTCGTGGGTGCCTTCAAGACTCTGAGCCCGGCTTCTGACAGAGGCAGGCTTTGGAAGGAGGCAAGGGGCTGCCCAGAGGTGAGGGCCGAGAGGAGCTCTCTCTTCACCTTCCCGCAGCCCACAGCCGCCGGCTCTGGAACCGCCCTGCTCCTCCCCAGGGCTGGGCTCGCCGGTGCCGTCAGCAGCCGGCGGGTCGGGGCGGTGCCGCTGCCAAAGCCAGTTCCCTGCCCTTCCCGCCCCGTGCGGCCGCTCTGCCCTTTCCGGGTGAGGCGCTGCCTCCCTCCGCGCTCTGGAAGCGGCCGAAAGGGGCGGTGGCGGCGGGAATCGCGCCTCTCGTCAGGCAGCGCCGCTTCCCTGACAGGCCGCGGCCGGGCCGGGCCGTAGCGGAGGCAGCCGCCGATGGAGCACCAGCAGCCGGGCGCCGCCGAGCGGGAGGCGGAGCGGGAGCGCGGCCGCTACGCGGAGCGCCGGGCCGTGGCCAGGGAGCAGCTGGCGCAGTGAGTCGGGGCCGCCCGGAGCCTGCCAAGGGGCCCCGGGACCGAGCCCGGCCCGGGGCGGGCGGCGGGGTGCGGTGCGGGGGGAGCGGGGGTCCGGGCGCGGCGCTGCGTCGGGCCCTCCCCGCGCCCTGGGCTCCCTGAGGCAAAACACCGTGTAGTTGCCGCTTGTCCCAGCCCATAATAAGTCATACTTGCAGCCAGCGTGGGCTGAGGGCCGCTCTTTGTCTTAGTCAGTGCTGGCACTGCTTGGAAGTAGTAGCTTGCCACTAGATGGTAAAGGCTGAACTCGTGCAGGCAGTGGGCTAACAATTAAGATGCTCAAATGGGATCTCTTACTCAAACCCATCTGCTGGTCAAGTTTGCTTTTGCTAGTACTGACTTAATTGGGAAATTTCTAAGTGCTTCTTTATGCCAGAAGTCAACTCTGGCTGAAGGATTTGCAGCTACCACCTAAAAATGTGTGATTCTATTTTGATCCGATGTTCTATTTTCACTTTAAAATGCTGGATTTTTCAGTGTTCAGGTACCCGTAGACATGCAGAATCCCTATCTGCTCACTTCACGGAATCCCCACCCCACTTACTCCATTCCTTTCCTGTTTCAGAATACAGGAACACAAGCATCAGGCAGACCTGGCTAAGTTGGAAAACAGAAGAGAAGGGGAAGAAATACAAAGGCTCAACCGATTGTACCAACTGGAAATTCAGAGAGGAAAGGAAAACGAACAGGAGGAAAAAATTGAACGCCAGAGGCTGCATCATGTAAGTAGGAGGAAATCAGAGAGTTCAGTGCTCGCTTCACCGCAGCTGTATAGAATGAAACAATTGCATTAGGGCTATGGATAAACAGGCCTGATGACAACAGGAGGTTTGTTGGTAGCTTCAGTAGCAGTGTTAGGTCACATACTGATGTTGAAAGCTGCAGGCTAGGTCTTCCTTTTGTCTGTTTTTGGGAAGGGCCTCTTGAAAGTCCTGATGTGATACCTGAACTTTAACTGGACTACAATGAAAAAGTCTGCTGTAGACATCAGGGAATATTCTTGGCTTGATACCTGGATTTCGATTCCACGTACCTACCCTGTTTTAAGCCCATTTTTCCATTGTCAGGAGGAGGGAGTAGTCTGAGTCTGTGAACATGACTTTATTTTTATCTTGTCTTTCCCTTTCTGATTAGAGATGCTTAGAAAATTTGTGAAGACCTACTCACCACACCTATCTTTCCATTCTCTGTACCTCCTTCCCTCAACAGCTGCTTGAGCAGGGAGGCTGATGTGGAGGTACTTCAAATCATTGGCAAGCAAGAGACTAAGAGGAGAGAATTCCCATTCAAACCCTTCTTCCTTCCCCTCATCTGCCCCTCACCCCACCCCTTCTGTCCACAGTTAGGCAAATTCTATTCCATTTGCTTTCAACCTTTTATGTGCAATAAAATCAATATACACTAAAATGGCCGCTTCTCTGTGATTTCAAAATGCCTTGTGCTTTATATTTTTACAGTTCTACAGACATACTGTTTTTTGTCCTTCAGAGTCTGTTCTGTGTGAACGACACATGGGATGGGAGAATAGCTGGTGAAGTATAAGAAAGCCTACCCTAAGGGTATCGTGCTTGGGGCTGCAACTGCATATTTGTAGTGGTTACTCCTGCAGCCCCCTGTTACCAAGCCCTTGCCACTTAAACTTGGTACATTACTAATTTTACTTCTGTGGTCGTTTGTGATAATTAGGTCCTGAGTATTTTCTTCCATCTGTTTCTGTTCTATATATTCTCCACTGGTACAATCAAAGAACTGTTATGATAGGTTAGGCGTGAAGTCTCTGATAGATTTATCTTTCCCCATTCAATATTTCTGAAATCTCATTCTGTATAAAAGTAGTAGTTATTTTCCATTTAAACAGGAGCATGTAGCTGAACAGAAAGTAATTAAAGATGAAGAGAAACAAAGAGAAGACGAAGATGATGATCGGATTAGGGCTTACATTAAAGGAAAAGAAATGATGGCTGATCTGAGAAGAGAAGACGACGCAGAGACCAATAGGTACGTGGAGGTATTTTCAGTGTTAAGATTCAACTAAATTTTGTGACAAATGTTACTCTGAATTCTTACATCAGCAAAATTAAAACTGATGCAAGAAAATTTTCTGTGAGTAAAACTTGAAAAAAGGCAGACAATTCAGATGAAACCCTATCAGTTTTATAGTAATTGGTACTGTGGGGGTAGGTAAACTCTCAAGTCTTCAAGTTGCCTAGATGCTGAAATGCAAATCTCTGCATCAGCGTGTTGCCTGTCCTTCTCTGAGAAAGAAGGAACATATTTGACTTAACTAGGCAACAGTATTAATATTCTTACAGTAATAGAAGAAATATTGTTTACTTGTTTAGCTGAGAGGGTATGCTGTTCCTGAGCCAACACAACAAGCACCCTTTGCTTCCTGTTTCCAGCCAATGCTTCCAGCATTTGCCTGCAGTGACAGTGGGTTAGGTGGATTCTTCCCTGTGTGATCCATCTCACTATAGCAACAAAAAGCAAGCATGCGAAAAAAAAATAGGGAGTGCTTACTTGCCATGTCAGTAAAAGGATGTCAAAGAGCTGAATGGGTGGGCCTGTGTGGCTAGAGAAGATAGAAGGGTGGAAGCAGGATTGCTGGCTCTAGTTAGAGCAGTGCCTCAGATAAGCTGAGCATATATTGCTGGTATGTTATGGTAGCTCATGTTCTACTGCAGGCTAGTTCAAGAGCATCAGGATAAAGCTTTTAAACAACTAGCTGGACAGATGAATCAGACATTGAGGATGGAAGCTGAACGTTTTGCTCGAGGAGCTGCAGAGGTAGAAGACGAATACCAAATGAAAACCAAAGAGAGAGAAGCAAAAAATAAGGCTGCCATTGAATCTATTGCTGAACACAGAGCCACTGTGGTAAAAAAAAAAAAAAATCATTCTTATTCCTCTTTCTCTCCTATCCTTCTAAATACCTTTTAGAAACATTGTGTGTTTTTGCATAGCAATTGTTAGGCACTTGTGCATGTTCTCACTTAGCAGCTGCCTCTTATTTACACCCAACTCCTTAAGCAAGTTGCAAGTGGCACATGGGAAGATCCTCTTGCAAGAGGTTAGCACGCTTCATCAGGTCTGCTGACATCTTCCTGGGGTTCTCTCCCTCTCCCACCTCATGCTGGGCACGCATCTGTTGGTGCTGCTGGAAACTCGGGGCTTGGACACTGGCCAGCTACGATGATTGTGCTTACCAGCGAGTGCTGATACAGGGCTGCATCATTATTGCTTTTGTATCTGGCCTGCAGAATGGCTGGTGGCAATACATAACTCTTCAAACTGGCAGGGTAGCCAGCTGGCTAACCTCCTCTCTTGTGTAAAATTCAGGTGAAGATGAAACTGGAGAAGGAGATAGAGGAAAAAGCAGAAAATGAAAAAGAATGCCATGCATTTATGGAGAAGAACCGCATCTACCTGGAAGGGGAAGAAGCCAAGAAACAAAGACAACGTGATGCAAGTATGGAAGTACAGAAGATTCAGCTCCAGCAAATGGTAAATAGAAGTGCTGTACCCTGTCAGCCCCTTCAGAAAGTAGCATGCATCTGAAGCAACAGTACAAGACACTGAGGGGCTGGGAGAGGAAGCATGCTGTGGTTTTTGTGTGTTTTTTTTTTTTTTTTTTCTTGTATGCACCCCAGATGTTGGCATTGGGGACCAGCCACATCTCAGTAGTGGCACAGAAGTCTCTTCTGGACTTTCTCAGCCCTTGTTGGTCAGGGAGGATGACCTGGAAGGGCAGGTGATGAGAAAAAGATCAGCACTTAGCAGCTATGGCTTCAGGAGACCCCACTCAGGAATGCAGATGCCCCTTCTGCATTTGCATTTCCCCTGAGCATGTGACCCCATTCTTCAAGTCCTTGTGGTGTCACTGTCCCAGTGTGGGAGCTGCTTATACAACACCTTTCCTCTCAAGGTGTGTTGTATAAGGTAACACTGTTTTTGTGAAAACTTGTTTGCATTTTTCCATATCTTGTAGGGCTGAAAGTGATACAAATTTCCAATGCATGTTGGAAAAAGTGTTTTAGGAAACAAAAAAACCCTTTGTTATTCTCTCTTCTTCCTCAGGCAGAAAAGAAGGCAAAAAAAGAGCAGGAAAAACAAGCAGACTTGGATTATGATGCTCAGAGAGAGGCTGCTTTTTGTAAAGAGCAAAAATTTCGGAGATAAAGACAGTAAGTGAGTGCCATGAATGCACACAACTTTTATTCTCCTGTCCAAATGTCCACGGAGGGAACACAATGTGGATGTGGGCTTTCTACGCAGGTTTTAGTTCTCCTTTTTTCTCTCTAAGATAGTACAGAATACTGTCAGGACTCAGCTGAACTACTGCTTCAGAAAATTATGAAAGAACATGGAAGCCATGCAGTAAGGATGTGGTGAAATATCAGCTAGTGACTTTTAAAATTAGCTTCAGTTAAATAGACACCTGTGAAAGTGGAGAAGTATATCTACATACAGTATACTTAAAAAAAAAAAAAGTGTGTGAGGGGAAGTTTGGTTGGTACAACACCATCCCCATTCCTCCTGACAAATGTATGTGAGCTCTCATCTCACTCGGGCTGAGCGAATGCTTGGAACCATGTGGGAGTGTTGCAGCTTGCATGCCCCTCAAAGCCCTGCCTGAGAACAGGGCCAAGACCTCCTCAGAGCTGGCACAGACCCAAGTGCTGTCTTGGTTGGTCAGACCTCCTGTGGTGTGGGTTGCTGAGCTGTTTCTGGACAGCAGGACCTGGCTAGGTGCAGCTGATGCTCTATACCCACTTCAGTTAGGGTGGCCCAAAAGGGGCCTGTTTGTGGAGCGAGGACGTTGCTACTGAGAACTTGATGCACATGCATGTCCAGGGGGTTGTCCAGAATAGTGCTCATCTGGTGTTGTGGCTCAGTACCCATCCTGGTGGGAGCACATGCTGAAGTTTTATCCAAAAGGGTCTAGTTTATGATCACTCCGGAATGTGAACAAAAGCACAGTAAGTAGGAACAATCAAGAGACCTATCTCAAACTCTCTTCTGATCTAAACAACTGCCAGCACAGCTGCGCTATTAGCTAAAAGTCATGCAGAGTTCTTTCCAATTATCTTTGAGTAATTGACTTGAGTGGAAATGATTTTTTTTAAAGAGGGCATGGCAATTAGTTTCTGAAATAGTCTAAGTTTTTTTCACTAATGAAAAATTTAAAATTTATTTCCCTTCTTTCTGAGTCAGTGCTCTTTTATTACTTCAAACTCTTTCCAGCAAGCAAACAATGCAAACTTTTAATAAAGCTTTTGGATGGCAGAAGCTGAAGCCTTGAGAAGAATCATTGACTACAGTAAGAGTTGTGCTGAAAGTCTGCAGAGCTTGATAATGCTCCAAATGCATCGCTAAGTGCACATTTGCATGTGCTGACTACTGTGTAATTGGTGAGTTAAATGGGTCTTAGTCTACTTCCACAGCAGCAAGAAGCAAGGTGGATTGCAGCCTCATTTCCTGCTCAGTTTTTTTTGAAAAAGCCCTGTTCTGTAGATTATGTCTGCACTTGAAATCTACAGCCTGCTTCCAGGGGTCTTATACCTGCTTTTACTTCCTGTGTCTACAGAAATACCAAACTCAGCCACCAGGAAACAATTCTTCCTTTCAGTATACATAAAGTGAAGTGTAGGAATCGTATGCATTTTTTAAATGCACTAAGCGTTGATTCATTTGACCACATTCAGCATGAAAAAAACAGCATGAATTGATCACATTATACTACTGACTTCCAAAGATACATGTGCTTTGTGTGCTTGCTTTAAATGACTAACTCTTGGTGGTGATCCCTGTAAAACTGCAAAGAAGTGTTTTTAGATCATGGAATTAAATTGAGGTTCTAGAATTTTTAGTGACAAAGCATTTTGGTAACATTTCATTGTTCTTCACAGTTTTGCTACCTCTGAAAAGCAAGAATGGAAAGCTTCTTGCAAGAGTAATACAGAAGACTAAAGTCAGTTTTATGTTTGATATATTGAAGAACACAAAGGAAGAAAAAAGGACTGGGAAGAAGCTGAGAGAACAGCTCCTTGTGCGAGCAGAAACATGAAAGCTATTGAACAGCCTGAGATGAGAAATAAATGAAACTGAGAAAGCTGGGCTTGTTCAGTCTGCCAAGGAGGCAGCTAAGGATATAGAACAGCCTGCAGCTGGTTGAAGGGTGGTACAAATACAGCAGAGCCAAACTTGTCTCAGTAGTGTCAGGTGATTGATACAACAGTGATGTGGGAGATAAGATAATGTCATGAAAATTCCCCTTTTGGCAGGAACATGGTCACTGGCTCAGAGTGGCCAGAAAGGTGGTAGAGTCATTACCTGGGAAGGCTCTGAAGATGTAGCACGTAAGGCAGGAGGCTGGTGTACCTGACCACCAGGGGTACTTCTCTGCCACTACTTAAAGATGGTAACATAATACAGGAAGTTCAAATACAGCTGATAAATCTGCTAAGCAGGAGGTATTCTCTAATGCCTACTGTCATTACTTGTAGTGGCTATTAGCTAAAGTTTTAATTAATAGCTAGCAAATCAGAATATGCTTTGAGAAATGACTGCTAAACTTGAATTACTAGTTTTGCTCAACATCTTACCCTCTCTGTTGGTGTGCTGCCTTGCTTCAGAAGGTCATACTACATCTAATTTCCGAGGTAGTGGTCCCGTAAGAAGGCTAGGACCTTAGAAAGGCAAGTCCCCTCAGAGGGACTGAAACAGACACCTTGAATCCAACTGCCTTTTTTTCCAAACCTCTCAATCAACTCTGTGGAAATAGACTGGCAACTTAAGCATGGAGACATGGGCTTCCAGGGTCAAGCATGATGTTCTCAAGAGTAACGCGACTCATACCTGCATAGCTACTAGCAGTATTGTCTCTTCAGATCTAATGGAATTTTGACATAGGAAGTGGAACAGAAGTTTTCAAAAATGCCTTGTCCTAGGTTGGTTTGACTTCACTCACAGTGCAGTTCTTTACTGTCAGATAGTGTTCTGTAGGGTAGAGTTACTAGTTCAATTCAAGTTCTTTAATGTTAGTCGTTGCTACTGCTCAGCTCAGAGGAAGGTTGAAGAGGATGCTCAACTGGAAATAATCTACCACTGAAAAGTAGAGTTGGCACCATGGGGTGATTAAGGATTGACATTTTCAGGTGCCAATACAGACAGGCTGTTACTCCTGAAAACATTTTCTAAGTCTCTGGTGGTTTTAGGCCAAAGAACTCATTCTGTTTTAATAGCTAATTTTTTTTTCAGAGTCCTGTTATTAACTTACATGTTCGGTATCTCTTGAAATAGAAAAATGCTATAAATAATACGTAATTTTCCTCCTTGTTCTTGGCAATGCATCCTTGTCTCTGATGAATCTTCCTTGTTCTGGCAGTGCCATCTATCTAGTCATTCCCTTGGCATTCTTGCAGCACCATCAGTACAATCTAAGCTTTTTGGTTTTGGTCTATCATGGCCTTTGCAATTAAGAATGAGAGCCCACAAAGGAAATGTGCTAGATACCTAAGGGAATATGTAAGTGATTCAAACCCACCATTTAATCTGTTAAACTAATCTTTAAAAAGATCTAAAACAGCCTTAAAGCATAGTTTTTCATAGCTGCTTGATATTATCTTGTATAAACCAGAATGGTTTTGTTTTTTTTCCTCTGGGTTTCCTATCTCCAATACATTATCCAGAGAAATGTACAATTCTTTTATATACTGCAGGCCTTACGCATCATAACTGCAGGCCCAATGAAATTCAATACTAGATCAGTTAATATAATAGTAATTTTTCCCCATTCCAAATGAGTAGCACTTGATTTGGCCTGTTTTGGTCTATTGATTTTTTTCTTTAGAAGAGGTAAAGCCTAGAACATGGCAACATTTACTGGAAGTAAGCAAGAGTTACTATGCAGACCAGAGACAGGATCAGGCTGTCTGATTCTGTATGAGGCTACCAAGATCTATAAACTACACATCCAGCAACTGATACAGTGAAATGGGGAAAATGAAGCCATTACTGCTGTAGGATGATTGTTTTAATTACAGCCCCTCAATTCATATTTCATTGAATAATGATTACTAATTACAAAGGAGGACTTAAACTCTGTTTCTTTCTTCTTCAGAAATACAGCAGACAAGTACAGAAGCATCCACTACAGAGTAAGAAGCTAGCCACGGTCTTCTAAAAACCCTTATGTGCCTGCATAATCTATCAGTGCCTAACAGCTGAAACTAACCCTGGAATATGGTGGAAGGCATGCAGTTTGCCAGAATCTGCCAATATTCAGCTCAAATACCATAGCTATAGCTACACAGCAGCTACAGTATTTTTATTATGAAACAAAGCAGTAGATTCAGTTTCTAGGAAGTCAAGAGGTAACAACCTAAACATGAACACTTGTGATGTTGGATGTGCTGTACTTGAATGTTACTAGACCTCAAAGCTTAATTAAAACTTTACATTTTGGCTTAAAAAAATGAGCAAATAATAAAATTAAATTGTTTAAAATAGCTGCCCATAGCAGTAATACCAATGCTGAGTGTGTTTCTTCTTAACAGTTTTCTACTTAATTTTACTGTGGAGAATGCAATGGAAAACAGGAAGTCTACATTAAAAGTGGCTGAATCTCTAATCCTTTCTGGGAAAAAGGTGCCTGCAGCAAGACAGTTGTCTGTCTAGCACTCAAGTTTCTTAATTGACTGTAGGAAATGCAAGAAAGGTAGAGTATGCTTTTCTGCAGTTTCCTAAACACTGCTGCTGGCACAGCCAGGTTACTAGGAGGGGATGCTGGTCTAGGGGCCCTTGCGATCAAAGCTCATGCCTGTGTTTGGTTCTAAAATGTCTGTCAGCTGTCCTAATGCTGTATTTAAATTCATAACATCAGATAGGTACATCTCCTGTAACTGGTGAGAACCATTCTGCTTCACAGACCCATTCCCAAAAAACTACCATATTTAAGTACAAGATATAAGATTTCGAAATATTATCAAAAACATGACAGTGATAAGACAGTAGATCAGCTTCATTACACAGCTGCATTTTTTATGTTAGAGACTGAATAGCCTGTCGTTTGTCAGTCTGTAGTAGAAAGCTGCAATTCCATCTATAACTTACTCATCTAGTTTAGCATGAAACAAAACCTTGAGTTTTCCCATCTTCAGTAAGACTGTATCAATCTTGGTTCAACTGAAGAGGGAATGTTCTGATGCTAAATCACAACAGCTTGTAAAGTTGTGTAAACATACTAAAACCACTTCAAAATGCTCAAGCACATCTAAATGCACCAGTTATATCACTGGAACTAGAAATGAATGATACTCTTAGTTACATACAGAAGTTAAGTAATACTATAAGAGGCACACTTTGCAGATATATTGACTATACTAACAAATATGCCAAAAAAATTGTTACTGGAAAGTAATGAAATGCACAACTTGTGGATTAAATATGAAGGGTTCATTCTCCCAGCTGAGAATTACAGATTACAAAATGTTCAAGAGACAGACTTCCATATTGTTCATGAAATACTACGTGCACATCACTACTTAAATAATTGACCACAATTCTTTTAGCTGGTGAAGGAAATCAGTTACTACCTAGTTCATCTTACAACAGATTATAAATTAATAGGCCTAAATTCTTTCCAATTCTTCCACCCATTCTTTTAATTAGCCGTCATTGACTAAAGTGACACACTAACTACTTTGTATATACAGTTACAGGCATATGGACAAGATAGGCAGAAATGACTAACTGCCAAAAATAGGAAGTTTACTTAAGGGCTTTGCATGTTGTAAAGTTTCTAATTAAAGTCAGGGTGCTCTATTAGTTCAGTTTAGTCTATTTGATTATGTTGTTAGAGCTTTTATTCTTACAAATATGTTTAAAATGAATCGGGTATAGATGTGTATTTAAGCTATTTAAGATGTGTCCTCTGAACTTGTTCATGTTAACTACCTTACTCATTTCACATGAACAATGACTTTGATTAAGAAAGAATATACCTTTACTTTAGGACAGTTTTATTATCCAAACTCTCTACTTGATTATTGAAAGAAAACTTATTTTGATAGGGTAGCTTTTTTTTTTTTTTTTAAGTGAATATTACCTTACGCTTTTATTATGGAATACAAGTTTTGTTAGAGCAATGTTCTTAACATGAGTAATTCAAAGGTAGTAGTAAGTACTACACTAAAAGTATACATGCAATAAAATGGAAAGCTTAAGTTTTACGCGAGGAAACTGCAGAATTATACCAAATTCAAATTTTGCAAAGTGCAGAGTTGACAGATTGTGATAATGCATTTTCTTGAATAATTTGGTTAAATGCTGCATAAGGAAAATTACTATTTCCAGTAAAAGAAGGAAAGCAGCGTGTAAGAGTTCTTAACATTCGCATCACATCAACTCTAGAAACATGAAGATTAACGTTGTCACTCAAATACTCCAAGTAAGTTGACCAAAAATTAACTTATGGCTACCACTGAAAAATACTTGGGTCTTTTCTCATAAAGTTGTTCAGGTATTAGGGAAAACAAAAATGATTTACAAGAGGTTTTTGATAAAGCGTAATTACCTTGAGGCTTCCTATTTTAAGTCCCAAAAGCAGGGATACACATTTTTGCCAATCAGTGAAGCAATGAGTCTACTATGCCCCTAGAAGGTGTGTCCAAAAATACTTTATTTGCTTCAGTAAAGCAACAAAGAAATCAACAATTCCAGGAAAGAAAGATGAAGGACTGCTTCTTTTATGTTTACATTAATCTAAAATTCATTTGCCAGGCTAACACTATTACAAATCAGACATTGTTCAGTGGAACACAGCAAATTTTTCCAAGGCATCTGACAAAGATCACTGCAAGAGAAGTCTATAGTGTGGGATTTCAGTAGCAAGTGAAAAGTTTCAGGATAAAGTTTTATCAACCAAATAGAACAGAGAGGTAAAATTTAACTGTTAGCCTTTGAAAAACAAAAAACACCAACTAAAGTCTTATGTGCCACCCAAAGAATTAGCAGACAGCAGTACATCTTTAAAAAGCAGTAGTGTCTACACAACCTTGTTATCACCAACCACCAAGAATTTTTGCTTCAGAGTTGATGGCAGTAGCCAGAAAAACCATCAAATACGGTCTGTTTCTGGTGAAGTTTGCAAGGCTATTACCAATACTATATTCTTCAGCATTTTACATATGTGTAGGCTGTATGGTATTAGTAAAATGTCAGTCTCCGTTGCCAGTATGACAAAGAACGTATGTCTAACCTCTGGAGATTTTTTCATGTCAATACGTTCACTTTAACCGTATCCTTGCAAAGTTAACAGTTCAGTACTCACTGCACTTTTTTTTTTTGTTCTTGAGTCTTGAGGTTCATACATTTTCTGGAGTAAGGTCAGTTTTGCAGTACTGACAGAAAAAACTGCCTTCTAGATATACCACCACCACCACCCACAAGAGATGATGACCACACGCATAGTTTTCATCACCTCCAATAAACGTAAGTATTGCTTTGAAATATGCTCCCCATTCTGTTCTCCAAGCCAAAGGCCAATAACTTGTGACACTGCTGCCAAAGATAGCACTGACCTACACACTGACAGAATGCAGTTAGCATGAGGCTGAGAACAGGAAAACTCTGCCATTGAAGGAAGAAGTGGTCCCAGGACAGCAAGAGCAGGAGCCACATGCTCTCAAGGTGGAAAGAGCTCAGTGGTGCTTGGGCACATCTTGCTGTCCAAAGGACCGTGCTTCAGTCCCACTGAATTTCTACCAGCATACTCAGTTTTTGGATAAAGAAAAGCAAAAATCTGGCACATCCTCCCTCTTACAAGACCACAATTGTTGCATTTGAATTTAAGCAAATGAAGCAATCAGCACTAAAACAACTTGCCAAATACAATACAGACAAGGCATGCATACATCAGGAGTTTAACTGTATCCCACCGTGTGCAATTAAAAGTGCCAACTTCTTACACGCTGCATTAAAAATGAGCTTTGCGCCACCTACTCAGATGAATTTTAACCTGCTATGAAAGAATTAGAGCTCATTTGATCTGTACAAGTAATTTACTGAACTATAACGAGGAAACCAATCCATATTAAAGATATACAAGTGCATTTTTTGAAACAACTAGTTACACACAGCTGCAAACTACAACTGAATATAGTCTCCATTTTGAAATTTTAAATAAGCACATTCGAGACTTTGTAAACCATTAAAATTTTGTAAGTTATCTCCTATGGATTTCCTTATTGCTGACTGGTTTTATTTTTACCCTTTTCTAAAGCAGTTGATATAGTTAGTTGAGGGTTGTTGTTTACAGACTTATATGGCCTTCAGTGGTATTGGCAAGAATATTCTCAGTAGTGCAAACATACCTCTCGAGTAATGTAAAGTTGGCTTTTTTTTGTATGTGTAGCAGCTCTATAAAAAAAGATGAAATACCATTGCAGTTTGTAAATGAGACTCTGAAGCACACTGCATGCATAGTGCAGTGTAAACGCACTGAGGAAGCCTTTGACCTGCCATACAATTCTCTTAATGCCTAACTTTTTAACACAGCCCTCAAGATTGCACTAGAACTTCTCCAAAGTCATACTGAGTCCAGAGTTGCTACACACAGAACAGGTCCACTTCAAGTCTTCCATTCACTCATGTAAGCCCTTTTAAGTAACAACCATGTCATCCACCCAAGGAATGCTTGTGAAATATTTTTGCATGTTCTGCATAGAATGGCAACTGCAATACAGAATACATACTAAAACAGAAAAAAAAAGTTTATAGCCAGTATTTGATAGTGCCACAAGCTATTCTACTGAAAAGTAGCACTAACTTCTAGTTTTTTCGTTCTGTAAAAGGGTTCCTCATGTTACTCACAATTCTATATTCCCTTTTGCTTTCAATACATAAATATCTGTTATTTTCCTTCAGAACAGCTGTTGGATCACAACAGCAAGCCAGGTTCAGCAATTCTGCTAATCTGCTGTGGACACACAAAAATCATAAAGTGGGCTATTGTATTACAAAAATACTGACAAAGACGGTAAAAAGTTATAATCAATCAAAAATTCTGCTGTAAAATCAACTGAAACGTTGTTATACTTTGACACAGCTTTACATTAATGCCCATCACTTTAGAAATTAAGATTTGCCAGCATTCAGTGCAAATAGTTCAAAGGGCTTAAAGAAGTTTTGGGGTTTGTACCAAATCTGTCCTCTCAGCCCACTACGTAGTTACACCAGCTACTCTTGGGTATCATACATATGTGGGCAATAGTGTAGCAACACAAACCAACTTCCTTCTCTTGTATATGAAGGTATAGTGGCAAGAAAGAAACAGACTAAGGTCCTAGAGGTGTAAGAGGAAAGCAGAAATGGGAAGGAATTAGTTTGAGGAAGACACACATGTAGAAGACATGGAGGAATTCACAATACAGTCTTTAGAATGTGGGGATTTAAGGAGGAAAGCAAATCTTGGTTTTAAAAATTTAAGGGACTGTCTTAACTGCAATTGTTTTCCCATAAACTGTTAAGCAGCAAAAATAGGAACGATTGGCTGGTTCCTTGTTCTGATCAGTGACCACCACTTCCAAGATGTGAAGACACCTACTATGAATTCTGGTAATTGTTTCATCTCTGCGCATCCACTACCTAGTGACTGAGGCAGGGCAGTCGGAAGCATCCAGGCTCAATTTTCCACAGTAAAGAAAGATGAAAGCGTGGAACAGAAAAAGGGAGGTTACAGAAAATTACATAGATGAGCACTTCAAAAAAGAATTTTTCTACACAAAAATTTAGGGCAAAGAAAGAACTCCCAAGCATAGATGGCTGCCTTAAAACATGAATGAATTCTACTGTTGATTCTGAGAAAAGTACTAATAGTGAAGATTTAAATAAATTATCTCACTTCATGATTAAAAAAAAGTCATTTTCCTCCCCCAAAGAAAACAGTCATTTCCTTACGATTTGTACCTACTGAATTACAGATGTACCAACACTGGAATGATGGATCCATTGCAAAAGCCTCCTAGCTTTAAGATGATGTGGTATACATGCAGCTTTCTTCACACATGAAGAAAGCTTCCTCACAGGCAACCATTGTTTACATCAGACTAAGTTCATCAGGTAGAAACTAAATATGGCATAGAAGGTACCTTCTCTAGCTGCCAACACACAAGAAGGATACATAAAACAGTGAAATATTTAAAACACAGCACACTGTATTACACATAGAATTTGTTTTTTTCATTTCAAGTTTATTAAAACTTTAGCAGTACAAATGATCCAGGTTTTAGATTATCAAAAGACCAAACTGGAGTCCACATCTTATAAAAAGGCGTTCCCCAAAATGTCTCTAAAACTTTGAGACAATGGAAACATTAAGTCCACAAACTCATCCATGCCTGTCGTCATCTGTTCCAGGACTTGTTTCATGATCGGACTTTTTATCCTTACTAGGGGCATGATCTCTTTCCTGACTCTCTGATTTTTGGTTAATTTCTTTCTCTGTTGAAGATCTGGTCTTTTCCTTTTCATTACTCCTGCTTGAGTATGATTTTTTTGATTCTCTCTCTTTGCTACTTGGTCTCTTTTTTGAGTCTGGACTTCTATCTTGATCTCTACTAGACTTCTTATCTTTACTGGATTCCGGACTGCTACTGTCACGGCTTTTTGAACGCCTCTTCCTTTGGCTTTCAGAATCATTCCTCTTATATGAGCTTCTACTTTCTCTGTTTGAATACCTCTCTCTGTTTCTGCTCTGACTTTCCTCTCTCTCTGAGCTTCTTGAGTCTCTCCTCCTCCTATTTTCTCTTCCTCTGTATCTATCTGGCGTACCTCTCCTTTCTCTGCTTCTTGATCTTCTTCTTCTTGTTTCTCTGTCCCTATTCCTTGAATATTCTTTACTTCTACTGCGATCTCTGTCTCTGCTTCTTGATCTTGCTCTCCTACCCCTATCTCTGCTTTTGCTTCGTTCCCTTGTTCTACTGCTGGAACTATGTTTTCCTCTACCATGCTCACGCTCTCTGCTTCTTGACTTATGTTTCTCCCTGTCTTTACTCTTCCTATGGTCATGGTCATTACTTCTTGAACCTGCCCTTCTACTTCTCTCTTTACTTCTACTTCTTTCTTTCTCTCTCCCTCTAGAATCATAGCGCTTTTCTTTTTCTCTACCTTTCTCATGGTCCCTCTCTTTGCTTCTTGATCTTACTCTCTTTTCATCATGTCTACTGTGTTTGGAGTCTCTTTCTTTACTTCTTGATTTCTCTCTGCTTTTACTATGGCTTCTAGATTTACCTCTTTTCCTGGTCTTGCTCTTGTTATGCTTGTCATCTTTTTCTGAATTCCTCCTTGTCTCCCTGTCTTTACTGCTGGATTTGTGATCTTTTTTCTTCTCCTTCTCCCCTCTTCTGCTTGGACTTTCAGAAGCTTGTCTGTGGTCTGATATTTTTCTCTCTCTTCCTCTTCCTGGGCTTTTTTGATTATCTTTCTTGAT
The DNA here is from genome assembly GCF_009769625.2 of Cygnus olor. Lineage (NCBI taxonomy): Eukaryota > Metazoa > Chordata > Aves > Anseriformes > Anatidae > Cygnus > Cygnus olor. Next base: position 19,930,872 of record NC_049174.1, read on the forward strand.
TTCATTTATTTCACTCCTTGGAGAGAGAGAAAAAACACATTTTAAAATATTGTGAATCCCCTCCACTCTGAAAAATAAAGTCAGAAGTGAGACTGAAACAAAGTCACACCAGGCCATCTGTATTGAAACCCATATATTTATGGTAACCACAAATAAGCATGATTGAATTCTGACAGTTAAGCAATGGAATAACCAAGTCAGTGTCCTTTTTTCTTTGAAGTAACTATAGCTAAAAATTTAAGACAGTGCTTATTACTCTGATATATACAAAAATTTAAATGCACATACTCCAAAAAGAAATAATCTTACTTGTCCCCTTTTATCCATCTTTCTCCGCTAGACACTCTCATTCTTTGAGCTCTTTGCATTTCTTGCCTCCAATGTGGAGGAGTTTCACTGCGTCGAAATCTATCTCTTGACCTGGATCTGGAAGGCGTCCGGTAACGCTTAACAGGAAAAGAAGAAAAAAAATGGGTATAAGTTAGCTATCAACAGCATGTGAAATTCAAAGCAGTATTTTATCCCCAGTGGGTGATTCTCCACAACACCTAACATTACACTTAGACGTATATATCAGGTTCACGCTTCCAAGTTACTAATTTACCAAAAAACATATTTGATATTCAGCTATAGCAGGAATACAAAGTGTCTGATCTAGTAACTATTTTAAAGTAACTTCTCAGCAATTTTTGGGTACAACATCCTGAAGTAGAAGTCTTCTGTCTGTTTTTAATTAGTACAAGTTACTTTTTTGACAATGAAAATTCTTCTTAGCTTTGACAAGCAACACCAAAACAACACTTTACACTTTTTTTCCTTAAGCTCACCTTTGCAAATAAGGGCAGTTTTCCCCCACATTCCTGCTAGTGACATGGTACAGGTTCTGGTGTTCACTAGAACACTTTTTGAGCTAGATGATTCACTGATTCACAAACTACCACAGTAATACAATGAAAGCATTTGTTATTTTGCGTCCTACTTCTTTCCAATAAACTCAGTATGCAAACAGTAAACTAATTTTCCTTGTCTTACTTCTAGCTTTAGCCCCCAGATCAATTATGGTGCACCATAAATTACACGTGCACCCTCCCACCCCCCAAATTGACCATCCTAATGAAAAGGCTCAGTAAGAACATGCTGCCACGCTCTTTCTTTTGGGGAAGGGATTGCAAACATTTACCCGTGGTCCTCTTCCTTTTATTTTCCTTCCAGATCTGGTCACCAACAATCTTCTCTGGTATGTTGACTGGGAATTCGATAGATTACTAAAAATAAAGTGATATTGTTTGTAACACTGAATGAAAGAAGATAAAAACAACTTCATATCTTCTTCAGAAATTAAATACAATCAAAAGAAAACAGACATTTAATGTTATTCTTTATTATTGGCCCAGTAACAACCACACCACATGCCTTTTGCTTTTGTGTGTGGCATTAATAGAACAAAAAAAATCTGTTGATATCAGAAAAGGTCCATCTTTTCCTTCAAATTTGTTGTTAACTATTTTACATTTTGGAGCCTGACAACCACGCATGCCAGAACAAAATAATTACACACTATAAACTTAAACTGATACTTCACTTTTTCAGGAGTGGCTAGCTTCTTTAACCTTTTTTTTATGTACAGAAGATCTGTACATGTATGGGAGAAAAGCTGCAATGCATTGATTGCCTGTGCGAGGTTTCATTCACAGATGTGAAAAGTGAATATCCTCACACAGCTGTGAGAGGCACTGTTGTGTTCTGGCAGTGACAATACAAAGCCACCCTTCATTATCAGTTCATTTCATGAGAACAGCTGAGGTTCACTTTCAAGGTCCATTTAAACCTGGTACTGTAAGAGAAGAAACCCAGGCAGTAAAGTTTAATAATCATTTAACTGCATTTCAACCTCTCTAGTACAGACAGAAACAACAACGGACAAGCACAAAATCCTACATGGAATAATTGCAACACTTGTGCCCTCTCAAGTTTAGGTTTTATAAAATGGGCTTAAGCGATATTCACAGAACCTATAAAATTTCATAAGGGCACATTTAGTAATTGTTACACAGCACTAGCTTTCCATGTGAAACTTCCACTTTGGGTTAGTAACTAAGGGACAAAATATTGATAATCAATACGTGGCTCCCAAAAGCAGCTATCCCTCTCAATTTCCAATGAAAACTGTACCTAAAAATTAGTTATTGTATTTCCTTCTTACCTTTCTTTTTCCTTTTAAGGTTTCTTCAATAAAGTCTTTATAATAAAGGGAGTAGGCAATCTTGTCTTAACTATCTTTAGGTTAAATCTCTTAAACAAGCGCAAAACAAAACCCCAACTGGTACTGATCAAGTAGTTCCCTTCCCTGTCCCCCCCTAACATTCCTTATGAGTGCTTCAGACTTGATGACCAGAAAATATTTCACGACTTCATGTATTTTGTTTTGAAAAAAACACAAAACAGGTTATAAATTCATATTGGACAGTTGTATGTAATGAATCCTACATGAAACTATGCTCCATTTCACTTGCTTTTTCTTTAATCATTCATTCTACATTTTTCACTCACTAGAATTATTTCCAAACATTAAGCTTTTGTGCAAAAAAAAAAATTTTTATATATATAATATATATATATATAAATATATATATATTTATATATAGAATATATATATTCATCCACCTGTGCTCAGAAACATCCAACTATTTAATAGGGAAAGGACTCAGTAGTCTTAAAACAGCAATATGACCAGATGACTGTCAGCGTCTTGTCAAGCAGGTATATTACCTTTCTCTTTCCTTCTCTCTGCTTTTCCTCTCTTTTTCTTTCTCATCTGCTTTAGGAGGACTTTTCCTCATCAGGAACCGGTTTTCAGGTACAGGAGGAATTTCTTCAGGACGGACAGTAGATAACGGCTGTGCTTCAGGGTTTTCATCTTCGCTTTCACTGGATGAGCTTTTTTTTTTTGTATAAAAATAAATATTTACACTTGAGATGAGTTATCTGGATGAAAAAAAACCCTTTCAATCTATTTAAATAATTCAGAAATTCTCTTAATTCTGTATACAATGATAAAATGAAAAACTTGCGGAACCAACATCCATTTCAGAAACATCTCCCCCCCATATCTTTACTCCAAAACATGCAACTACAGTAGATTTTTAATCAATATTTTTCTTTACTTATTTCAATGATGCAACACTGAACACACATTTATTCAAGAGTTAGATACAGCTTTCTTGATGTATATATCAAAGTCATATTCAGATTTTACACTTGCACATGACTAAGAACTACTATAGCTCCAAGTAATTGGTAGAAACAATAGAATTGTGTGAAAGTGGCTTACTCCCACAGAAATAATGCCTGACAGCACTAAATGAGTATTTCTTGTATTTTACTGCCAGCTTGGAAAAACGTGACTTGCACTGACACAGCTTTATCTCATGTTGAAAGACAAACTATTAGATTAGAAATACCACTTTCAGAAGCAAGAGACTTCTGAGTTTTATCATCTTCCAGTGAAACGGCAAGACTTTCATTATATTACACAGAACTAGTGGTATTAAGTACGTTCACCTGTAGTATTTTCTTTAGTTTTGCTTTTATTCTTGTATACTATATTCTCCTAAGTCCCGCTGAATATAATGTACATTGAGTTGTACAGAAGTGAATTTAGGTAAACAAGCTATCACCACTTATTTCAAACGAAGCGTTCCTGCAACTTTTCAAATCCAGTATGTGAAAGTCTTGGTCCATTCTTTTATTCCTTTACAAGCTGCAGCACTTTTGCACATGGACACTGTCCTTTACTATTGATAGTAAAGGAAAAAAAATCAGGAAAAAAAAAACCTAAGCTTGTCTACTTCACTAGATACAGAACACAATTTTGTGTAGCTACAGGAGAAAATTATACCACACAGCATACACAAAGATCTCAGTACTGACCTTTTCTTGCTTTTCTTTCTCTTTTTCTTTTCCTTCTTGTGTTTCTTAGAATTTTTCTTGTGTTTCTTTTTTCGTTTTTTAGATTTCTCTTCTGAAGCACTCTCAGAATCTGATGATGAATCTGAAGATGATTCTGAATCACTCGAACTTTCCGAGTCACTGGATGAGGAAGACGACTTGTGTCTTTTCTTTTCTTCTTTCTTGGCTTTAAGTCAGAAAAACAAAGACATACATTTATATATCAAACAGTTATAAATAAATCTTGGAAAAATCAACTTATCTAGTAACTCCCCACGCTGCTTGTAATTGTGTCTGAGAGTACTTCATCACAACACTTGCAAACAAAGTTTTTGGAAAAAGACTTTCTCCCAAGTAAAACACAGCACGTGTCTAGAAATATGTAAAAAGTTCCAAACATTTTATGCCTACAAAGAAGATCTAAAGTACTAAATTTGTTCTGTCAAGAATTTGTATAGCTGTGTATGTTTTCAGATATTTTATATAACGTCTCCTATGTATGAAAAATTATTTAGAATTTTTTATATGTTTATAAAATATTTTCTTTGACTTCAGGTGCAATCTGACTTGATATAAAAGCTACTCAAACCACAAATGAGGGAAGTTTTGAAGCAGAAAATAGATAATAGTTTAGCATACATTAAACTGATTACCCATTAAAGTCAGCCCAACAGAGGGAAGACTCGGATAACCAACCTTACTACTAACTGAAATGATGCTCAGAGAACAACCCTAATCCCCCAGCTCAACATATTTTTCCACAGAAAGATACAAGTTGCTTACTAAGCTATCTGGTTTGAAAAGGATCCCAGCTAAAGAGCAGGCTATTCCTTAATTACGTAAGTCACCAGGTTTGTCAACTGGAGCTCCAAATCAGCAATTTATTAGCAATCTTACAGCAGTCCAGCAGGAAGTAATACAAGAACACACACACACCTTTTTACGCCCTCTAACTGATCTGAGACTTAACAATTAAAAGTGATGCAAGTATTATGATGTCAGTCCTACTAATTTGAAAAAATATATAACCATAAAAAAGTACTTTAAGAACTTCACTAAATGAAGTCTGGGCTTTTGAGTCAACACACTTCAGGTAAATTAATTAAGTGGCATGAACATTCTCCAATGTGTTAGGAAATTCCCATCAACCTCTTAATCCACAAAATCAGAAGTTCTAGCCAGAATTCCAGGAGGGTGTGCTGGCTGTTTATGGACTACCATAGCTGAGTTTGTCTAATTAGCATCAAGTCTTATTTTACATATCCATCGCAAACTGCGCAGACATCTTATCAAACTACACTAACAGTACAGCTGCGGACAGAAGAAATTGAACTTTCAACATTAAACAGAAGAAAACTATACCAAAATAAATATTGATGTCTGAACAGCCTGTTTCCTTGCCAAACAAAACAATGCGTATTTTAGAACAACTTTTAAGGCCTTAGAATAGGCTGCAGGTCAGAGACAGAAAGGAATTTTAACATTGCATGCAAATCTTAACTGAAAGCATTAGCCTATTTTACTAAGGTTATAGTAACTCACCGTAACCAAAGAATTCAAAGTTTACAGAATTTTTTTTAAATCTGATCTACACCAACGTAGAAGCAGTTAAAGGCAACCCCCCATCCCCAAATCACTTTCCGCACAAAGCAGGGAAGTAAAAAGGCAAACAACCAGGCACCAAAGACAGCATTATGACTATGCAGCCTGTCTGCATCTGAAAACTATTCAGATTCCACATAACAGAAAACACAGAGGTGTCTCCCTCAACAGAGCAAGATTTTTTTTCCTGTTACAGATAGAGAAATTAAACTGTTTAGTCTAGCCAAGCATTTCTTTTGTTGGTTTCCACTTGTGCCCAACAAGATGACGTAAGTAGTATTAGCTATTACAGCAGTCATTTTTTACACAAATAATGAAGACAAGTAATTAAAGAAACTATTTTTTAAAAAAAAGAGTTGTAATGCATTTCTGCCATTAGATTTTTTTTTTTTTTTTAAATTTTCAGCAAAATAACAGGTAGTATTAGATCACCTATATAAGTCAACACCTCTACTGTTGCAACCCAATACCCTATTCTGTCAGGTATCTCATTCAGAATGCTGGTCAAGTTTCTATATATCAGTGATATATACTGAGGCAAAATATTTCCTCTTCACAGTGGTGCAGAGAACTTGCTTCCAAAAGACCTGGCTGAGATGAAAGATCTGAGTAACAGCAAATTAGCCAAGGGTTAATTCACAGTGGACCAGACACACAGTGCAGAAAAATCTCTGCAGGAACAACTAAGTATGGCATCTTGGCCTCCCTTTTTTTGGTCATACCTTTTTTTTTTTTTTTAAATTTTTTTTTTTTTTACAGATTCTCTTTTTCTCATTGCACTAAATTGCATTAACTTTTCAGGTAAGCATGGCAGGCATGTCATAGCTGTATGATTTCTGGAGCAACTTTATTCATGGTGTTTTTATTCACAATACTCATTTGAGGCAGACTAACAAAAGCCTGAGAGCCAACGGAAATACAACCCCTGTACTTCATAAGTTAAAATACTCTTCTGGTCACCTCTGCGTGCTGTATAAACTAGTATGCTGTCTAACCATTTAGAACAGCCTATTAACTGAAATTAGCTGAAGTTACCATCAGATGTAAAAACCATCTAAAAAGAGCTTCTGGCAAAGTTTCATCCAACAGATGGGTCCCTTACTACACTGTTAACTTCCCATGTTGGTCCAGACAAAGATACCTGGTCTATTTTCTCAAACTTCTCCTCAACATCCTTATTAAAGCACTACATTTAATAAAAAGTCTGCCATTAACATTTTATATCAGCCTTAGATTGTCTAAACATATATACTTGGTCAGAGTGTAACAAGTAAATCTCTATGAAGAAAACTGAACTGTTTCCAAACGTATTTCAATCAAAGGAGCCTGCTGTCATACAGGTGACAAACAAAAATAAGCTCCCAAACACAAGAAGTACTAAATAAATTAACTAGTTTCTATGTCCCAAAACACTTATGTGCTTATCATCTATCTACTCTACTCTTCTGGTTTTGGCCCATTAAAATAAAAATTTAAAATCGCTATACTGCACTGTATCGCTTCCTGTACGTCTTCAGGCAAAAATAAGACGGCTCCAAGTTCAATTTCCAAAAAGTCTGAATAAGAAGTGGAAAAATGCAGTTATTTCATGTATTTTTGCCTTCCAGCATCCATTTCATGTGTGCCAAAGGCCACCTGTCACATTTTTATTTGCATCATTGCAACAAGTTTAGGTATGTTATATTACTACCTTAAACTGAGTAAATAGTAACTACAAGTGGAAGTGAGTTAGTGTGCAATTATGAGAACAAACAATGTCATTCTCCACTGATAGAAATATAGAAAGCAGCTTCAGTATCAGATTTATATATTTGGGAAATCATGTTGGGGTGGAGGGCAACAACAGAAAAAAACCTGTTCACTTAGCAAAGACAGAATATTGGGCAAAAGCCTTTGGATATACTTTCTAGTGACAACTCACTAGCTCTGTCCAGCAGCAAATACTATTTTGAATACTGAACCAGCGTGGTTCTGGCCAATTAAAGATCAAAATAAACAAAACAACTCCCGTAGCATGAAGGTCAGTGAGAAGGAAATAGACTTCTATTTACAGTCCAACTGTTCCAGCTCATTAACTTCAGGATTAGATTTCAGCTTATGGTCACATCTGAAATAGATGCCTTGCTTCCTACTCCATTCACTGTGACATACAGTATTTGCCAGATTTTGTGAATTACATGATTGTACTGCACAGCACAGCTGAGCAAGCACTCTCCACATCTCGGCTTGCTATGAAACATAGCAACTCTTGTTAGTGCCATGGTATCAGACTCGTGGACTTGAAATGAAGAAATGACCTGGCCAGAAACAGTCAGGTTCAGGCACGTAAGTCAGAACAGAGGATCTCATCTTGCAAGTCACAGCAATGACATCAATACAGCTACCTTATATGAAATCCAATAACTTGTGCTGGACTACAGCATACTCTCCAAAAAGAGGACATCTCTACTTCGAGACATTAAGACAGGTATTTCCCTTGATTATTTTTTCCAGTGTTTAATCACCTCGCTGTTCAGAATATCAGGTCTTTTTTATTTATTTATTTATTATTTTTGCACATCTTGCTTCAGTTATTTGCCAGAGGTTCCTTTTTGTTTGGTTGGTTTTGAATCAGAATGTTATTTTAAAATCAGCATCTTACATTCTTGAAAAGAGTCTAAGATATGCCTTTGGTTAATTAAAGGTATTGACCAAAAAACCAAAACCAGGTTTGTTTGATACCAATTGATGAAGTTTTCTATCAAACTCCCACTTATCTTAAAGAAAATCAAGAGTGTTACTTGTTCCATAAGTTTTCTTGAGAATGATAGTAGCTTAGCTAGTTCATAATGTCCTTTCTAAATGCTGGCATAATATTAGTGGGTTTCTGTAGTTGTGGTGGATTTTTCTTTTAGAACAGCTTCCAGAAATTTCCCACACGCTTTAAGATTTTCTAAAAACACCACCACTTGGTCAGGGATTCTTGCTTTAAAATTTATCTTCTCTCATTCATTTTTATTAACTCACTTTTCCATTTTAAAGGAAAAAAAGGAGAAAAAACAAGGAAAAGAAACATCCCACTTTTCTATGTTATCATCCTCTCTAACCCCAAGGCAAAGCTTCTGTTCTAGGCCTCTGCAATATTGTACCTAAACTTTGATCTTTGAATCATTCAATTTACATATGATCCAGTAAGTTAACTTAGTCAGGTGATCATCTTTTCATCCCTATACAAATCAAGTTCTTCTCTACAAACATAGATTTGCTTCCTCCATAAAGCACTTTATCTGGATACTAATGCCAATACTCTAAAATCCAATCCCCATTCAAGTTTAACCCAACAGGGAAACGTTCAAACTACACACTTAACTTCTACTGTGATTCCTTCTGGTAGTGCCATCTTGGCTTCCCAGTCAAGCCCAAGAATTATTAGCTCCATTTAAATCCATAATGACTTGCCCAATTCCTTTGTGCTGCCTACCAGACAAGCCTATACAATAAAGATTTTAGTTTAAGCCTCCCTTGCTATCATTATATACTCTCCCACAAAAATTCACCAACATTCTACTGCCGTTCCTGGCAACCTCCTTATCCCTTTGTCTTAAACAACAAATTCCCAGAAGCAGTCTACTCTGTTAACTGCCTCACATTTCACATTATCAGTTCCCTTTTGCCTTCTACTGTTTTAAAGTGCTACAAATAGTTTCACTGTTAGATGGCTCTCTGTTGATGATTTTCCATGATGCTGCTCAGCTCCCAGAAATTGCTCCTCCCATCTGGATTCCCTGGCCTCTTCCTTATACTGGCAGGTCAAAGGGCCTCTCCTTCTCCACTTCTCAGCTTTGGACAGCAGCTTGTCCAATTTCCTTCTGCTGATGTGATGACAAAGTCTTCCTTGCATCTCCACTACCTCAGGCCAACACAGCTCAGTGGTTCCATGTTACACATGTACCAAACAATCCCAGCCATGCCATCACCTCTCATTGTAGCAGTGAATTTCCCTCTGCAGATCCTACAGAAAACGCTTCTCTTTCAAAAGCAGGATTCTCTGCTCACCAGGATCTCCATCACGGTCTACAAGGCAGCACCCTCATCAGGTTGGCTCTGCATTAGTGCCCACTATGGCCAATATTCCTCCCTGCACTCAGTTCTGCTCTCTGCCTGCCCGCCCCTGGTGGGTAACGCTTGTTGTTTTCCAAACACTCCTAGTATTTAGTACTGTGCCTTACGGTCAGTTGAGTGGCCTTCCCCAACGCCCTGGCAGCAACCTCTTTCCCTGGCACACCAGACCAGCTACAGTAAGCACCATTTCCAAGATCCTAGCAGTACTGAGGCAAAGAGGTAGAACTACACAGACAAACAAGTAAGACCAGACAGTCAGATATCCCCAGAGGTCTCTTCTCTTTGAGGAAAAGTTAAAGAAAAAATATATTTTGTATTTACTTTTTCCTCACTCCTTTGATGAATACATTAAGCCCCGACCTAACAGCTTTAAGTCCTCCAACTATGCAATTCAAACTAAAGCTTTCATCTAGTCATTCTATTTCAAGTCTTCTCGAGTGGCTTAAAATGGAGCATGGCAAACGAAGGAAAACACACAGGGTAGATATCTCCCCCACTAGCTTCACCCGTACTATACACATATTATATATTCTGATGTACCAACGCCTTCATTTTCTAACACTAACAGCGCTAGTGTATTTTGTCCAGAGAGAAAATTATGTCCTAACATGCAGGATGACTTGTGAGTTAATCTAAGAAGTTGTACAGCTTTTGAGAAGTCATGAGCCATAAAATAACTTTACTTGGAACTTTGAGGGACTGAAAAGATTACTTCAGACTTCAAGGTCATTCTCCTAGGCACCATAACAGGTAAACAGATAACTGCAACAAGAAAAAAAAAAAACAACCAAAAAGCTCAAGTTTGAATTCCTACATTTTCCTTAGGCCAAAGAAACAGTTATCATTGACTTGAGCCTCAAATTCCTTGGTTCAACCCTTCACAGTACTTATCACCAGAAGGCACTAAGAATGAAAAAGCATAACAATCTCTATCAGAGTTTCTACCAAACATGCATCATGGGTCTCCTCCACTGAGATTTTCTGTAGGACAGCAGCACCTTTGATTGACCCTTACTCTGCTAAGAGAAGCAGGATCCAATCTCCAAGACCACATACAGCTCTGGAATGGCAGAGCAAGGGCACCCTTCCCAGAAGCCAAGGCAAATTCTGTCACATTCCTGTTTATGAATGTACTTTATAGCAACTTAAAGGATTTCTCCTAAAGGGAAATTTCAGACTACTCTAAATGCTTGTCCTTAAGATTTACCTGAAACTTTAAATAAGTTCAAAAAAGCAGCAGTTATTGAATAAAGTCAGACTGCCATCAATGTACTTAACATAGCACTTTCTTTAGAACAAGTGCTTGCCAGCTTGAGCAAATTAGCAAAATTACCTCATGGTTCACATATATGTAGATGTACAGTTAAACTTTACCTTTGGATTTTGGAATTAGCTCTCCACAACTCAGTATGCGCACTTCAGCATATGGTTTACTAGATGCATCTGTTTTCTGGTTTTCTATTTCTCTCACAACTTCCTGACCTGAGATGACTTGTCCAAAAACAACATGATGTCTGAAGAATTTAAGCAAAAATAAGAATTCTTAATACTTATTTTTAAAGTAGTTCCCAAACAATAAACATTAGAAAATATGAGATACTTACCCATCTAAGTGAGGTGTAGGTTTAGTTGTTCTGTTGTTTCCAGATGATTTAATTTCAAGAGAAAAACAGAAGTCAATTTTAGTGGAAGGCAGTCAACATTTGAAGCATGCATACATATTAAGATAAAAGTTATTTTAAGTGAATTAATAACACTGACTACAATCAATATATAATTATTGTAAGTTTGTGTACAGTTATATTTCCTGTTTTACATGAGTTACCTATTCAATCTTTTACCACATTTTACTGACCAAGAAAAAGAACAGAAATTTTTAGACAGCATCCTCTCAGAGAATGTAAGAATTTTATGTATTCAAGTTATAGGAACCAGGAACAGATTAAAAAAATTAAGGAAACTGGTCAAAGAAGGAGAACTGCAAATAACCTTATTAGAAAATAAAGAGCAATCAAAGGAAGAAAAAAATATCTGAATATACAGAATATTTGACATCAGAACTTTCTCTTTATACCTGTAGACAATTAGGCAGTTTGCAGTAGCCTTCCCCTACAATAGGATGTGTACAGATGTCAACCATGGCAGAAATCAAAAGCTGAGATAAATACAGTAATGATTTTCCAGAAATCCCAAAATAAAGGTCTAATGGTGACAAGTACAACTTACCATGTTAATTAAGACCCATGATTTCAAGAATGTTTTCTACAAATAAATTAAAGAAAGGTCTACTGCAGTTACCTTCTAACAGTTAAAGCTTTAGACATAGCTATAAATGAAACTGCATTAGGAAGTTATCTTTGACAGAAAATTTCTGTACTGCTTTGAGCCAGAGAACCTCTAGAGCTGTTTTGCTTCCTTCCAGACAACACATATTAGAAGAAAGTGATAAAGCTCTACAGGGAGCAAACAGGTTTACATTACTGCCTGAGATAGAATACAGATACTGAAAACTACCAAAAACTCTTTTGCACAGACAATAAGCACTAAATACAAAAGTGATAACAACAGTTTCCCTAAACAGCTCATTAGGAAAACAGCTATTTCCATGAACTCTGTGAAAAAACATTGAGTTTGCACAGGAGCTAGTCTACAATATTTAAAAGGATTATCTTTATAGCTTACAAACAGCAAACCACATGCACATTTCAGAACAATACAATACTTACATAAAGAACTGTGAACCATTTGTATCTTTCCCTCGGTTGGCCATGGAAAGGAGAAATTCTTTGTTGTGTTTTACAGCAAAGCTTTCATCTAAAAAAAGTGTTTTCAATTACTTTAAATACACCACATATGCTTAGATAAATGCTCTAAGTAAACTCACCCATATTAAGTAAATCTACTACACACTTCTGTAAAAAGTTGCATTAGAATTAGATTAAAAATAGGTATTTTTTCAAATACATTATGCCTTTCATTCTAAATAATGCAATTTAAGAATAAATTAATGGCTTATAGCCTGAGGGGAAAAAAAAAAGGGATCTTATTCAAGAGATTTTTTTCCTACCAGGATTAACAGGGACCTCATTATTTTCAGCTGTTGCTCTTTTTTCATTCTGCATATGCCAATTACTACCACTTTAAAGCAAAAAAAAAGTTTTCAGCTGTGCACTAACTATTAATAAACCCTGTCACCTCCAGGATTTTTGTTTTGTTCCTTTTTGATATACATGGATACCCATTTTGATGACAATTCCAAAACACTTCTCTGTCTGTCACCTACACAAATGAACTTACCAAAATTGCCACTAAGAAAATAAATTTAACTTGAGTGAATCTCACTTCTGGTAAGTAAATAATTTTGACAGTTCAGGTTAAATCTCAATGGAACTGTGCAAAGTAATCACCATCTTCATTTAAGACACCTATAAGAGACCATCCTATCTTCCTCCTTCCACAAAACAGCATCAAGGCTGTAGGGGGAGCCAAACTGTTCAGAGGAAGTTTGATTAATATTCTTTAGATATAAATAGCAGGAGCAAGCATTAACAAATTTAAAAAGTACACAATCTGTAAAGCTATGGTTTCACATTACACTGTGTATGGCAGTGCTAAGGACAGCCCAGCTTACTCTCTGTGGTTACCTGTCCAGTTTCTGTGCTGCACAGGACTGAGAATGCTACCTAATCCTACAGTAAGTTAGTTGGTTAAGGGTGCCACACAAGGAAAAATTCCTGTGGATCGTTTCATGCTGTCGCTGAGCTGAAAAAACACCTTGCAACTGCCAGAAGGTAGGCAGAGGTTTTGCTGCTCCTCCCACCTCACCCAACCATACATTCCCTCAGCTACTCATTTTTGCCGGTAATGACGCTTGCCGAACTACTGACTTGGATACATTTACTAATAAACTTTTTGCCTTAACAGTCTTTAGGCATTTTAGCAAACTGAATCAGCTTACAGTGTGATCTGAGTAACAGCCAGTGCAAGGTATGACCTCCCCTTTGGCAGTTGCAAATTGACCCTAGTAAAATGGTGAAAAATTCCTTCGATAGTTTGCTGCAAGCTCAGACAAGAACCAATGTTAAAAATGTCAGGGAAGGGGAAGAAGTATAACCACCCTTGCCAAGGGCAGCTAGCCATCACATGGGTTTAGGTGTAATGTGAAACTGCTCCAAGAAACACAGAGATGCCCCAGTACATTCTGGGCAAACGTAGGCTGAGAAGCACACTGGAGAGAGAAGTACTTCTTATGCAACACTGACCGAAGTAGAACCAGCACAGTGAGAAAGCTGATGGCCTCTTTATACTTAACTACTCTTGGGTTCAGGAAAGCAGAGCTTTATACCTCCTTATAAATAAATATTTGCAAGAAAACCCTACTCCATTATGACTTTCTCCTTTTGACTAGAAAAGGTATTCCCCAACTTTTAGCTTGCTGCTGAAGCCAAAAGGTAGGTTCAGAATTAGAATGCCATGCTTAGAAACAGTTATAAAACTGTAAAGCTGACAAATATGAAAGTGTTTGGTTTTAATCTTAAAAGTAAATATTACCTAAACTGTAAAGTCAAAGGCCTTTAGGACCAGACAACACCTTAAAAAAAGAACAAAACAATGGAGTCCAGGTTTACCAACTAAAAACTACAGGATGTACAGGTAATTGTTTACAGTAATACCAAAATAGAGCAGCCTGATAAAACTCTTACCTTCGAAAAAGCCACCATAAATGGATTCTCCTCCTCTGCCATTTCCTTGAAAGAAGAAACGAGTTAGAACTTAAAGTAGTGATTACGAAGTCTTATTATGTGAGCAATGCTTTGTAACACAAAATACTGATTTAACTGCATCCAAGTCACTAACATTATTCTTCAAGATATGCAAAAAAGATCAAGACATCTTCACAGTCCCATTAAGCAGAAGCAAACTTGGCAAACAAGGAAGTTTTCCCATATGTTCTGCTACACGGTCCCTTTTTTCTTTATTTCCCAGCAGCAGATATATTTTACCCTCACATTTACAGCTTTCCATAAGTACTTAGTACTCTAGTAGTGAGGTTACAGAGCAGAAAGCGTGTATAAATTTATGTAAGTTTATTACACAAGTTTCCATGTGAAGTTTTTTACCCTTTTTCAGCATAAGCAAAGTTAAATCACATAATTAGAGTGAATGATCTTACACAGGACTCCTGCAACATTCCATTGCATAAGCATTGCATTTTTCTTCAAAGATTCACATCATACCTTCACTGAAGTCACCTCCTTGGATCATAAAATCTTTCACTACCCTGTGAAACAGACAACTTTTGTAATGCAATGGCTTTTGGGTGGATTTTCCTGTACCCTTTTCACCTAAAGGAGAGGAAGAAAAAACAAAGTGACTCTTTTTACTGTGGAGATTCTACAGGTTTAAAGCATTACATAAGCATTTAATCAAAATCATCTACCAAACTCTGAAAAATTAACTTGTGAGGCAAGCACATACTTGTAATGCCCGTAAGAAGCTCACATTTAAGAAAGCACAGAAACTACCTTCTATCTCTACTGTCATAAAAAAGAACTCCTTACTGACACCAGTATAGAACAACATAATCACCTTTTTTTTTTTTTTTGTCAGCACAGCTACAATTAATTCACAGAGAGGTAAATTAAGAGCTCAGACAGATAATGGAGAATGCCACTTACCTGGAGAGTCTTAAACATCTAAGGGGGGCAATATATTACTATTACTGCTGAGAGGACATTAGACCTATTCACATAACTCAAATTGCTTTTATTGAGTCATTCATTCTAGGCCTCTTCTATGTGGACTGACTGAAATGAAACAGTCAGTTTAGACTTAACTTAACCACGTTTGCCCAAAAGCAGGTGAGAAACTCAGATCTTCAATTACAACACTGCAGGACTAGAAGCAGCATAAAAGTTGATAATGAAAAATAAAAAATAAACAAACAACAACATTAAAAAATAAAGACACAACATCACAAGGAAAAAGAGGAGAGGAGAATGAAAAATAGTTTTGAAAGCGTCTTGTGCCATCCTCCTCCTTTGCATCAGCTCTGGTGCTCTTCAGACTCATAACCAGGCGCTCTGCCTCAGCTAGAACACTACCCACTTTCACCCCTACCTACGTCTCTGCTGAGTTAGCAAGATGAATGGCTCATGGCATGGTCCCGTGAATGGCAGAACCAACCTCAAAGTAACAGCATGGAGTAAGACTATACTGGAAGGAAAAGAATTCCTCCTTTCCATGTTGACAAACTGTTAGACAAGCTCCTTCTGAGCCATGAAACTGGCAATTTTTGTCAAGGGCAGTTGCCTCCGAATTTACCTGTAACAGACTGGTGCTTCCATATAGATCTGACTAAGTAGAAAAAACACTTCCAATAGGAACTTGGACACGTGCAGCTATATATTCCACTGGCTTGGCATATGCCTAACAAAAGGTATTGCCAGTGAAAAGCAGAAGTACTGACCACTGTTTTAAAAAGACATTGTACCCTCTTCAAAACCACTAGAAAAAGAGACAAATGTAAAACCCCACAATTTTGAATTAAGTTGCTTATGATCAATATCATAAATGCTTTGTCAATATACTTTCTTAAATATAGTAAATATGGTCAATTCTTAAATATGGTAAAGCAGAAAAGTTGCTCAGCCTCTCTCTGAATGTGATTTTGAACATAAGCAGTATATTCTTATTAGTACTTGCTTCTGACCTGAAATGCTGTTCGAAGACTTCAAGTCAAAAAGTTAAAGCAGTAGTGCGGAGTAACACCCTTCCATGGTAAATCTAACTTCTGATAGCACATCAAGAATGCCACGGTCATGCGAAATCATGCTCATATTCAATAAAAAGAATCATTCTAGGATTCAAATTTGTTAGCAAATTTTGATAACCTGATTCTGAGCCAGTACACCTAAATCAGATAATGCCTACATTCACTGCAGTCAGCATGAATGCTGCACTAAGTGTTCTACCTAACTTAATGTGAATGCAATTACGCACCCACACCTGATTCAGATCGTATTAGTACTCTTGAGTGATTTGGTATTAACAGCTACAAACCTTGACCTGAAAGACAACAGAGCTGAAAGGAAAGGAAGCAGTAAATGTTGAAGACACCGAACACAGATCTATGTATTCTCCGAATCATTCTGATGATAATGTGTAGGCTTTGCTGTCAGCATTTTCAACAAAAACAGGTATTGCACTGGGAAATAACTCTAGTTGGAAATGCTTCTGGGAAAGAATCTTCTAAGTACTTTGTTCATAAATAACCTAAATTTCACTAGGAGTGGAAATCACCACTCTCCAT
Organism: Cygnus olor; assembly: GCF_009769625.2. NCBI lineage: Eukaryota > Metazoa > Chordata > Aves > Anseriformes > Anatidae > Cygnus > Cygnus olor. The sequence continues at coordinate 19,947,835 of NC_049174.1, forward strand.
CAACAAAAAAGTTACAGCAAAAGCAAAAATACTAATGAATACCAGCAACACCTTTCAAATATCTCCAGGTATCGTAAGACTGAAAAGCAAGCCTGCACGCTTGACTTATTGGCTGCCTTTCAAGATGATACACAACATGAGCAGTAACCACCATGCTAGTAAAAGAAGGTCAGCTTATTAAATCATCATTTGAAGTTGATTAGTATATGCCCTCTGCAACATCCTAAGCCAAAAAACTACAGCCACTTGGATTCTGCATCAGATGTGTATGAGCAATTTGCTAAATCTCTAGAGATACCAAGAACTCAGTACTCACACTTAGTTTATACATAAGAAAATGTCAGGAAAAAGTAACAGATGTCAAACAAGCTAACACAGTTATTAGATCAGAAGCTATAAGTAAATTTTAAAATCTACAAACCTGTGCAAAGGCAGCGAAAATTCTCACATGTCTTTGGACACACATCTGAAAACAGTTCAAAGACCACTCTTCCAGCTAGAAAAAAAGCCATTATTTGTTATGAAGTTGACTGGCATTTATGATATTCCTATAAAATATTTAAGAACAATATCTTATTGAATTCATTATTTTCATTTTCTTACCAGGTACATTGTTGATGGCTATGTCAAAAAAGCAACGAGGTCTCTGGACCTTTACTCCCATGGCTTCAAAAATTTAAATACTGTAAATAATAAAAATAAAATTGAGTTTATCTTTTCTCATAGTGAAACTGCATAAGTCAATGTCAAAGATTTTATGAAGACAATAAAAACTGCAGAGAAGATAGATAATAAAAGAAAACCTTAGAAACAGCTAGTAAACCAGTAGTCGAAAAGATTAAGAAAACGCTACGTATTTTAGGCTATTTTCATGTTTTGTGGACCCAAATGAGTGATTTCTTTTGTATTTGTTGCAACAGTATTGTATTTAAATTTCAGTAACACACTTCAGATGAGAAAATACAAGAAGGAAAGATATTGTATTGTATGGGGGATAAAAAAGCTTTAAGTCTTCTTGCTTTCCAGATGGCATAGGTAATCACTTAAATTTTTAACTCATAGAATTCTTGGATCTTCAAGGTAAAATAAGTATCAGAGGAAAAGAAAAAAGTCAGCTTTGAGACCAGAAAGCACACAAACAACTTTTTGCAACTGCTTTTCAAATGTTTAACTGGACTAATTTTTGCAGTCTGTCAGGTTCGGTGTCAGTGGCTGAGGAGGCTGCTCACCCCTCTGGCCCAGGGGTGCAAGCCTCAGGTCAGGGCCGTTCTCCTCAAGAATTCATTAGCTGCTGCAGTCCCCAACCTGGTCAATTCAACTCAGTTTCTATTAATACACCTGGACCATGAACTACAGCTGCTCAAGAAAGTACATACTGCTCGTAATGTTTTGGAGTACAGAAAAGCAGACAGCACAGGATGCCGAACTTCCTCAACCACCGTCGTTCTGTGAGAGTGTCAAATGAACAGTCTTGCTGATGGTCTCCTACTTTCCCTTCACTCCTGTCCTCACTGACACCAGTGTCCACCCGCTCTCACTGCGGGCAGGTTCACAAGAAATCCCAGACAGCCTGCTGCCCCTCCGGCACCCACAGCAGCCAGCAACCTGCAGCAGTGGGTGGGATGAAGGCAGAGCCACACAGGGCACTGCACTCAGGGCCAGCCGCGAGCAGCACTGCTGCAGGCCAGACCCAGTGGCCATGGCACCATACCCTAAGCAGGGCTGCAAACTGGAGCAGCCACACCAACAGCCAACTCTTCCATATAAAAAGAAACTCTCACAGGAATAATCCACTGGGCACGTTCAGAAGCCTGACTGGATGCAAGGTGAGACAACTAGACAGCTCTGAAAAGCTGACAGACACATTGAGACCACTAGATGCATGCCCAACAACAACAAGATTCTGTACAATAAATATTCACACCCTTTGCTACTTAAACACTAAGTTTTCTTCCACATCAAACTACAGGTGTTCATACAAGCTGTGGCTGCAGAACATGCGGCTGTGGCCAGTAACACCTGCAGCCTGCTTACCACCCATCCTCCAGAGGGCAAATGCCTCAGCAGTAAGCACTGACCTGAGGCAAGGTGCCAGACCTCCTGACCACGGAGGTGACAGGCTGCTCCTGGTTTTGTATGCTACAGTGTGAATGTAAAGAAGTGATGTAGCATTAAAGGTGTTTCATTGAGGTCCTCCTAATAATTTCGCCAGTCAAGTAGGCGCACTTTCAGAAATAACCGAAATTTTTGCCACAAATAAAGAGACTGGTGAGAGTCGAAGACAACGTTTGATGATTAGAACTTGACAAATCACTAACCTGTTGTCACGTTGGGGATTAAATGTACATTTTCTTCGGCATATTTCTGGGATTCCTGTCACTGCAGTATTAGGAGCTGCTCTAACTAGCATCCAAACCATCCTACATTATTAACAACAACAACGAAGATGTAGCTGTTCCACAATTACTGCTAAATGAAATTATTTTTTTTATTGCCAGAAAACACTACTCAAATCTAACTGACATACTCCACACATCTCTTCTAGAGCTTTGTAGCTGTGCCACGGAACAGCCTCAAAAATTCATTTGTTGACATCTGTCACTCCAAGCTTATGTACATCAAGAGGCTACAAGAAATCAAAAACTACTGGAATCATGTTAGCCCATTTTCCCTCTCCTTGTGCTCAGCATCACTCCTAACATTTTACCAAGATTACACAATGAAAAATCACAAGAGCAATGCAGGACAGACAGATTTAAATGAAACACCACTCAACAATTTATCATTCGTGTGAATAATACCATGGCCAGACTGTGCAACCATGCACATACCTGCTTGGCTTTGTAACAAATGCATTAGTTCACAGAAGCCAGAGATTCAACCAAAGCAGCAGCAACCCTGCCTCATCCTGCTTGCTCCTCTCTCTGAACTGTTGTATTGACAAAGGAGAAACAGCAAGTTCTGTAGCCAGCCAGAGAAATAGAAAAAAAAGTGCACATCACTGAGAAGTTGGAGGCTGTCGGGTCAGTGGATCACTGACCATCACACCGCTGCATGAACTCTTGGGAAGCAGGAGAGAGGCAGCAACACAGGGAAGGGAACGGAGATAAGAGAGGTGGGAGGAGACAAACTGCCTTCCCTTCGGACACGCACCAGCCAGGCCAGCCACCAACGCGCACAGTGGCAACAGCAGAACGGGCTGTACAGCCACATGGGGAGACGAGAGGGGGATTCTTCTAGAATGCCTCTCAGAACAAATGCTATCCTATTTGTTGATTGATGATAAAACTGATAGTTTTAACTGATCCCAGACATCTAAGGACCAACTGTGCGACAACTGATTGACAACCGTACCCAAACTTTAAGCATTTGTATGTTCAGCGCTTGAGCAAGAAGGGATTCAGCCTTGCTTTACAGATAATTTGCTTGAGAAATGAGGAAGTATGCATGTACATTGATATACAGTATTTTAGCCAAATAAATGCAAGCTACTTTAATATGCAATATAATTTTGGTTGATAACATTGGTAATGACTAAAGCTAAACTGTAAAATATATGCCTTTATGGTATGTTGACATGTATTTTACCTCAGTCAATTTTTAATTAGGTTCTGTAAAGGAAAGGATCGAAGAGGGAAGGACAGACCAGAGAATTCTACCTGAATCCCCACTCTCACCAACTTCTGCTCAGTTTGCTGTTTCTCTACATACTCTGATGAACAGCAGAACAAGTGAAGGTCGGTGTGTTCCAGATCCCTATTGCCCACATCGTCCCCAGGCTGGTTCCACCTACTAACACGGCTTCTCCCATGATCTCCAGCGGGCCCTGCACTTTCCCCAAATTCTCCAACAGCATCCCCCTAAAATAAACGCTGGCTGCTCTTGGTTCAAAATGGCAATTATGTTAACTGGTCAGTACAAACATTAGGCCAAGTAAATACACCTCCTCCTGAGGAGATGTTGCAAATGCTTCTCTTGGGGAGAACACTAATAGACAGCTTTTTTTGTATGCAGCTATTGACTTCTCTAAATTACACAGGGCTGTCTCATTTTTAAAACCATTTGGAAAACAATCAAAACTTATTGGAAAGGCTGAGGTAGGGAGGAAGCTAGCTGTACACGCAGGAGAGAGATGACAGAAAAACACACTGGATAAACTTTATCACACTCTTCGTAAACCAGGCTAAGATATCAGTGACATTTACCCTAGCTACCTACAAGCCAAGTGAGCATTTGCTCACCAACATACTTAAGTACCCTTTGTACAGCCAGCACTTCAGACAGCCCTTCTCCTAAAGTGTTACAGGGGAACTACTGACTCACAAATGATCCATAAACTGTTATTTTTATCCATGTATTATTTCATACCAAACACAATCCTGTACACGCTGATTACTTAAAACTTGCCTGCATTAAAAGCAGGTAAATGGGGATGCATGTTAAAGAATAAAGAAAAGCAATTTGAGAATAATAAGAAAAAAAGGAGAAAATTACAAGTAAAGCTCAATGCTACTACATATCTAGTAACAACAGGGCTTATGTGACTTATGTATTTTTCTCCTTAAGTTTATTTTCAATTAAAATGTAGATATTCTTATGAGACTTGATAGAATCTGAAAGGAACATGATATACTCAACCAAAAGGCACCCTCTATACCTACATACGCAAATATGCTATGCAGAAGGGCAAGCTTGAAAAGTCAGCTCACTTCTTCCTTCCAAAACTCTGTAAGAAAGGACAGTATAACAACCCAAGTACTACTGTGAAATGTTCAAGCCATTCAGCATTTTCAACCACCTCCTGCTGGAGGAGCCTCTCAATAAGAGTAAGTAGAAGCAATGTCCAAAAAAAAAAAAAAAAGACCAACCAACTTCAGTATACGTAAACCCGTCTGTTTGTCCATAAACACAAAATGCACTCTAAGCTGAATTGTAATTCCACTTCCAGAAATAAAAAAATACACCAAAAATTTAGTTTTGCTGGAACAGCTGTATCTATAGCCAGCGCATCACCAGCTGCATCTGTCAGGGTTCACGCTCTACACACCTGCATTAGCATAATTATTTTGTTCAAATATTTGTAGGATAAAGTTGGTCAACTCACAGTCAGGCTGCAGACAGCTGTTACCTTTCAAAATGAGCTTTGCCAATAGAAAGGAGAACTGTCACACACTGTTCTCAAGCATTCCTCTGCCAGAGACTGTCACCCGTATTAGTTGATATGCTAAAAAACACATCCTGCAGATTTTTTTTCAGTCAAAATCACTTGTGCTAGCAAGGATCTAGCAATAATGCTGCTTAATATAACCTAGCTCCTTTTGACTGAAATGGGTTAGTCAAAATGGGTTAGACTGACATGTGCACGCACAGATGCGCATCAAGTGAAATATCAGCGTGTCATGCATCTCACAGAAGCTGACGGCAAGCAGCAATACAAGAGTACTTCCTAGTTTTATGAGGAAAATAAACCCTTCATTTTTAACTATGCTGAACAGTTTATGGGACTGGCTATCTGAGTCAGACCCTGCACAGGGCAGAACAGATTTGGAGGAAAAATATTATTGTGTCCTCCTCCTTCACTTCATTCCACCTGTCCAAGACTACTCTCCCCTACTTTCAATCTCTCCTTAACTTTGTGTTTGTTTCCTTGCATCAATGTATAGTTATCTTCTGCAGTGGTCTTCATTTGACATCCAAATGAAGTAAACAATAAAATGCATGAGTTCACATTTCTACCATTTTGTTCCAGGCCACCTACAAATGCAGGAAGGCAAACCTGTATTGGTTTATATGACAAAGTAAACCATCCAAAATCTTCAGAAATATTTTAAAGCAAAACTTGGAATCTAGAGAAAGCAAACACACAGAGTGAACACTAAGCATACACCACGTTCACTAAGGCTGTTGTTCCGCAGTCACTTGAAGCCAGTATAAGTGTGGGCTGCTACCAGAATGCAGGGCTTGTACGTCAATGTCGTGAGCTCTCGTACAGGTAGGTGGTCACATCACATGAAAAGTACCCTTCCCTCTGCCTCCTTCAAAGAAAAGGATTCTGGCATCGGCTTAAAATGGCAGTGCAGCCAGAGCCTATGAATGTTGTTTATATGTTTGTTTTACTGTGGATTAAATTGCAAATGAATTTATGATTGCTAAATGAGGGATATGAAATCTTATTATTAGTGCCATTCCTGTGTCAGAGCTTCTAGCTACGTTAGGATGATACCAAAAGCGTGAACAAAAATCCAACCAGCTCAATCCTTAATCTCAATCACTTCCTCAACATTTTCCCGAACAGTGGTGACTCTTCCTCTGTTTCACAATCAAGAGACTCTTAACAGCACCAACTGTTCACAACTAAGAAAATTAATTCAATTTCATTTTACTAACCAGCACCACAAGATTTGTTTTTCCTTGTCAGCAGATTTCGGAAAAAAGTAAAACACTTCAACACATTTTAGGTTTCAGATGCTGTCTTTGCAACCATGTGAACTCAAAAACGCTTCAAAAGAAAAAAAATAGCATTCTACACAGGCCTCTGGAATTCCTCTTTCTCCAATAACTTTGTAAGTCTTTTTTGGACTATTTATATAATATTTCCTCCCCCCCAAAAAATCAAGAGGTACCTGACAAGACCAGCCATTGTCTTCCAAGGACATGAGGAAAAAGCCTTTTAACCTCTTAAGAGAGATGTAAGAAAGCAGCAGCATCAGATAGGTCCTGACTAAATATGCAGTACATACTCCTACACTATTGTACTGTAGAGTTAAATTTATGTCCCTTTTAGTATGAATTTTTGCAATTAACATTAGCTTAGTTGTCTTGTACTGAAGCATACAAGGAATGCCTCCTTAGTTATAGCATCTCAGCTGGGAGAACTAACATTAACCTGAGAAGGTGGTACCATTCTCTTAAAACTACTTAAACAGGTAAACAAGTTCTCACTAGGTAATGGCCTTTGTTTTATTTTCCTAGTATAGAGAAACCTAAAGTGAAGATGATGTTACAATATCTACTCACTCTTGTAAATAGCAAGAAAAAAACTTTGTTACTGAATAAGTCATGATTTTCTATCACCTGATTTATGCAAAAAGGTGTCTGGTTGTTTTTTTGCTGTTGGAGTAGTGAAAAAACACAGATGTGTTTTCTCAGGTCTGTGCACAAGTGCCTTCGTTGGAGCTCACTGCTCTCCCAGAAGCAGCAAAGAATATGTCTATTTCAATTCTACTACTCACAACTGGAAACTGAAGCAGCATTAAGTCCAACAGCAGCCAGTACCTAATAAAGCAGTATTTTAAAACTAGGAAAATACTAAGAAAAAGCAACCTTTTGAAGAACATAAAAGAAAAAGTGTTTAAAGGGTATAGTGTAATCTCCAAGTCATTTACCTGTTCGAACCACTAAAACAAAATTCAGAAGTGGAATCCCTTCCTCTCTTCAGTTACTGAAGATCATAATTAGGCAAGACTGTATAACAGCGGGACACAGTTTTTAATGCCCACCCATATTTGCCAACCACAACCAATCTTGTTCTGTGATCTCTTTTTCTCCTCCTTTCTCAACTACTTCAGCTCTACTTCCCTTCCCAGCCTCTGACCAAATCCTCACTCCATTAAACGATGGCCAGATTTGCTCCCTGGCACTCACTGACTGCTTCCAAATGGAAGAGGGTTATTGAATGGAAATGGATGTGGCACAGAGGAGCGAACTTGTATTGGAGACACCATGCTGCACTACAATATCCTCCACTGCAGTACGTATTCTTCACTCCAAATAACCTCATAGTCCACAGATTTTCTGAAATCCTAAGGGGAAAAAAAAAAAAAATACTATTTTTGTAACCTCTTGATGACTGACTAGCTAACTTCAAAACAATTTTTGTTTCACAGAAGAAGACTGGAAAAACGGAAAGCCTTAGTAAAAAATATAGTGTCTAAACACACTCTCAGAGTATTATCAAGTTTGCTATTCTTTGTATGTCCCCCTTCAGATTTACTTCATATGGTAAAGCTGTTTTTTTCAAATCTTTAAAAATAATAAAAAAACTGGTAAGTCAAGATTATACGCTCTTCAAACTGAGATAAACTAATGCCTCATAAATCATGTCTAGCTGTCATATTTTAATCACTATTTTACCATGGTAGCATCTAAAAACTTGTCATACAGGATCCCAATGCATTAATGAGTAGGAATGGTGAAACAAAATGGGGCAAAAGACAAAGAGAAAAAAAACTCCAACCCAAAAGCAACTTCTTCTGCAGGTAATATAGAACAATAGCATGAAAAACTGAATATTCTGTCTCAGAAGATCAGATTCTTCTTACCAAATTGACTCAGTATAAGTTAGCCTCGCGTTCCTCTTAAGACAGGTACCAGACTGTTAGTAAAATAGTAAAATACGATGCACTTAAATCATCAAGCACTAAGTAACTACCAACAAAAATGACTTTTTTTAATCGCCATTATGGAAGACACCTACTGCGAATAGATTGTAAGGCAACGTAACAGGAATTCCAGCGAGTTTTGATAAAGCATTTCTCTTTTCTCCTAAGCCTGCTAACGACTCAAAGGATAACCAGACATATACAACACGTACAGCTTGGTCGTGGCCCTATGCAAAACGAGCCTGAAATTCGTTACCGATAAAAACCCGTGAAGCGCTTTCAGAAATCCCTAACGGAGAGGCAGGGGACCCTCCAGCCGACCACGGTAGCCGCTCGGGGCTCGGCTCGCCGAGGAGAGGCCTGCAGAGGGGAGGAGAACATGTGGCACGCAGACCGCCGCTCGCTGGGGCTGCAGGGGGAGGAGGCACGGCGTTCATTCAAACTCCCGAGCAGGCCCCGCAGCAGCCCGGCGGCCAGGCAGGGCGCTCGCAGCGGGGAGGCGGCCCCGCGCCGTGCCCGGCCGCACGTCGGCCTGCGGAGAAGCCGGGCCCGGCCTCGCGGCCCCACCGCCGGGCCCTGCCCGCCGATCCCCCCCCCTCCCCAGTCCGCCCCCGGGCCCGCTCGCAGCCTCCCCCCGGCGGCCGCGCTCCCCCGGCCCCCTCCAGGGAAGCGCCGGGGCCCCTCACACGCCAGCCGCCGCGACTGCCCCGCACGGTCCCCCCGGTGGGCCGGGGAGGGGCCGAGGCTCCCCCCCTCCCCGTGACGAGGCCCCTCAGCGCTGCGACCTCCGTCCCCCGAGCCCCCGCCGCCCAACAGCCGAGGCCTGGGGCCGCGGCCCTCGCCCCGGCCACATGGCGGCCTTGGCGCCGGCACTCACCCCGCTCGCGGCCCGCGTCGCCCCGCGCTGCTCAGCGCCTGGCCGCCATGTTAGAGCTGGTGCGGCACGGACTGCGTCAGTGCGAGGGAACGGAGGGAGGGGAGAGAAGAAGGGCGGGAGGGTGCGACCCCGGGGGCGGTGCAGCGGGAACAGCGGCGCCCCGGGCCGGTTGGGACGAGGGCTGCGTGGGGGCCCCGGGCACGGCTCGGCTCGGGGAGGCGGCGAGGGCCGCTCGCAAGGATCCGAAGCGGTTGGGGGAAGGGGGGCGCCCGCCCCCTCGAGCTCGTCAGCGCCGCTCCGCCCCTCCGCCCGCTCCCGCCGCCCCTGCTGCCCGCCGCCACGAGCGGGGCCGGGAAGGTGCCCGTGTCGCGGGAGGCCGGGTCTCCCCCTGCAGGCACAACGGGACTCGGCCGCCTGAAGCGCCCCGGACTGCTTCTGGCCGTCCCCCCCTCCCTTGCCGTGTCTTGGCGTCCGGAGAGTGACCGAAGGATAGGTAAATGAAACGTCCCAAACCGCCTGGAAAGGCTGGGGGCTGCCGCAGCAGGGCTCGGCACGCGTAACTAGGGCTCGTAAGGAGCTAAAATGGGAGTTTTCCTGAAGAAATTCGTGTAGAGAAAAGTTCCTGATCTTATCGCACATCTCTATTCCTATTCAAATTTCATATGAATTTGTAATAGAAATAGGTACATGGCATTTTATGACAGTGCGTAAAGTTGTGAGCCCCTTCAAAATTTAGTCAGACTCACCTAGAAGCACATACCTGCTTGCTCAGACCAGTGAGTTACAGGCGTATAACATAACAGCTTCATACATAACAGGAAATAACGAAAGTGCTGTGCTAAGTTCAACAAGCTTCTGTTGCCTGTTGTTAAGTAGGAAAATTAATTTCCTCCTTCCACATTTTTGCCAAAAAAAGAAAAAATAGAGACTGACCCCTGTGAGTTGTGAAATCCTGAAAAAGTTGGTGATCAGAGTACTGTTTAGTGAATCAATACCAGTTTCAGCACAACATACTTTGGTTAATCTTGTTTTCTTCCCAACTTAAAATTTAAGGCAATTTAACATTTTTAATTTGCATTATTAATTGATTAGCTAATTGATTTCACCCAAATGCACTTGACAAGTCAAAAGTAAAATATTCAGCATTTTGTAAATGAAAAATGCACGTGATTTGCAGAAGTCCCTACGTACAAATATGGAATAGTTTACTTTTATACCGGGAAATTGGATTCCTGGAGTTCCTTGCTAGTTTGCACAAGGCTTGAGATTCTCTTAAAAGGTAAGTGCTACCCAAAATAGGACATATTTTACTACTTTGTGAGATTTCCGTATTCATAAGCAGCCACTATTTGAGGTCAACAATAGACAAAAAGACAAAACCAAAACAGCTACAAAACAGGCAGTCACTTAACTCAAAAGTTGGTCATGGTGATAATACTGGTTGTGATTTTAGATAGAATGATAATGATCTCAGACTACACCACAGAAGCTAGAAGAATAAATGAGCACGATGAGTATGACTTTATCGTTGCCTTAAATCGAATGGTGTTACTGACCACATCATTAGCTGTTAAATGGGTTTTGTTATTTTAGATGGTGGTAGAGAAGGTCCAGAAAGATGATCTGAAGCTGTACATACACAATGTAAACAACATACATGTTACAACATATGTTAGATGTGTGCACCGGAACTCATATTTTTAAACTTTTTCTTTTGGCAAAGCATAAAAAAATATAATGCACAAATAAGGTAATGTTAATTCCAGTATGCTGAGGCCAAACACGTGAACTTCACTCTTGTTGAACTTCAGTCCCAATGTGATTTTTCTGGACAGAGATGGTGTTTCTCCCCTCCAAATACGTTATATAAAAATTGGTTTTGTTAATGGGACCTTAATAATTGATATTGTCAGGGTGCACCAGGCACAAACTTACAGATAACAATATGGCCTTGGAACTTTAAAAATATTCTTTTACTTCCTTTGGAAGGTCTAATTTTTCCCCTTCTTCCGTACATCTGACAGCTCATGGGAGATGCTGTCTTGGGGCACACACCAAGGCAGCGCAGAGACTCGTGGAGCACTGATGTGCTTGTTTTAAGCGAGCAGCCTCCTTCTGTGGCTTGAATGACAGAAGTCTTGTGAAAACGCGAGTTAAGGACTTGTCAGATTCTGCTCTGCGGGCGTAGGGTTGCCTTAAAAGCCGCAGACAACACTGATTCCTCGGTTTCTTTATTTAATCTTTAAGCCAGTACCAAGGACACACCTCGCACCCCGCGGCCGAGGCTGCGCCCACCGGGCGGCCGCCGCCCCTCCGCCAACCGGGGGGCGCCGGCGGCCGGGCCCGGTAGGGGCTGCGGGGCCGGGCCGGGGCCCCCTGCGGCAGCGGTGAGGGCAGGCGGCGCCGGGCCGGGCGCGGGCGGGGGCTCGGCAGGGCCCAGGCCGCTGGGGAGCGACGTGCCGTTCCCGCCGCCACTAAAGCGCTTCCGAGTCACCATCGCTCGGCGGGGAAGTGGGAGGCGGCCTAGGAAGGGGAGGAAGGCTGCGTCGAGAGCTCTGCCAGCTGCACGCGTGGCCGCGGCACGGCTCGCAGGAGGGGAGGTAGCTCTCAGAGGCGGGTGAAAACGTCCTGTATCGCATAAGCGGTTCTCTTAATGCTTAATTACCTTAATATTCAATGCCTTTCGTCCTCGGCGCGCCGAGGGTGTACGCGTGTTCTCCTGTGGGGAGGATTTCGTGCCTTACCGTAGTTTATAATGCAGTCTTGAAAATACTTACTAAGTTTCAGCTGTTATTAAGTGTTTTAAAATAATTTATTAAATTATTAAATGATTAAAATAATTTATTGTGCTTTAAGTTTGTATTCGTGTGGTGGATAGAAGAGGATAGTTACTTAGGTAGGTATTCGTTTCCTACTCTTAATCCATGTATTCCTAAATTTCAGAACATACAATGTTTCCTCTTGGGTTTCTTTTCATAAGATACTAAAAACGATTACAACTTAAATCAGGTAAAAGCTTGTGATAAATCCCTTGCATCTGCTAAATACACTCCAGAAAGGCAAATGCTTGAAAACTTCCTGCAGGATGTTTTCTATAGAGATCCCAGTTCCCAGTCACTAGCACAAGGTCCATTGCAGCACAAGAGGGGGAATGGATGTGTTACCTGGGCACATGGGGAAATTCTGTGTGTGAAGTTCTTCTCTTTAGCTATTTTATTTACTTCATCCTCTCTTCTAGCTGAGTAGCTTGCCAGTGTGGTGGAGAGTAAAGGTCAACTGACAATGTAATTTTTTTGCAACCACATGGACATATGAAAATAGAGGAACAGTAAACATAGCAAAAATACACTAATAAAAAACCTTTGCTTAATGTTTTGTAATACATTGTATGAATTCTTAAAAACAAGATTAAATATATCATCATTCTTCTGAAGGGATTCCTCTGATGCTGTCTTAGTTTTCAAGCTGTATTTTGCTATCACATCGTTAGAGAGGAAATGCATTATTTTTTCCTCCTTGTAAATTAGGTAGTTTGTGTGTAGCTTAGTAATTCTGATAGCAGCTTCTACTTAAAAGCTGTTGGTGGAACAGTCAGTGATTTCTGCTTTTGGCTATGGTCGCTTTGTATGATTTTCTTCATATATATGCATCTACACAGGAAAAGGGAACAGAGGAAGTATTTTTAAAAAAGCTTGGAAAATATGTAGGAGAAAAAAAATGCTGAATGATCTTGTAAAAGTGGTAAATTCAGTACTTGTGACTTTGTTAAAGATTGCTGGATTGTGATTTAACAGTGGCTTGACCAACCATTGATCTGTATTTTAGCTTATTGAATCCACATTTTAAAATCTCATATGGGAAGGTTTTTTTCTTTCTCAATAGAGACCTAGTACCTCTTGCTGCTGTGGTCTTGGTAATATTAGACTGATGGAATCATGCCTCCAGCTGAAGACCGTTCATGTTTGTTGATGGGAATAAGGTATGTTGATAATTTTTGTTGTTAATGGTTATATCCCCCAAAGCAAGACTTCTAGACTTTTCCATGGTCCCTTGAGTTAAGGGAATTTAATGGGTCTTTTTGGTGTACCACAATATTTATCACTTGTGATCTATATTTTGCAGCTCAGAACTAATTCTGTAGCTTGTAGAATATGTAAATTGTTGGCACTGTATATAAATTGGGGGTTATATTAAGAAAACAAATTAGTATTTGCCAAATTTCTTTAGATAAAGCTGTAGTTTCCACTGTCATTTGGGGAATTAGCTTGTTTTTATTTTGTACAGTGGGTGATTTTAGCTGATGGGACCGATCATTATTCTGTATTACAAATGTGGTGAACCTTTGTGACTAGAAGTCAAATACCAAAGTCTTCAATGTTTACAAGACATGGACTAGAGAGAGCAGAGTGAAAAGAAAACTCTGGGAGAGACTCATAGGCAGGGAACAGTTGCTATTACTGTGGGCTGGGCAGAGGTATAAGTCTGGAGTCATCCAGTGATGCCAGCTCAGGAGCTCTCGCTGGCTCACTTCCTTTTACTGCCAACAGTTGTTTCTTTTCAGTTCCCAGATCCCAGCTTGGGAACATGCTGCTGGCACGTTATAAAGCCCATCTTTGCCTTCTCAGTATTAGCATGACAGCATGTGCATTTTAGAGGTGGGTTTCTAAATCTGAAAACTTACCATGCAGACAGGTTTTCTTAGTGCTTTTGAGTGTTTTGGTGTGCGTTGTTAGAAGATTCTCTGAGAAGAATTCAGGATGTATGTTTTTCTTAAGTTTATGTTAACTCAGAACATTAAAAGGCAGCGACGTTGATTTTTAGTTAGTAGTTATGACTGTACTTAACTGCTTTAATTCTATCTTACTCCAGGTACCTCAGAATTGAATTATTCTTAATACAGTGGCCCTACTGGATGAAAAGAAAATAATCTTCTGTTTTCCAAATGCCCAAGTTTGTTCTTTGCAACAACATGTTTTACTGTGGAAAAATGAAAGAAGGATCTTTCTGGACACTTTAAAGATAGCTGGTGGACTTAGCAAAATGCTTTGTTTGAGGAAGGTTTGCTTGTTTCCACTGAGACGTTACCAAGCTCGAACTCTGAGTAGTGATCTGCTTTTGAGCCAGATAAATAACTGCACCCATGAAGATGAAGTGTTCAGTCTTGTTGGAAGGAACAAGGCCAGGCTTTCTGAAAAACATGTGGGAATTGCGCTGAATGTGCTGTGGCAATTGCAAAAGAAGAGGCCCCTTCTATTAAGGACTAGTGACTATGTAAGAAATCACTCCCAGTTTCTTGCTCTTTGCATTTTAGCAGAAAACAAGGTACAACACATGGAAGATGAGGTGATAGTGGACACCCTGTACAGTATTCAGAGGTAGGCAACGTTATGTTGAATTCCACGTCTATACATTCTGTATATGGTAATAAAAAGAGTGTCGCTGTGAGTTCAAATTCCGACTATGAGGAAATTGGGACACTGTTCTGTCTGAGCTTCTGTACTGTGACTATGTGACAACTTCCTTTGCCTCAGTTTGCTAGCTCCAAGCAGGATTGATATGTTTTGCGCTCCCAGTAAATGAGGTTATGATTAATGCACAAATGTTTATAATGTGTTTTTAGGTACATTTGGAGGGAGTGATAGAAACATAAGACATGATACATAATGTGAAGATATGTCTCTTGCATGATTTCCTTTCAATTTCTGAAGCAAACTTTCAAACTGTTATGTCTTTGTTCTGAAGGCTCAATGTTGAAGACCATGATTCTCTAGCAGAAGTGCTTGTTACAGAAGCATGGAAAAGATTAGAAAGGCAAGTACTGTAATTCTGTGCTATGTGAATGGTGTAAGGTGCAGGCATTGTTTGCCTCACACAATGCTATTCAGAGTTCTCAAAGAGTATTTACAAGATGTTCCAAACATTATATAAGTATTTTAAGTGTCAGTTGCCTTTTGAAGGTTTTGGAAGTTATTTTTATATAATGTTGAGGCTTTGAGTATTGATGGAGTTTGGTACTTGGATGCTGAAGAGATTCAGATACTGCAACAATGGATGACTAACACAGATTTTGAAATATATTGTCTGTGATTTATGTGTCTGAAGCAAATTGCAAGTTTTAATGTTTACAATGTTAACTTCGTGCTTTCTGTCCAACTTTGAAATGGTAGTTTGAAACCAGCTAACCAGCTCATCTTAATACTAGTAATATATATATTTTTTATTATTATTTTAAAACACCAGCGTTTTCCCATTGTGATTGTTTTCTTTTGATATTGTAACTTTAATTTTTTTAATCTCAGGTTAAAGGCAGGAGCTAGTGTCAGTTTGGGCACCAACATCACAGAATTGCCTTTCCCAGCTTAACACCTGGGGCATCTTGACAAGTAAATAAATTCAGTGTAGTATGAACACAAAATGACATTCAGGTAATAATTTACATCCATTTTAGCTATTTCACAATTTATTGCTTCAGAACATAATCTTTATAGATCTCTTACACTGATCTGATTAAACTGAAGAACTTCCATTTTTTGGAGAGCTGTGTATGCACAATATGTTTTCGTATAAAGTACCGAGGTATTTTGACTAAGTTCAAGGTATAACTGTAGGTGACCAAATAGGAAATGTGTAAATATTGTTTCCTTCTTTTGTAATTTGAGCGTAACCTTTTATACAGTTGTTGAATTAGATTTTTGCCTTGTTATTCACTAGAAATAAAAGGTAAATACTCCTCTCTTTCTTTGATGTCTTAACAGACTTAGTTTACCAGCTCTATCGAAATTTGCACTGTGTTTATACAAGCAGCGCAGACAGTTTAGTCCCCTAATTGGCAAAATAGCTCATATTGTGGACATGAAACTGGATTCTATAGAGGATATAAGGTAAGTGTCAAGAGTGAAATTGAGTAGCATGAGAAGCAATATGTCACAACTGCTGGGGTTTCTTTGTTAAACACTTTCCATTTTTCTTACTGAAGGTGTTGTTGTTTTTTCCGGTTTGGGCTTTTCATGGACAGGTTTGCTCAGGTGACTCCATTTTCCCAATTACTTTGTGAAGAGTTTCTCTATAACCAATCTAAGTGCTTAATTAAAACTAATGTTCCACTTACAGTGGAAAAACAGCAGGTATTTCTTTAACCAGATTCTAAATTTTACATGGAGTTTTCTGAGAATTTAGAGGCTAGTGATTCACTAGAAGTTGTCTGTCTACCTTGAGATGAGTAGTTTCTCTCTTATGACATTAGTGTAGTTTATTATTGTGAGTAGTAATATGGAATCTTAAAGCAGTGTCATTTTTTTTAGACTGTTTTTTGACAAGTTGAATGAATCAATTCTCTCACTAAGGTATTTATTGGATTACCTTAATATTAAAATTACTTAAAAACCCGTCTCCCTAGTCAAAAGAGTCTGAGCTTCTTTTTCTTGCCTCTGTTCTGTCTGGGCCATTTTAGTAAAGGCTGCTCTAGGCTGCTCTTTTTTTCTGCTTTGTACAGTACCACCACCAGTCCCAACTTTTTTTTTTTTTTTTTTTTTAAAAAATATGGGAAGCCAGTTTATGAAACTAACTAAATGAGACTGCATTTCTTTAAAGGATTGATTCTCCTTTGTTTTTAGTTATCCCCTTAGGAAGGGATTTTTTCTTTAGGAGTGGTAGTAACTAGTTTCCCCAGTCTGTCTCTTGAGGATTGACTGGGTTTCTTTAGTTTTCATTGAACATCAAAGATCTTTTTGCATATTTGAATCGGGCAAGTCAGGGGTTTGCATTAGGCAAACACTTTTATCATAAACAACATTTCAGTAATTCACTGAAAGCAGAATTTTGAAATTATTTAGACAAGTGATTTTTGCTCAGCTATTTTTTGCACATTAGATTTAAAATTCTTCATGACACAGAAGTCAGCAACATACTAACTAACATTGCTTTCTTTGGCTAGTTTATTTAAGAAGTCTGAAATGTGTTACTTACCATGTTCAATCTGTAAGCATAAAATCTTTTGAATCTTTTTAGGATTTTGTCAGTTTTGATGATCAGCATATCTGATGTTATCTCACAGAGTTTTCGAGATCGATTACTACAGAAGGCTGAACAGCTCTTAGGAGAAGAGGATGAAGTCTACTTCAATTACGCCAAAAGAGTAACACAGTTTCTTCAAAATGTTAAACTGACGTACTATCCATTGCTAGAAAAATGTAATAAGATTTTTCTTAAAAGTGCCTCCCGGCTTGATTTACACAATATTAGTATTATTTTTGGAGTGTATGAGCAGCTGGGTTTTGACAGTGCTGAATTCAGCTTGGTTGCTAAACAGCTGCTGTCTGAATCGATAGATGATTATCATGATCCTGAAACCTTTGCAAAATTATTTTTTATTCTTGCGCCTATGGCTGGATCCAAGGTGAGAGAAAGGTAAGTTTTTTAACAATTTTGTCTTATTTATGACTTACACGTAATCTTCCACACAAATTGAAAATGCTGTAGTGTCTCTAGGAATTTCTGAGTCTATCTATGAGCTGAGCATTAGGTTTTCTAGTTGTAACTTTATAGCAGTGAATTATTTCATTCTGGAAACACTGTCACAGCAATTTGTCTTAACACAGTTGCATCAAAAGCTGGATCTAATAAACAATGGGGAGTGGGAATACTGTTATTCAAGGCCATCCTACAGCTCTGTCTCTTAGGCTGTATCACTTACTTTCACAGTGGATGATGGTAACAAACTTACTGCCTTTCCCCTGAGAAATACATGCGGTAGCATGTGTTGCTTTTTCCTTTTAAGATTTGCAGTAGCTGAAACAGTCCGAGTCGTGCCCTTTCTCAGTTTGCTGTACATCCTATTCTATATGAAAGGATGGCAGCAGGGAACCCTCCAGCATTAGTTTAGCAATTAGAGCATAGTATTGTGTGGCAGATCTTGCTCTGCCTGTTTGTCTTGCACCACAAAATCCTCTTTGAGGGTGGTGTTAGTCATGCATCTCTCTAAGTCTTCAGTTCTAGGCAGTATTTGCTATATTAATTAGTCATATTATCAGGCTTTTCTTCATGAGCATTTACTTCTATTCAGAGCTCTGGATATACTGTACAATCAGTTATGAAAGCCTGTATTGGTTTTGCCACAGGTGGCCAAAACCTTTTCCTAGATCCTTTTGTACTTTTTGTTGAAGGTCAAAATGAGGCAGAAAGTAATTAGCCTTATTTGCCTCAGAACAACTCATGTTTGATTCTGTTATCTGTAGCTTGCTGATTGATGGTGAATTGTTTAGTGCCTTAGAGTATCTTCCTTATTTTTGTACTACTTTCGGAAGTGTTGGACTCACTGTCCTAATGTAGTATGTTTGCATCTCAATCTGTGCCATAGAGATCTTCGCCATACTGTTCAGAAGAAGGGTTCACAAAACAAAGGTCCTTGGTTTTCCTGTATTTCCTAAAGTAGTCTGTTGGTTCTTTTTCCTCCCAGACAAAGAATATTGCTACAATCTTTCCTCCATCTTTTCAACAGTTTTGCTTTGGAAAATAAATATTTTCTTTTCCTCTTTAGGTTGCTAGTAACTGCAGTGCACGTGGCAGAAGGATTTAGCAGTCATCAGGTGTTGTTGATACTAAAGACCATGCAGAAAATGAGATGTAGAAATTCTCATCTACTCAAAAAGTAATTTTTTTATACTATTAAGTAGTTTTCTTCTATAGACAAATTATTTCCATGTAGTATGAAAAACTATGTAATATCCCATTGGGAGTGGAGAGTGTGTCACTTACAAATGCATATACTGTATATAATTAGCTATTACAGACTTCAGAATATCACACCTTGACCCAGAAGTAATTGAGACAGTTCAGGAATTTTGCAGAAGGGCATTTGAATCCTATCAAGTTAATATAATACAACTTCTAGCTTCTTTACTATTATGTGATCTTTTCTGAATAAACTTATTCTCTAACGATTACTGTAAATTTATGAGAGAAATGAGAATGTATTATGTTGCAGAGAACGTGTCCTATCTTAGAGACAAGTTATTGATGTGAATTGTTTCTTCAAAAATTATTGTGCTCTAATTTGAACTAAGTTGTATTGTTAAGAACCAAGGCTAGATTTTCTGCAATTGTAACTTGAACATGGTTTATAGGAGAGGTACTGTCTTTAATACAGTGAGGGGGTAAGCAATTGAGGTTTTAGGCACATGAGACTATCATCAGATATGTGATATGGAACAGAGTTAAATGCAGGTTATGAGCAGTCCAGATTGAACATAGTTGTATGAACCAAGTAGATCATTGTAAGAAAATAGACAAGTGTAACAGTGTGATATTGGTGGGAAGACCAGGTGAATTCATGCTTTTTCTTCTTGAATCTCACTGGCTAAAAAAGGTCTTAATAGAAGTCATTACCACGCTATACAAATCTAGACCTCTCTGACAGACCTCTCTGACAGTTTTAGACCAACATAGATGTAGCAACACTACAGTTATAGTTTAAATGAGTGTAGTTGTGCTGAACCTGGCAGTGGTGTTCTGTTTTTTTCCCATTCTTGGTTCGCTCATTCCAATGATCTAAATTTAACTGATTGTAAATTCTGTATCAGAAGTAATTAGAGTGGAGTAACTGTTTTGCTGTGATAGTAGATTACATAACTAAAGCCCTCAGCTGGAGAGAGGCTGTTGTATCTAAGTGGAGCACCATCAAAACTGAGGTGGAGAGGAGTGCAGGTGTATACAACCCTCCACTTAGGTACTGTGCAACGTGGGACACCCCTTTTTCAAATGGGATGTTGTGTCTTGCAGTATCTTTTGCATTAATATAATACCATGTCATCTTTTTCTGTTTGTATTCAGAATGGTTTCTGTTCTGCACAAACACTTGGATAGCTATCATGTATTACAGTTGATAAAGTTAACACAGTATTTGATGTTGTTGCGTTGCCACGATCAGGAGCTGTTTGCCAAACTAAAAATGTTGCTATTTGGGTAAGTGTGTATTCTTGAAAAAGTAATGGCCTATTTAATTGAAGTATTACACAGTTGTCTAAATATTTTAAATAACAAGCTAAAATGTTAAATTGTTTTCATGAAATATGAAGAAGTAACAAACTTAAAACAATTTGATTCTGTGAACACGTACATGGAAGGACAGGAAATGGATATTGTCTTGACTGTAGACCTAGCAGTATCTGCTAATAAATTTGGTATCTCTTTAAAATAGATTTTCTTCCCCCTCCATTGGCCACTGCAAAGTAAGGACATTGACCAGGAAATTTTTACTGGTACTTTACAGGACGGCTATGCATTACTTTTATGCTTTTTTATGTTATTCTTTGATACTTGAAGGAACAAGTAATGAAAAGTATATAGTAAGGGTGTCTTGGTGGGAACGAGTGAAAGTATGAAGCAGAATAGTCTTCTGTTGATTGAAGAACTCGCTAGTTCTTGTGGTTATGAAGTTGTCACATAGAACGGGAAATTCTGGAATTGTGGGAAAAGAGATCTGCCACCATTGCTTTCACTTCTCACCCTCTAGGAATGAAGTGTCCTGGCTGAATGTGTTTTTTTGTGGATGATACCTTTGTTCCTTAGGGATCTTAGAACTTGGTGCTCCTCAGGACGTCTGCTAAGAAGTTCATTTGGCAGTCACAGAAATTACCCAGGCCCTAGAAACCCACAGACTCGGTTAACAAGGGCAGATCTTCTATCCTTATTAAGGACTTCTGTGTTCTCAGTAACACTTGAAGCCTCACTGGCTAAGATGCCCCTGTCACCTTCCTTTTTTCAATTTTGAATAAATTAGAAAGAAGAAGTTAATCTTGGAATGAATAAAGCTGATAGTCACTCTCTACGTGAACTTTTCCAATGTCATTCATTTTGTACTTCTGTTATGCTTGAAACAATGTGCTGCTCTTGACTTTTCAAATAGAATTTTAATGCATGTAATTTATTAATATATTTTAACATTTTCCCTATGTCAGTACTGATGGTCTATTTTTCTTTTGCATCTCTTCCAGCTTTTTAAAATCTAGTGTCATACCTGCTGATACCGCTGCAATAATTCGTGTTCTGGCCTTGCTTCCTTCGTCTCAAGTAGAAGAAATCATTGTAAACAAGGCAACAGCAATTCTACCTCAGTGCAGTCTCCATCATTTGAATTATATTGCTACAGCACTTGTCAAATGGAATCACTATGACCAGTTGCACTGGCAAAACACTTCAGAGCTATGTGTAAAGCTTCTGCAGAAAATAAATGACTGTGGATTTCAGAGGCTTCACAAAGCTGGGAACTTAAATCTTCTGTTGGAAGAACTCACACATGTGAATGGAGAGTGGTTTCAGGAGGTCATCAGGGGGGAAACTGTGGCCACATGTCAGCGCTTGATAGACCAAATAACATGGGCAAATGTATTACAGTTGTCTTTTTTTCTCATAAAAACAAACCACCGCTGTCCTTCATTACTTGACAGAATAGCATCTGTGACTGTTGAAAATACAGACAAGGTATTACCGTTTTTCTTTCCGTCTACTGTGTAAGTTACTCAATAAGAAAAGGACAGGTTAGTAGCAAGTGGAACAGGATTAAAGCCCAAAAAAATCCATTGACTGGTTTTACATGAAGTTTTCAGGTTTTACTTGAAGTGTTTTTTTTTTTTTTTCCTCTTGAATCTGCCATTTCAAGTGAGTGAGGATTTTGAGTAAACATAAAAATAAAAATAAAAGGAATGTTCTTAGGTAGTGTACGCAAGTCATCTTTTTAGCTCGCTTGCAGGAGTTTTATATGAAGCAGTTTGTAATTTCATTCCGTTAATACAAATTTTAAATACAGGTTTGGACTTGGCTACTGTTTTCTAAGTAGATACTTAGATTGCTGTAGCTGTCTCTTATTTTCCATGATACTCACAGCTTTATAACAGTATTTTTGTGTTGGGCCAGAGGTCATTCTAGCTTAGAATCCAGGCTTTGACAGATGTGAGAACAGTTTGGTAGCAAGGACAAATAAAGGTTTTGAGATCCTCTCCCTGGAACAGCCTTCCACCAATGCTGAGATTTTGTAGGCTAAAGATGGCCTATGGATAATCCTCTTTAATAGCTGTTACTGGATCTGTCCTACACTTTTTTTTTCTGGATTTGAATCTACTTATTTTTTAAACCTTTACAAATTGACACACTGATAGTGATTTTTTTTTTGTAAGTTAATCATGATTGTTTAAAAGCATTTCCTTCCATTCCTTAAATGTGAAGTCTGAAAGTTTCAGTACATTATATTAAGAGAAGTGTTCAGCTTCTCCACAGCTATGTGTTATAAACAATGTAGTGTGGCTGTACTTGGAAACGTACGCTCCCAGTACCTTTTCTATTTCTACATCCTTCTTGAAGGATGGAGGTGGGGGACTAGAATAGCACAGTGCTAGGGATTTCTCCTGAGCATTGAATTGATGTGTTTCGGAGAACAAACCACAGTTTAAGAGTTTTTTTCAGTGTAATTCTCTTTGGAGCTCATCTTTGCATTCAGGTTTACATTATAATTAAATGTTTACATTATAGCTCATCTTTGCATTCAGGTTTATGTTATAATTAAATATTTTTTTTTATCTTGTTACAGTATAGCCACATCACGTTGTGTACGTTTTTTCATTACCTATTCTTGTGTGGATCTCCTCAGTGCCCTGTCTTTTTGGTCAAAATTACTATGTTTTCCTGCTGTCTCTTTTCAATTTTTTGAAAATTTTCAATTTTTTCTTGTGACAGCATAGTTTCTTTAGGAGCGTTGGATGGGAAACCTTTTTAAGAGCTTAAAGTGTAAGCATACAGTAATACTTGGATTATCTATGTAAAATAGATTTTGATTTTTAGCCATAGTTGCAATTTTAATGACTTGCGCATTTTATTATTTTATTCATTTTTCTCCAGTAAAAGCTAAGGACCAAAAAAAAAAAGTCTCCCAGTTCTGAACGAATTACAAAATCTTTTTTATTATAAAGCAATATTAGAATATTTTACACTGGCTTAATTTGGAATGTCTTTTTTCTCTCTTCCCCAGATCCACCCCTTTGAAATGTATTTTATTCTCTGCCTTTTCTCTATTCTGAACTATGATCCACCTGGCAATGAAGAGTTCTTTGAGAGTTGTATCCAACATCTTACTTCTAACTTGAGTAAGTGCATTAGAAAAACATACGTTGAGTAACATATAGACATTTTATTTTTACCGGACGAGAACGGGATTAAGATGGCATTTTTTTAAGCCAGGGGAAAAAATGTGTCTATGTTACTACTAATATTCTGCAAGATTGAATGTATGTTTTATTGGGTTTTCTAGCTTCATTTCACCCTTTAAAAATTGCTAATAATAAGGGAATAGCGAAGTATCTTGAGCATAGTATAAAACAAATGAAAAGTCTGATTAATGTACTATGCAGCTATTGGAATTAATTGTTTTGTCACTCCTCAAGGAAACATTAGTTAGGACAGGACATGTTTATAGTCCATCACAAAGAAGTGACTGAGTTGTAGGGGAAAATGTAGGGCCACTCAATTTTTTCTTTTTTGTTTGATGATGCAGCCTAATGGAAGTGCAAAAAAATTTTAGCTACTGAAATGTTGTGGAGTTGCCTTTTTAAGACAGAGTTGTTTCCTCCTGCAAAGAACTGGCAAGTGTTACCTTAGACTTTGGTGCAGTTAGCAGAGATACCCCTTCATCTGGATGTGTGTTCATTTAGTATGTTAAGACAGAAACTTGGATGAGTTGAGGTGCAGGAGAACATTGCAAGTCCTTTCTATGTCATGTTGTGTTAACGTGGATTTCCGTTTGGCTTTTAAAGGTTGTTTTGAAACTCACCACTTGGTGCTGCTTGGTCATGTTTTGGCAGTGGCTGGTTATTTTCCTCCAGCTCTGATAAAGACAATATTTAATGTTTCTTTCCTAAGCAAATTGGATGCTCAACTTGAAGGTAAATATCTAGCTCTGATGAATTTGGTTATGTAGTGTTTGACATAAAATGAAATTGTGGACATATATATGACTTCAGAAGTAGACTTATTCTTTAAATCATTCGGTGTTCTAGAAAAAACCCTCTGTGTAATCTAGTCAGTATTTGAAAGCTAGAAGGGAAGGAATGAACAAAAATCTGTGCTTTGTTTTAAAATACTGATATATATTACAGATGCTGCTGCCAGATGAGGGTTCATTCAAACAAATTTTATAGTCAACTTATTGCAATCACTATATTCAATTTTATTGGGAATAAAATTGCCTGAATGTAGTATTATTGCAAGAAAGAGCCATAGTCCAAAGGTCAAGAAATAATGTGGAATTCTTACCTGTAAGAAATGAGTCGCATTGGTCTCTTCTCCCTAAGTAAGAGACTGAGTGTTTGACTGTTTCCTGTCCTTGTTTGCTATAGATGCACTACTGACATTTTGCCATCCACCACCTAGCTAAAAGTTAAATGATGAGAGAGTTTAAATTGCTACTTTCTGTCATGCTATTGTTCTTAATATTGAGCAAAATTTATTTTTCGTTTTTCTTTAAAGGGTTTTTGAGAAGCTTTTTAAAATTTTGCAGCATGAATTTTATAAATAGTATAGTGCACAGATACCTGTATCTTTAGTAAATAATTCAGAGGTAGCCAGCTACTAAAATGTGATGGGTTTTTCACACTTCAGTTCACAGCTTTTTTTTACTTTGTTTAATTTAGTGCTGTCTGATACCTTAAAGCAGAGGGTCCGCTCACGCCTTATGAAACTGAACAGAGCAGTCTGTCTGGAATGCCCAGAGTTTCACATCCCTTGGTTTCATGAGCACTATTGCCATCATATCTTTTATACAGGTAAGTAATTTAGGAGGGGAAAAACTGCCCTTGTAATAATCTGTTTTCAACAGTCTGCTAGGCACTTGTTCTAAAACTTTCCTGCTGACAATAGCACACAATAGAAGCTCAGAAAGGCACACCCCCATTATCCACCAAGGGTGTGTTCTTGAAAAGTGTAAGCGTATTAATGTACTTAAGAGGGGATATTTATACCTAAGATACAATTTATATACACAGAGATGGTATATATGACATAGAGACTGAAGCAGGAACAGGATCATCAGAATTGTCTACTAGAGGAGATGCTGTGTTTTCAGAATGGATCACTGATCCCTACTTCATTTAGGAGGATGAACATTTGACTTAGATCTCTTAGGGTGAGCATTTTTGCTACCTCCTTTTAAACTCACTGCTGTCATCTTCCTCAGAAGAATCAAGGTCCATCAAGGCTGAGAGATGGAGTAGTTAAGTCTTCAGCTTCATAGATGTAGGAGCTGAGATCTTTGAGAACAGTGACCATTTTGGAAAGTCTAGCCAATGCAAACCCGGTATCTCCTCCATTAATTCTTAAGGAGAGATCTACTTTGCAAACTCATCTGCGTTACCTATGAGACTGAAGATATTTAATGGAGCAAGGTATTAAACAATCTGAAATAGGTAGAGCAGTGATGGATGGTGGGGTATCTCCATAAGAGATGCAAAATAAGTAAACGCTTATTTAACGATCTAAGCAAGATTAAAAACAAAAGTGAAACCTGAAAACAGTTCAAACCAGAAGCCAAAGTGTATGTCGAATGTGAGTGGGAAAACTCAGGATGGAAAGTCTGGATTTGCAATTTGTGCACCTAGTACATTAGTAGGCACCTGTCACTTTCCACCCAAAATGTGATGATATGATCTCTGAGCTATGATGGAATAACACCAGGGAACAGTGGAAAAGCTTCTTAAATTCAGTGGGCTGGCTGTCAAAAATGTAGTGTCACAAAGTGCTATTTGAAAATGTTGGTTGTTGTGCATTTTGATATGTGAATTCTTTATTTTGTTGTTACAGGTAGGAGCCGAATAAATCCACTGCGACAGCACGTTCACAAAATGCTGGCAGAGATCTTAGGAGGGAGCCATTATACAAGAGTGTCTGTTCTCACACCATACTACTATGAAATAGGTGAGAATTTACTCCTTTAAGGATTGCTATGGAGACTGCTGATACCACTATTATCACCAAAGTTAGGAAGCCCCTGGGGCTGTGGATTCTAAGGCCACAAGATACTGCAAAGAAGAAACTGCTGTTTTGGCAGTTTGTACAAAACACGCTTTCTAAAAATGTTATGGAATACAGATACAAATGTTGGATACTGCTAATTATGATTGTCACTTAGTTTTTCTGAATGTAAACACTATACTGATCAAATTATGTTTCCTTTTTCAGTCTGTAAACAGAGTTGTGTTTTCCCACAGATTTTGAGTGCATTCTGGATAAAAATAAAAAGCCTCTTTCCTATATGGCTCAGAATATGCTTCTGGGTGCTTTGGAGGGAGTACACTGGAGACGTGACATCAAGGTTGAAGGTAGAAAGGCTCTGCCACCAGGGGCTCAGAGGTTAGTACCTGGAAATTTTATATGAGTTCTTCCCAGTTTAGGTCAAGTTTAGTCCAAGATTTTTGATGGTTTTATCCTAAATAGTTGGTGGCATCCCTGGGCTGTTTATTTTTCTGTTCCTTTTTCCAAAGCCTTTATTAGCTTTAGCCTTCTTAGGTGTGGTGGGTAGGCCCCAGCCAGCAGGTAAGCTTCTACCCACTTGCTCGCTCACTGCCCCTCTGGTGGGAAGGGGAACAGAAAGAATCTGGAGGGTGAAAGTGAGAAAAAAATATATTCAGTCAATATAAATATAGATTAAGAAGTGAAGGAAAAAAAAAAGAAACAGAAATCAAGCATTGCAAATGCAGTCACTCACCACCAGCAGATCAAGCTCTGACTACTTTGGAAAAACTCCTCATCTTATTGTGGGCATGAAGTTATGTGGTGTGGAATATTGCTTTGGCCAGTTGAAGTCAGCTGTCCCAGCTGGGCCTCCTCCCAGCCTCTTGCCAACCCCAGCCTACACACTGTGGGGGCATAGTGAGAAACAGAAGGCCTTGATGCTGTGCAAGGACTGTTTAGCAACAGCAAAATAATGGGTGTAGATTTATCAACGCTGTTTTGATCACTAGTCAAAAATATGGCACCGTAGAGGATGTTATGAAGAATATTAATTCCATCTCAGCCAAACCCAGTACACTCGGGTAGATAGGGAGTTCTTGAAATTTGTATTTTATGAGATTAGACTACTGTTCTCCTCCCACCTCTTTGAATGTAAGCCTTGAAAATGCTGGTTGCTGCTTTTGCCATTTGAACAAAACAGATGCAAGAAGGAAATGCTTTTTCTAAGTGATGTGAAGTTCAAGTACATCTAGATAAATGTAAGGAAAATGTTTTGTCTAGTTTCATGGAGTTGTTTAATTTTCTTTTTCTGTGAATTGCTGGGTTTATCTAGTAATGGTCTAACTGAAAAAAATCAACTGAACTAGAAATACCACTTCTTGGTATTTAGTTAGAACCTGAAAGTAAATACACAATTTTGTTGTTTGCAGAATTGCTTTGGAACTTCTTGATTCAAAAGCTTTTATCAAAGATTCACATCACCTGAAAGGAGAAGCTGCAGTGAAAAAACGACACCTGGAAATGCTGGGGTACCGGGTCATTCAGGTGAGCAGTCAATAATATTCTGTGTCTTCTATTGAATTGTACCTGTAGTGCAGATTGATACATTTTCCTTACAACAGATTTAAAGGTAGTTTTCCTCTAATAGTTAAAAGCACCTACTGGGTGAGAACAATTCTTTAATTTAGGGGTGAAATTTCGAGCTGTTTATAGACTTTATAGAACTTGCACCTTCTCTGAAAGCACCTGCAGCAAGGATGAAGTTAAAAAGTCTTAGCCTTACCTTACTGCAGGCAAACTAGCAATCTCAACATAGCCTGAGTAAAGAAAAAAAGGTAAAATGGAAATTTCAGTTCAATACACGGAAGATTTTTGCATGAGGAAACAGTTGAACATACGCTCATTGACCCACACAGAGTCAGTTATGGCAACTCACATGTGGGTCATGGATGCTGGCTGTCACTTGGAGTGGTAGTACTGTGACTGCAACGGCTAGTGACCAGAGTTAATTCTCACTCATAAGCATGGATACATTTGGGTAATGGAGGTTCATGAATGCAGTTTCTCCAATATATATTATTACTGTGTTACCTACTTTAACTAGAACCCTTGTGTAAGCTTAAGGTTTTCTTCTTTTTTTTCAACATGACAAACATCCTTTCTCCTATTGCCTGACAGCACATTAGCCTGCTGACATACCATCCAGGTTGATGCATTAACGTTGCAAACTATCATGACCTGGGATTTTTCTCTCAGTTTGGGTTTCAAAATATGGAAGGTGGGAGATGGTGTAATGTAGTTGTCATAGCCTGTATTGTGTGGGTACCTGCTTCACATCTCTGCAACTGTTGCTGCTTTTTGAAAGCAAACTGACTCTACTTACATAAAGAAGAAATTTGTTTTTTCAGTATTTAGAATAAACCTAGTTCTTAGGACACAGATGATAAAATATATTAAGGTGGAGAACAACAGGTATCAGAGAGCCTTATCTTTGCTGTAAGATGGTATGTGGTTTGTATCAGGCAACATTAACACTAAGTTTGTGTGACTTTGTTCTACAGATTCCTCACTTTGAATGGAATTCTATGGTTTTGTCTACAAAAGGTGAACAGCTAGAGTATCTGAGAAGGTGTCTATATGAAACACAGTGATGTCGAAGACATAATAAAAAGTATTTTTTATACAAACACTTCATGTTCTATTAAACTTGTCATAACATTGGAATACTTACTTTCCAAAATCTTTGTGAGTCAGCTGGAACAAGACTTGCCATAGGGTATCGGGTATAATGAGACTGAATCCTAAATTTGTTAGAGTATAAAAGGCAGGTCACAATGTGCCACAAAGATATGATAAGGATGCTTAAAATCTCCTCTTGGTGGAAGTTGTTTCAAGTACATGGGTCTGTGACAGTTTTGCCATAAAAATTCATTATTGCCTCCTAAATAAATAGCACAGAGATTGGTCAGATATGAAACTGTCCAAAGAAAAAGCTGGAAGTATTGTGACTATGAGAGAGGAGGCAGCAGACATAGTGGAAACTATGTCTGTCCTCCAGCGTGTGACAGAATGAGCAATAGAGATCAAACATAGATTCTCTGTACTGTGAAACCAAGAAACTGAAATGCAGATTTACTAAGAATAGGACTGCTATTACAGCCATTCTGTTTTCATCTTCTAGAACAGAGATAACATGGGTGACTGTGTCAGGGGAGGGTGTTGTGTGGTGAGGAACCTCCAGCTGCTTGCTTTTTCTACCCTGTGATGTGGTGTGTGCACAAGAAGTAATGGCTTGAGCCTTCTGGAATGCCTTCACATACCTGAAAGGTAAAGTAGTTCTAGAGATCTGGCAGCCACCTAGACCCTGGAAACACCTGCAGTGCAGTTCAGTGTAACTTGGAAGTGATAACTGAGGGATTTACACAAGATCAGGAGGAAATAATGCTTTTTTCCAGACATAGGCACTTATTAGTGACTGGATAATTCACGAAAATTTTTATGGCCTTGTGCGTTGGACTAGCCCTCACTAATAATAACAAAATTAAACAATCTAAACGTGTTCTGGAAATAATGCAGTGCATAAAAGAGCAAAATTAGGCTGAAGAATGAAACCAAGAAAAGTCTTTAGAGAGTCATAAATACTACCGTGGTTATTGGTGGTGAAAAACATTGTTTTATTTCTGATGTTTCAAAACTATCCGCCAGTTATCAGGCTTCCTGTGATCACACTGAGCCTGGTGGCATAAGATACTGAAATGTACAAGGAAAAAAGTAGAATAGCCAGGAGAATGTTCATTGTAAAGTAATAAACTGTAGAGTGGTTACACTATGGCAAATGGACCCATTTTCAGAAGCAGCCATTGTGACTACAGTTCCTGCTACCTCACAAGGACAGCAAGTTGTGCCCCGCTCTTTCACAGACACACACAACGTGTATGTTTTCTTGCATTTTTTGTACAAGCATTCTTTTTACCACATCCTTTGAAGGCTGGCAGAGGTAAGCAACTACATTTCTGAATTGACCATTGTGCACCTGGCTGTCTCTTTTTTTTAAAACCTCAGTAGTAGGAGAGGAATATATTTTTATTGACTCAATCCAAATCAGTGTGCTGATGAAAAGCCAGGAAAAAGGGACAGAATTGATCCAAGTTGCAAGGTATTCTCCTCCTGAGGCAGTCCTCATGTGCGGGATGACTGAAAATACTAGTAAATTGTCTGCTTGTGGTGATGGTGCTTCTGATCAAACTGAAAAAGGCTCCAAGGGTCTGTCCTGTAAAAGTGCTTTAAGGAAATATCATTGAAGGCACAGCATACAGACTATCTGTATATTCTATTTTGTGTAAAATTGAGAAAATAATCATCAATATATGTTAGGATATCAGAAGGTGGGCTTCAAGTCAGAGGGCTGTTTTATACCCTGCTTCCGTACAGGTGGTCTTCAAGTAGCAACTATGGAGTGTAAAAAGGTAGCAGTGGCTGTAGATGGAGTGATCAGTCATGGACAGTCATGTGCCTGGGCCGGACCCTGCATTTCAGGTATGTTCGAGTTATGTATGGATAAAGTTAGTACTATTCACAATGGGGAGAGGATTGAAACTTGCTATCAGTGGATTCAGAAAGTGCATTTAAGAAAAGTAAAATATAAAACAAGTATTTTGGTAAAATGTGCTGCTTTTGATCCTTTGCAGTCATTTTCTTTCTAAAATAAATCTGCGAGTTTTACATGAGATAAATCTCCAGTTTACAGCAGCCTAACTGGAGTCTAGAAGATTTTAAGAGCAGCTGAAAAGCTGTGGAATTAAGGGAAAAACAGAAAAGATGTCCCACAGATTAGGTACCCCCATACAGTAACATGCTGAAATGAGGTGTGATGGCTGTACCTTTCCCATGTGTTTACCCCTCTCTCCTAGGAAGGCAATAGTTGCAATTACCGTTCAGTCAGGTGTAGTGGGCTTCATTTCCAGTTTTCCTCCTACATCAGTTGAAATTACATTGCTTGAGTGTTATGATACCCACTTTACTCAACGGAGAGATCTTTTGAAGAGATTTTCTAAAAATGGCAGGCATGTTCTACTTCAGCAAAACTGAGTGCTCTGATTTGCGCAAAGGCTATATGAAGAAATCCATATCCTGTCAATATGATAGTAATGATGAGCTGATTATTAAAAGAGGCGCCATTGATATTTTTATAGTGTTAAAGTTTAATTGTTACTAGTTAAAAGTTTAAACATCAAAATACATCAATTCTTTATTAGGTGGAAAAGTCCTCCCTGTCATAAGTGCTTGCAGATGATCAGTTGTTCTGGGACTTTTCATGAATGCTTGTTAATGGCCTCAGATCTCTGAGGAAACCTTCCATAAAATACTTGCTTTAGAAATAAATACAAAAGCATAAAAAAGTGGAAAATCCCTGTTACCAGAAGCCAAAACATAATAGGTGAAACTGCAAAGCTATTAACCTTGTAAACTTTTCTCTCTTTCCTCACGGCTGGCTACTAATACAGCTTTGGCTGAGGTCGGCATTTCTTGAGCCACAGAATATACTTTCGTTTTCAATATGTGTTTCAATTTCAGGCTAAATTAATTATTTTTAGAAGGCTCTAATGAAAATATTCTCAAAATATAGCTGAAGAATGCAGGATTTACATATACTGCTAAAGTGAGAAATCAGGCTCTGCAAACAGCCAGTTAGAATAAAATTAGCTACCTACTAGTTGTACTTAATTTAACAGTTAATTCATTCTTGAGCATTGTTTGGGGACTAAGCCATCACTATCCTGGACTGAGTGTAAGGATATGCAACTAGTTTTATTTTCTACTGAGTGGAAAAATAGAGTTCTCTCAGAAATCTTCATTTATTCTAATCAATTTTAATTCTTCAGGATTGTAAAGGTTAGCAAATATTCACCTCTTGTTGATTAGCTAGTAAATATCTTAAGACTTGGATAGACAGATTAACTGTTTAACAGTTAACAGAATAACTAGTATGCTGCTACAAAACTCTGAACAATTTGGGGATATTTTCATGCAACAAAACCAGAAGAGCCTATCTAAACTCCCTTGCCATATCCCATTTTCCATCATTTTGTTTACAATTTTGATAGCTTGAAGAGATTTAAGCGTGTAGCCAGGCAGGAAGCTCCAGTAGCATATCGAATCTCTTTGAGTATGCCAATCCATTCCTTCTTTTCATCATCATACCTGCATTTAACAAAATAAGGTCAGAATATAGCTTCTTAAAATTTGAGTTTGACATTTTTTCACTCATATATAAAAAAAGAGGATAGTCCACACATTGCAAAGACTTGTAGCAGCTTTGTGCTGAACAATGCTACAGAGAACTGCTTTTGTCCTCTTAGAACAGAAGTATGTTTTTGTGCATGCGAGTTGTCCTTTTCCTGGTCCCTGAAGCTCACTGCTTTCCTGTGTCATATTTCATTACTCCTATAAAAGCCTCCTCATCTTCAGTATTCCAGATGAATTTCTTTAAATTCTTACATATAAAGTTTTTTTTTTCCTTGTAATCCTTCCTATCCTTTTGCCAGTTAAAACTCCTGAATCCACCTCAGCAACTGAAGAGTCACAGTAGAGGCACAATATTTCATCACTGCTACCATGATTTAGGTAAATAAATCTAGATACAGATCTCTGATTTCTCAGAACAATTACTCGTTTGACTAATAATACATATATGAACCTCTCTGTGTATACATGCTTTCCTGCATAAGAATGTCACAAAACAGAGACCGTTTGTACAGTACACTTAAAAGGCTAAACCAGCCAACAGAACTTATTTTTTTCCATACATCCTTGCTATACAGTAAAAAAGAATCTAAATGTCTTGACTCAGACTGTTCATTAGTAGATGGAAATAGTCATTAGATTCAAGTCTCAACGTTTGTCAGAAAGTAACAAACATGCTATTTGGCAATAACTGCTTTACAACCTGAGATATGGTTGACTTCCAGAGTTAAACATAGTATTACTTTTACCCTTCAGTGTCTACAAACGTAACTGTTGATAGGGCTTTCCACCAGGAAAGTATGATCAAAATTAAACTTACTTCCATATGTCAGTGACTTCACTAGGTGCAAATTCTTTAGATTCAAGCTGAATCATTGCAAAGCCTCCAATAGCATACAAAGATCCACTTAAGGTGACTAAACTGATGGAACTTCTCTCTTGGGGAAATTGAGGCAGAACCTCCCACCTGGAAATGAAGAGAAAAACCTAAGTCAAATACATGTGAAATATTCTAAACTGAATGTACTTAAAATACAGTTCTGGGTAATGTAAATGCAGCTGCTGTGGACCACTTTAGTGAAATGGTTTAGTAAAAGAAAAAAATGAATCAATCAGTAGTGAGTTTGTTTCTCCATCCCCACAGGAACTTCATGCAGAAATGCAAGTCTTAACGCCACAGAATTACACTGATGACATCTCCTTCTAGAGACCAAGTCTTACAGGTCTCCTGGTCCCATCATCACTAATATGCTTTATACAGATGTATCTGTCTCCTCTAACGCTCATTTTTTCCCTACTGTTTCCAACATAAGTTTTCATTTCTAGTGGCACAGACATAATAATTTGAGAATAAAAAATAATTATTTGAAATTATGCCAATGAGCTCTACTTTTTAAAAATTTTCTGCCAAGTCACACCCATGAACATACAAAACATAGCGATATCTCACTTCCCGTCAATGTCAACATCAAAACCAATAGGCTGATTTTCTTCTTACACTCGTGTGACTTGACAGTAACAAAACAGAGTAAACTGAGACAAGAACCTGCAGATGTTTTCTGACCACAGGTTGCGTGTGTGTCTGAACAACGGAAGAGAAAGAATGTGCCAAACATAATGGTAACAAAGTGACCTTAACTTTCATTTGCTTTGTATAGAATGTGTAGAGTCCAAAATTGTAGAAATTCTTCTTGCATAATTCATTTTTTATATTGTTAAATTCTATAAGTAGGTCTCTTTGGGATAGTATACATTTAAGTTAAAGCTTCTGTTGTGAGGATGATGGCTGCAATTCCACCTTATCAGTGAAGGCAGCACAGCCAAATGGGTTTACATATGATTGAAGTACTTACTCTAAAATAAAGGTACATTGAGGACCGCTTAAAAGTTTAAGCTATCATAGTAAAGCTGTGCTGATGTTAGAATAATATCAGCACCAGATATTTTTGTGGCTATCTCAAGATCTTAAAAGCCAAGGTGATAGAATATTTGCTTAAAAATAGCTTGATCTTAAAAATAGCTTGCACTTACTTATTTGTGGTCAAATCAAAAGCTTCAACAGATTCAGTAAGGCCTTCTTCAGTGACACCACCTGCAATGAAAATCTTGCCCTTATGGATAGCTGTTCCAAACATTGAGCGAGCCACTTTCATTGGAGCCAGGTCTCTCCAGTCTCCTTTCTTTGGATTGTATACAAATACTCTATTAGTACATTTCCTGCAGAGAAAAAAGAAAAACTGAAATAATTTCTAATGAACTTCTGTTTTGTTCCAAGTGAGACCTAGTTGAGGTGGGTTTTGTGGGTTTGTATGTAATATCTCTTTCATAAGATCTCTCTGATTTAGTGATGGACAAGTCTTTTTACAAGTCTGTAAAGCACTAATCATCCACATAACTAACCCTGTTAAATGCTGTTAATTGCTGTTAAATGCTGCTTCCATAGGGCAGTAATTTCACTGTACCTTACAGGACAAAGGCAATATCCTTTCTGAGAGTGTTCTGCTCAGATGGACTCTTACGGAATGTACAACAAAGGTTAGGGTCAACAGGAATTAACTGAATTTAATAATAGAGAAGATCAGGAATGGGTTTATTTGGTAGTTCAAGATAAACAAGTATGCGTGTACATGATCTATGCACCTTTATGAAATATATTCAGTTGTTTTACAGCTCAAAGAAAAAAGGAGCAGTATCTGTGCATTAGACAGTTTGAATCTGTATAAATTAACAAGACCCATAGTGGGAGGAGCTAAGATGACCAAATGCTAACTATTGCTCCCTTCCAGAAGAAAAAATGCATTGAAAAATAGCTCCATCAAGAACCAAGAGAGGTCTTTCCATCTTTCCTCTGATTCAAAGAGAATGTAGGCAGATTTGTTTAGACCCTAGATTTTCATACTGTACATGAATACTTGGGCTTGGAAAAGTCACTTTCACTCCAGAACAACACCAAGGTGAAGTTCACGGCATACCAAAAGCCAACACATGGACACTCCTTTAAACATTAGCTTATTTTAGTTTATGCTAGGTATGCCTCATACCATTTCTCAAAATTTTATTGTTTTACATGGACTCTTAGCCCAGCTAAGCTCATCCTA
Organism: Cygnus olor; assembly: GCF_009769625.2. Taxonomy (NCBI): domain Eukaryota; kingdom Metazoa; phylum Chordata; class Aves; order Anseriformes; family Anatidae; genus Cygnus; species Cygnus olor. The sequence goes on from NC_049174.1 coordinate 19,983,423, forward strand.
ATGAAAGCAAATGAACTAGTAACTTCATCTGTACTTCATCTGTACTGCAGCTTTATAACCACTGCAACTTCTTGTCACTATGCTTTAGTAAAGCACTTGCTTGGAAAAATTACCACCACACACAATAGCAGCAAAAACTTTGATTTTTCTTAATGTTATACCCAGTAAGGTATAACAGGCATTAAAATGAAAAAAAATTGAAGATCTGACAAAGTAGTTCCATAGTACCTAAGCATTTCTGTCTGGTAAGAAATAATACTTATAAAGAATATCCTCATAACTAACTGTGATGAATGTGTGTGCATTTAATTAAGAATTTGCCTTGGAAATAAGTAAAGTGATTAAAACAACTGTTTGGGATTACAATGTATATACAATTTTACCTTATCATGAAAAATATACTCTGTATACCATAATGTGTTGCCTTCTGCCAAATTGTAAGCAACCTTAACCCAGAGATGTAAGAAAGGGATACCCTGATTTCTGAGTGAGGACATAGCGTCTACAAAGAACCAAACAAATAATGTTCTAAATAATCACGAAAAGACTTACTTATCATCAGTTTTTCCACCAAGACAATATATCAATCCATTGTTTGAGATAGTAGCATGGCCATAAACTTTGATAGGTAGTTTTTTGATCTCGCCCCATTTTATTGCCCTGGAACAAGAAGAATATCACTGTTAGGCTCTTTAAACTAATAATAGGCTATTTCCATGTCCTCAATAGGCATAATTAAATTGTAAACATACACGGGATCATAGCACAGGACTGAATCCAGTGACTCCTCAGTGCGAAGGTCCTTGCCTGCAATTACGTAGATCTTGTTGTCTGACTCTCCCAGCCCAAAGAGGCACCTGGCTGATGGCAGTGGAGGAAGGGCAACCCACTCACCAGCAATGCTGTCCAGCTGAAAGAGCATCACAACAGAAGATTTAGAAAAGGCAAGTAGTAGAAATTCATGCAACAAAAACTGTTCCACAGAATAAATCTAATCATAGATCAGGTAATTCTTTTTCCAGAAGTGTGTTCCACAGTCAAGGTCTGCATGGTAAAATGCATCTCCCAGATTTGTCAGACCACTCCTGTTGGACAAGACATTTTATTGCAATGGTAAAATGTAGATCGTGGCCATGGATTGCCCCTGTAGCTAGATCTAGGTAGCGTACTGAGGACAAAATGTACGCATCACAGGTCACAGCCTGTTCATTGTATCAGTCTCGAAGATGACATCTGTACTGTTGATAGGGCACTAAACTAGTCATGCATTTTTGAGCTATTGGCAGCCTGGTTTTGTCTTGGGCTGCTAGCTACCAAACAAAATGTCAACAGGTTATAGTAACAGAGTAACAGGTGCATCACTGGTAGAGAAAGGGACAATAGTAAGTGAATGTTGGTATGGTCCACATTGACATTTTAGAGGGAACCACAGCCTCATGGGTAATGCAGAAAAGTATTTTAACTATACATAGTAACAGCAGCAAGCAGTCTTAAAGATGACAAGTGAGAAAGGATTTGGGGAAATGGATTTAGACTTATAAAGTAGGATTTTGAAAATTTCATTAATTTTTAGTGTCAATGTAGAGGTTTAGTTTTTCAGGGGCCCCTTTCTAGTAGCCTAAGACTGATTATTCAGTTCTGAATTATATACATTATTGACATCAATGTGGTATTTCTATTGGAAGAAGTAACAAGTTCTGCACTTCACTGAATAATGTTTTACACCTGCACAGGGACGTGAGCAGTGTCCTCTCTAGCAAACTGACTTTCCTCTCACAGGTATAACAGATTCCTGAAACCGGCCCTTTCATTGTGTGTGAAATCACAGTGAGCCTTAGTGCTATGAACACTTAATATTTGCATTTTAGATATATGAAGGCTTTAAAATTCTATCACCACCTATCCCTCTGTTTTATTTCATATTGGCATCGGACCTACTTTCACTCTTTTAGGTCAATGTGCCTAAAGACAAGCTGTAGCCAGCAGCATATTGCATAATTCATTAGAAGATCATTTAAGTATCAAAGAACATGTAGCCAGATAGCTAAAAATACAACAGAATTAGTTTATGATATAAGCATGCCAAATGGTAATTCTGCTACTTTTCTGAAATACATCATGGGAGTTACAATTTATACAGATTTACAAAGTCAAGAAAAAAAAAATGCATTCATAGTTGGAACATTGTATTTAGTCTACTGGCATCAACAGTTTGTGAGAACAACCTTCTACCTATAAATAACATATTTTGGAATGCCCTTATGTTTTCAAACGAAAATGTGACAAATTTGGAATTTTGGCGAAAAAAGTGACATTTAAAATACATTATTATGGTCATAAAAATATTTCAGATACAAAAAACAACAAAAAAAGATTGTATCTAAAGAAGCTAAGTACTCAACTTTCATGGAACTTAAATTCACAGAAGACATTCAACAATAATTAGTCTTAACTTTAGGCACCTGTACAACAACAAATCAGGACCTTAATGAAAGCTAGTGCCTGGATATAATATGCTAGTTAATCTTTTCTGAGATCTCACCATGGACTTAATCTTGAAAGAGAAGATGCAGGTCCCTTGGTTTCACTTACCTTTATGAGACAGGAATAACTTTCTATAGGAATTTTTCTCCACTGACCAGAGACTAGACAATTCACTTGCAAAGACTCCAAATACTTTTCAGTGACTCTTACAAGCACCTATTATTGCACCAATAATTATAAAGCTTATACCTGGAAGAAGTACGATTGGAAAGGCTGATCCTTGTTCTCCTCTTCCACATACAGTCCTCCAACAACGTAGACCTGATTTTGTTTGGTGACTATACTGGAATGATTTCTGGGAATCTGTTCAGCCAGGGCTGCTAGGTAGCATTCATTTTCTAGAGGATCATAAGCTACTGCGGCAGTGTCATTAACCAGAAGAATTAGGTCTTTGACAAACATACCATGCCTGGGAAGGTCATTTAGATAGCCAGGAAGTAAATCTTCATCTCCTACATCACCATTTACTTCCCCTTTGTTTGACTTTTCTTTGTTTTTGCTAGAGTCAGGCAGTTTTCCAGCAAAAGCATCCTTAATAATCTTTACTTTCTTCTGAAGATCTGAATTGCTTTTAATTATATCATCCTTTTCAACATGTTCTTTAAAATATTTTTCTGGCATAAGACGAAAACGTATACAGTCAAAAACTTCTCCCAGGCTCTTTACTCTGTTCTCCTTGTCTTTTCGGACCCATTTCATTACTGCTTCAAATACCAGTTCTTCCTTTTCTACATTTAAGCTGTCAGGTGAAATAACTGAGATAAGTTCATGTGGGGCAAGCTGTAGGAATTCGTCTTCTTTGCAGATCTGCACAAAGTGATCTGAGACAAAATCACGGGCAGAAAATGCAAGTCTTGGGCAATCAAGCAGAACACCTAATCGAAGGATGGCCAGACAATTACCAACAGCAAGCCTCTTTTGAAGATAGGAGACACACACGGTGAATACAGAAGGGATCTGAAAACGACTGGCCAAAGCAAAAATATCTTGCACGTTAGAATCATTAAGATCAATACTTGCTGAATAAAGGTATTTGACAATCATATCCAGGATGTTGGGGTCAACATTATCTAGAACTACCTCCTTCTTTTTCTCTTCATTTTGCTCAGATAAGAAATACTCACGAAAATAAGGGCTACATGCTGATAGAATCAATCTGTGGCAGGGCAGGCTTCTGTCACCAGCTTTTAGGGAGCAATCTATAAACTTTTTCTCTTCCAGGAGTTCCTTGAGGCCATCTTGAAGAAGGGTGGATTGGTAAAGTCTCAGTTCTTCAGTGAGTTCCCTTTGGGAATCCATTTTGTGAATGCTTGTGAAAGGGGGGGGGGGGAGCAGAAAGCTTTAGCTGTTGACTGCCCAAAGGTCTGTCCGTAAAAAAGGCAGACCAATGTGCTTTGCCCTGCCTGAAGCCCTTGCAACTTAATCTCACTAGCTAAATATAGGTACATACTCTTACAGGTCGGAATTTAGGATGGATGGTTTGGAAAAAAAAAAAAAAAAAAGAGTTGGTCTCACAGCTGTCAAAGACTGAAAGAAGCAACTGCTGCTTTTAGTTACTTTGGTCAGGTTTTGCCATCATTCTCCACATTTAATCAATGACATTACTTGCAATGTAAGAAATTACTTGATATGAGTAAGGACAGCAGAATCTGACCCTCCATGAGACAGCTATGAGCAAGATCATAAATATACATGTTATCAAATACTCTGAAATGCAAGTATAATGAATCAAATTGTCAGCTGCAATTACCGTTCACTTTTTCAGAAAGTTGCTTAATACGCATCTCGTTGCTACAGCTTTTAAGGAGGTATCAGTCACAGAGATATTAAAAAACCTTGAACTTTGCATCAACTAACTCTGCTCAAAAAAACAATTTTTACATATCTCACATCAGCATTTTTTCAGATATTGAAAACAACACTTTATTTTGAGCTGCTTCTTAACATAGATTTGGTAGTATTTATTTGGAAACAAACAAAAACATGTTTAAAATATGTATTATTCAGGTAAAGTACAGTTTTCAAAAATAATTTAAATCTCTACCCCCTCAATAAGCAGTCACTCTTCAGTTCAGATAATCAGTACGTATCACCAATCGTTTTAAATTCAGCTGTTTTAGAAATGGTGTTAACTGCTGTTAAACACTAAAACCAGTACCTAGAAGTAGGACAACAAAAAAAAGTAATACAATACATGAACATTATTTAATGGATGTGTTTTTTAACAAAACTAAAAAAAAAAAATCTGAAGTAAAAGACCCAAATCAAACAAGCAGTTTAAGAAGTGTGAATTTAGAAAAATTATGCATACAATGGTTTCACAATTTAGACTGGGAACATTTTGATTTTTATTAAAGGTGGTAATAGAGAAACAAAGCAAATTTGAAGTTGTATAATGTACCCTGATAAAGGACTGTATTTTGTCCATACAGGGAATGCTTTTTACCCGGATAGTAAATTTTTTTGGCTTTTAATATAATGGAAACAGGACAAAAAGACAACTAGAGGAATACAAGACCTACAAAGAGGTATAACATTACTCGAGTTTATTGAAATCATAATTGCTTTTCAACCATAGGTAGTGTTTCATTAAAATATATACCTTTAAAGATTTTCTACAAACATATCTGCACCACAATTAGTTTACTATAACAGTCAGCTGCTAAAACAACAGCTGAATAGACAGCTCATTTGACTTTTTCCACTTATAGAAAATAGTACAGAGGTCTTATCTCCCTAGAAAACGTAACAGCTGCATCTTCCCTTAAACAATAAATGACTCATTTCTAACACATAACACCATACAGGTCTAATGACTCAGACACAGAATCTATTTGTGTGTGTACTTTATCATCCCTTAAAAAAAAAAAAAAGGAAAAAAAAATATATGAAGATACCTGGATGACAACTGAGTACCTGGAATGATACATAATGAGCTCTTCATAAATTATGAGATATGAAAACTAGTATTTGGAACGGTATTGCTTTTTGTCAAAAAAAGTCAGTAACATAACACCGCTACAGTGACACAACCAATGCACCTAGATACAAAGTGTTGTACATATTATTGTATTTCTGTGTTGCACAATATGAAACAAGTTATGGAAATTTGATTTAGATATAATTATTATGGGAAAGTACATTGCTGTGTGAAAATACATGAATACTTTAAGTTGAGCATGAAGCTACATACACTGCACTATCAAAAATGGTGGTTTCCTTTTCTAGTATACTTCCAGGTAAAATGTGCTACAAGGTAAAATGGCAGGGGTGGCTGGTCCTGGCAGCCAGGGCACTAAGTGGGGCATTAAATTGTTAAAAGCAAAACAAACAAAAAAATGGTGGACCCTCTGCTTTTAGGGTAGGAAGCCTTTGCTCTGATACCCTCTGACACCCTGCCTTAAAACACCTGGGGTACCAGGGTGTCAAGAATGGCAGTCAGCCAATCACAAAGCAATATTAAAACACATGGCGTGTGACATTTTCATATAATGGTGGTTCCCTGCCATAGAATGGCAGCTGAAATATAACAGCAGCCACCATTCATGTAGAGGGGAAAGACTTTCAGGTTCAGTGGAGTGGGACTGCACGGGGCTTGTGGAGCACGTGTCTGCCTGCAGGGGTGCGGGACTCCAACCAGAAGCTGGGGCCACAGTCCTGTCCCTTGCTCCTGTGGATGCTGGTCCTCCTTCCACTACTTACAGGAACAATGCAATAAATAAAAAGCTTTTATGTATACACAGTTTTTGAATAATCTTTTTGACATATCCTGAGTATGCATTATATAATATTTGCCTGTTCTTTAACTTTGGCATGTTCTTTATCTGCTACTCTTGTATTGTTCAATAACCTACAGATCTCACAGAATCACTAAGAACTAAGAATCTTTCATTGGCTGGGAAACAAACACACAACGATCTCAATCAGGTCATTACTTCCCAGAGTCCCTGGAGCGTGAATCCATCCTTAAGCTTCTCTATTGCAAGTCCTAGTTCTTCTGAAAAAACAGGCTCCCGATCATGTTGCTTTTTGGAATGCACAAGACATAAGATAAAATAGAAGAGAAGATACTTTTAAACTTAATTATCCAATTTTTAACAACATGAATTCAACATCATGAAAAAAAAGATGTTCTTACCTTGTTTTCATCAGCAAAGTAAGCCTGCAAAAGAAAGAAAAAGCAACTCAACCTTGAGAAAAACATTATAGTTTAAATAGAAGTTTGCTAGCAATTCCTTATTCATTGGGATAAGGATTGTATTTGGCAAATTTTCTTCAACAAACCAGTTTATATGTTTTTTTTTTTTTTTTAAACAAGATCAAAGCTACTGGACAGTCTAATGCATTTAAAAATATTTTTTTTTCTGAAATACAGGGAGATGGGTACTAATACAGTTTTCTAAACGGTTATTGGCAGGAGTGCAAAGGTCATCAAGAGTGACTCAAAATTATCGTTGCCTTTCAAAAAACCTTTCAAGTTGTATCTTAGATGAATACTGAGGATACAGACATCACCTCCCATTAATCTGCTCCAAAAGAAGGAAGACTTTTTAATATGATATATTGGATTATTCTGTACTGCTGGTTCTCGAGCTATTCCTGACCTCAAAGTGTTGAGAAACAAGTTGCAACTACTACTTTAACTTTAGCACAAACTATTATTCAAAATAAATTGTAGTCGGTATTTAAAAAAAACATAGAATAAATTAATGTAGTAATCATGATTATAAAAAAGCCATGTAGGCAATATACGTTTAAATATAGAAAGTTCAATTGTAGCTTAACTTTAATAGAAGAATGGAGCTGTACACTGCTTATATTTGAATAACCAAACAAGATTTTTTTTAAAAAAATTTTCTGTGGAGCAGCTTACCACAAAAGCATCTGTCTGCTCATCAGATTCTATTTCCACATCATCTTGAACTTGCTCCACTGTTAAGTCTTCAAGAGGCTGAGGCTGCAAGTTAAAACACTGAAGTAAATAAATCCATATATACATGTTGAAAGTACTTTTATTACTGCTTGTTAACACAATATTGCATCTGATTTAAAATAAATGAGTCGACTACCTTTTCTTCCATTTCATAATCCACTCCAAATATTGGGTTAGCTGAATAAACTCTGTGAAGTGAATTAATTTCTTTCACTGCCTCCTGTAGTTTCTCCACAGGGTCTATCTTAAAACCAAGTACATATCCTCCACTCTGTGTAATAGAGGAAAGAAGACTTCATTAAGAAATTATTGTTGCTTGTTATTTAAACAACTTTTTCCCCAATGGGGATTTGTAGTTTAACAAATTTCAGTTTGACGATGAAAACATTATCTGTATTTTGGTATCTTATTTTCAGTCGGCCACTTAAATCATGGGTGGAATGAAAACAATGACAATGTTTCTCCATGGGATAAATAAGCTTTTAACTGTTAGCCCATTAGATAAATGGGAAACAAAAACTTATTACAAAGAAAAACAAGATCAAACAAGGGAAGGAGAAGAACGATTTATTTCCAGCTACTTAATGAAAGTTTAGTCTGTTGGATCTTGATATAATTATTAAAGAAGCTTGTATGTAAAGTTAACTTTTTTCTTTTTTTTTTTTAAATGACTATTAAAAGCATTTCTAATAAAGGTCAAATTGAAGAAAAATCACCGTCTCTTAGAGCAAAACATACACAGGTGAGAAAGATTAAAAATAGTGGTTTTACTTAAGTACAGAAGTAATGAGTTATCCAAGATAATCTGTCAGAAAACACTGTCTTTAACAGTTAAATTATTTTAAACTGGTCATGCTGGCACATTGTTTTGGTTAGAGAATTCCTAACTCACAACAGCCATATTGACCTGAACATACTGACATTTTAAGCAGTGTGAAGAAGATGTTTTTTAAAAGTTGTGTTCTAAAGGCCACATAGAAGGAACACTAAGTAGCTTAAGAGCAGCACTATCACATTTCAGCATTAAATAATTGTATATATATGAAAATTTAACCAGCTAAAAAAGGCTATTAAAGCTTCTTACCTGCTGAGAACTCTCTATCACAAGTGCCAAACCAAACTTGGAGTCTCTTATTTTTATTGAACGCTAACAGTAAAGAGGTAAAAACTGTTAAAAACTGTTTTGGAATTACTTGATATAAGTTTGTTTTATTTATTTTCAATTATTATTTTGCACTGTACTAATTACCATTACTTGGTAATTAGAAAATAGCTTGGCTAGCAGCATTCCCTCCCATTTACCATTACAGATCTGAACCACTGAAACCTCAAGGAAAAATGTTTTTTTATCACAAGTGCTAATAGTTAATTTCTGGACATTGGGTTCACAGATCATTAGTCTCAGAGTACGCAGCTGACAGGAAGCACAACAGTAAATAGTTTGGAAATTAGAAATACAAGCCGTTCTTCAACATTTTGACGTGCTCATGAAAGCCTCCAATTAATCTGGACAGAAAAAAACCACACTGCGGTTAATTCTGGTAAGACCAAATTCTTCCCTGACTTTGGGACATAAAATACTAATTCAGTGCAAAACGGGAGCATTAACTGAAGACTAGAACTTAGCCCATTTCATTTTGAAAATGGCTGTTTCAAGGTACTTACAATTTGTAGATAGGGTATGCTGACATTAAAGCTGTCATTCATATTTGCATGCCAAACTATTCTCACATTAGTAATAAAAAATGTTCCCAAATTTCCCTATTAAAGAAAAGTATGTTAGAACTGCTTTGAAATATAGAGCCTTTTTTCCCCAAACATGATGATTACTGATACCTGTTTACCATTAGCAGGATACAGCTTCACATTTAATTCTGTAAAAGTCTGATCCTTTCCCACCAAAACCAGTGGAAATGCTACTATTGATTGCTAAGAAGCAAGATCCAGTCTTTAAAGGGTACAGCACCCAAGTGGTGAAAATCACTTGGGAGTTCCTATTACTGCAGCAAAGCAAGATCAAATCACAGCATGGCAAACCTAATGGGAGTACGTGAAGTGTCTGAGAGTGTTCTTAACTGTACAGATCTGGAATTGGCATATAGAGTAAGTATAATGGCATGTGGGTTAAACTTAGGCAATTGTGGAGATGTGTGCCAAGGGAACACAGAGGAAAGAACTTTTTAGCTTGTCAGGATGGATCTTGTTTCCATTCTGGACTAAAGCTACACAGACAAAAATAACAGCTCCCATTTTGTTTCATGGCTCTGGGAAATACTCGTAACTAACTCCCTGTGTAATAACGGAACTGTTTTCTATTTTCTCCTTAAAGTCTTTATTTTTTCACATTTTAAGACATAGATTCCCATTCAAGTATTTTCAGTTTCCAATAATCAAAAGAGAATACAGTCTTACTAAGTAGTCAAGGCTGCAAGTAAACACAAACATGCAGCAGAGCATTTTGGAAATGGCATGATTGTCCTTCAGGATAATACAGAGCTTTAGACTCATAAATATCTCTTACTAACATGAGCTGTGTATCTAGTTCCATGCACATTAGCTGAGTCATGTAGACCTGAGGTTGCCGAGAACTTTGTTGTACTGAATAGCAAATATATGAAATCAGCTTCTCTGCATGCAACAGCTGATGAACTGAACTAAGGGTAATACCTCTGAGGTTACAAAACTGTAATTGCCAGATTTTTTTTGTAGTTGCCAGAACACTTCACTGTAGCCAACATAGTCTCATTTTTCACTATACCTGGTCACTTGATAAATTCCAAACTCCATTGATTTTATCATATATCTGTTCTTGTGGTAATAATCTCAGTTGCTTGTTCTGAATCAATGCACTTCTCAGCTTCAGATCACGATACATTTTAGAAGTTTCATAAGCTCTGAAAAAGAAAGAAAAAATCACCAGGTTACGATTTCAGTGTCTTTTATTATCTTTCAGTGCTTGTTTTAGCACCAACATGAAATGCTACATATTTTCAACTTTTCTTATTATCATGTTGTACAAAAATGAGAGTACTATTAAATCTTCATCAATGAAAACCTTTATATTTCAGTTCTTAATGAAATTACTTTTAAACTTTTTTTTGATATGTTTTAATCTCATGTATTATTTGTGCATATGCTATTTCTTTCTGTTCCTTAAGATTGTCATCTCCCAGCCTCCACTACAAATCATAAATCTAGCTCCCATGTTACACATAGTATAGACATCAAGAATAATTTATTTTTCACTGCCAATTAGGTCACAAACATCTAATTATATGTACATCAGTATTCCATAGCTCTTAAATAGAAACCAATGGTAATGTATTATGCCCACATTCATTCAGATGACTTAACTTTTAGGTGGGAAACATCCACTGCTTTTTATTTCAGTGGGATTTTTGACCAGTATTTAACTCATTTCCATTACATGGTCCACAATTAGGGAAAATGATTATAGGCAGAAAGTATAAATAGAAAATGTACACTTAGATTATTAGCTCTTTGTTATTTTTATTTATTTAGACAGTTCATACACACAAGATGAATGCTTTGATTAATGACTGGTATTTATACACATTAATTTTCATTATGTACAGTTATCTACTAGAATTTCTAAGTATTCTTTCCCCTCTTTCTAGAGATTGTGTTCTCTTCTTTCAGAAAGGTTTTGTGAATGTTAAATCTGGGCAGTCCACCTACCATAGTAATCCCAGATATCTGATCCACTGAATTTCGTAAACGAACAAACACTATTTTAAGTAGGATACCTGTGCACAGCAATAACTGAAGTGAAGAGTCTGGGACTTCCAGGAACGACATTGGTAAATATGAACTCAAACCGTGTATTATTACATTTAGTCAATATATACAGAGCTTCTGTTTGTCCCCGTAATTTCTGCAAGAAAAATTTGAAATTTAACATTTTGACAATATAGCAGCTTGCCTATCCAAAGGTGTAATCCTGATTCTACTACTGATCTACTGTTGTCTTCAGCTGAACAGGGATTTCACTCTTTTTTTCTCCAGGAACTAGCAGTTCCATCAGCAGCAGAACTAATGAAGTCTGGCTGCTATACATATGCAGTATCATGACAGTATTTTTGAATTTGCCTCTTACCATCCAGAGGCATCATCCTTCCGTTCATGCTCCCCAAATACCCTGGCTCTATGTCACATCCCTTTTCCTGCAAGTCAACAATGCACTGACATTGTTGACAATGTACTGGCTGAGCAGCCAGGCCATACACAGGCCACTTGGCCAACTAGCAGCTACCATGTGGCTGGACCAGTAATCTCCCTGCTACTTCTTTGCTGCTAACCAAGCAAATGGCTTCACTGTTGCCTGTACCTCAGGCTATGTATTTGAGAGCTTTCTTGCACAAAATTATTCTCTCTATAGATCTTTGTTAAATGTGGACCAAGCCAATAAGCACATGACCTCTCAAGAACAGAGAAAAATCACCGGTGTGACTACATGCATTTTACTGCCTTAGGAAACTGAATAAAATAATGCTCCTATAAAAAAGTAAAACTCTCCTGATCTTTAAAACTGAACTATCATTACTACTCTACTGTTCTTGCAAGTAAACCTTCAGAATATTATTTATATAGTCAACTAAGTATAAATAATGAATTGCAGTTTTTTTATTTTTATTTTTAAAAGTAACTTACTGAGTTGGCAGTTCTTGTCGTTATGTTTATAATGCAGTTGTAACCAACAGCTAAAAGGGGAAAAAAACACAATAAAGAACAGCTCTGAGAACAAGAAAAAATAATACATAAAACTACAAAGTATAATACTGAATTTTTTAGCAGGCAACTTGATTTTATAAATGCATATAAAAGTAGCATGTTTGTGTGTGTGCAGTAGTATGAGAGAGCAAATGCAGAAGAGCAAGCTGTTAGAGAACCTAAGTTTACACAGCTTATGAGCAGAATAGATTTTCATTACTGACTGGCTATTAAGACCTAAGCACTGGAAATAAATTGGGTACCGAGTAAGTGCATCCTGACCCTACTTCAGGGAATTAAGTTAAATGTGAGTAAACTAGCTGACTATTCACATAGTTAAAATTAGAAGCTAATTTAGAGCTTTCAGTAAGAAATTTGGAAAGGCAGGTACTTCTGGAGAATAAAATCTGTATGTGAATACACAGGTGGCAACAAGAAGTGCAAGTATAGCAAAGTATGAAGAAACTCAAATTTATGCTTCTTTCTAGAAAAATAATACATCTGAAATGCTCTTCAATTTATTTTCTAAGAAATTAACATTGAATATTAATATTTTACTTTGAATTATTGTAAAAGTTCCTACATTACAAATAGATTAATTCATAACAATTTATTTTAGACTTTATAGAAACAGAACAAGACTTTACTATTCTGTACTGTAATCTGTAGTATTGGGAAAGTACAGCATGCCACCATAAAGGAAGCAAAAAAATTTGCAATCATTTAACAGGAGATGACACTTACAGAGATTGACTCTGGGCAATGACAATGAGCGCCAAATAATCCGCAAATTTGTCACAAGCAGTCTGCCTGGAAATAAAGAGCGTAAATAGTTTTCATCTGAATAACTGCCATTAACATAAACATGTAAATATTCCATTCTGTGGTACATATTTACCTCTATTTTTGCAAAACCAGAATACTCCTTCCTCTTGATAGGAAGAAGAAAATCACAGGACACCCCAGCAGAACAATCGCTAATCTCCCCCTCCTTTTTTTCTGACCACCAGGAGAGAAAATCCAACAAGAGGGAACAAATGAAAGAATCTCTAATATATACCATCATTCCTCAAAGAGGAACCAAGGATGTGAACTGATTTCACATCTACCTGCCTATGGTAAAAACGCAGAGAAACGTGATTGTGCAGAACTACTCTGAGAAGATATAGGAAAGACTGTTAACTGTCCCAGCCAACTTCATGAATAACCTCACCTCTTTATGTCATATGCAAATTTCTTAGATTCTGTATCATGTATGCTGGCAGCTTCACACACTTTCTCAATCAGTAAGGAGAATGAATGAGTCTGTGCATGTGTGTGTTACTCCTTATTGATTCAGTTTAAACCAGGTTATGAAAAACTATCAAAATAACTGGAGCATGACATACACCTGAAAAGAGAAATCCTTTAATGTTATAGAAATGAAACAACTCCTTGCAAGCCGAAGTGCAAAATTCTATGCAGCGATTGGTCTGTGTAAGGATTAAACAGGACTACATCAAAAGACCATCATTACTTTTATAAATACGTTACTCTTACAAGGCTTTCAATTCTAAACAAATTTTGAGTCAAGATTATCAGCTTCCTTTAACTACGAACAAGATAAACTATTTGAAAATACTCCCAGAAGAGACAGATCTGTGAAAAGGCAAGACATAATTCCTGCAACAGACGCTGGTTAAGTAGTAGGAAGGTTACATTTTCCCTAGGTAAATGGTTACCTCTGTCTCCATTGTTTCCTTTGGTATCTTCAATAGACTCTAAACAGTCTATAAGGACCTCTCCAGGTCTCATTTTCATTTGTCTAAAAAAGAAAAAAAAAAAACTAGTGAAAGACAGATTTATCCTCCAAAAGAGGACTATCTATACTTCTGCACTTCCCTTTCCTTTTTTTTTGCTTAGTGCATCACACTACTGAAAAGTCCCATACGTTCATCCACACAAATCAACATTATATACCTGAAATTGTTATCACCACATACAGCATATGAAAAATACTAATACCTTCATTAATACCTTCATTTTTAAAATCATCATGATAAATAAATAATTATGTAGGCAGTATGACAAGCTAACTGCACCCCAGAATAGGGAGAATGTGCGTGAAAGTGCGGGAGAAGAGTGCAGAGCTTCATTCACTCATATCATTTTTGACAGAGTTTGTTGCATGTTTCTTTGCTTTTAGGTCAGAGAGAACAGGTGCCCCAACGGAAACATCAGGTGCACACTGGTAAGGGAAACGCTCTGCTGAATTTTGAACGATTTATTTGTATTTTGTTCGATTTAATTGGCCTAATTACTGAATTATGTATCAGACCTAGCGTGCAACTGGGCTGTATTTTAATCGCACCGTGTAGGCAGCCCAAACTCCGCAACCTGCAGGCAGACAGAAACCAAAGGCGTTCCCAGGGCGGGAACTCCCCTCCGCACCCGGAGACGCCCATTACAGCTACTTTTACCTCCCAGGGCCAGGTGGAAGCAGGACATGGGAGGAGCCCCGTGCGCCACTGCCCTCACCCACCCCTTTTTTAACATTTTTCACGCCCCCCGCCCAGCCGGGCCGCGCCCCTGCATCCCCCCTTAGCAACCGCCCCTTCCCGCCTGCGCCGCGTCACGTGACGGGACCCCCGGCCGCCATCACAGCGGGCGGCACTCCCGGCGTGCACCGCACCGCTACCGGGGGCCGCGCTCAGCCCCGGCCGGACCCCGCGGCAGGGCGGCGCCACTCACTGCGGGGAGATGTCGAAGCGGACATCCCGGTCCTCCCACAGCACGTCCAGCACCGCGCTCATGGCTGCTGCCAGCCGTCGCCCTCCCTCCGGCGAGGCGGCGCAGCGCGCTCCCGCAGCGCTCGGGATTGGTGGTGGCGGGGGCGGGGCCTGCTCGGCTGTCTGACCGGGCCCCGCCCCGAGCGTCGGGAGGGGCTGTGAGGGGCTGGGCGGGAACGGGTCGCGAGGAGCTTCGAGGGCGCTTCCGCGTTCCACGCTCCCCGTTGTTACTGCGCGGCAGCAGAAGCCGCCTGTGGGCGCTCTGTGGGGGAAGGGAGAGCGCCTCGGGCTGCCGGGCGCGCAGCGGCTGGTGCCTGGTGGAGGGTAACAGCCGTGTGCTGGGGGCGAGCCTGGAGGCAGCCCCATGCAGAGCCCGTGCAGCCGGGGTGCCTGGACTTAGTGAAACCCCCTTTGTGTTACAGCCCTAAGTCTGCTTTTTGTCGTTTTAAGCTAGGGTGTGTGAAACTACTGCTTCAGAGTAACTCCAAAAGCGTATCCAGCTGAGCGTGCTTCAGTGGGCACTTACCCACTGCCCCAAAAAAGTCCAACTAAAGCATGAATCGAGGGAATAAACTTGGCCCTTGACAGTTTTTTTCCCAGAGTGGGCCCTTCAATTTGTGCTGAGCTTGACACGGCCAGCCTGGAAGTTGTGACAAATTTCCCTGAAGTCGCGACAAGCATCAAGTCACGACAAGGTGCATGAAGGCCCGCCCTGCCTGCTCCTCGCACTCACTGCCCCGCCTGGCTGGGGCGAGCAGGGCACAGCTGAGGGGAAAAAGGGTCAGGGAAAAAACTTTCTGGCTTCCTATGCAGAAGTGCCCAATCTGTGCTCTTCAATCTCATTACAGATTGAGGCAGAAATCCTGTTACATCATCAGGAGCACGTTTAAGTGTGAGTGTAGAGTGAGGTAAGTTTCTAGTTCTGTAAGAGTACTATTAAACACTCTGTCCTGGCAGTAAAAACAGAAATGTTTTATTAGAAACAGGCTTTTAAGCACATAAGTAATAATACATTATATTAAGGCAGACATAAATGTAAAAAGCAATATGGTAGTAACAAGCAATAAAGGATAAACTACGCTGCATTTGAACATAAGAGTTTTTAAGAAATAAAATACTAAAATGCATTTAAAAATTAGGGCTTTTAGTAGAGCAACAACGTGCCAAGAACCACTTTGGACGTGAATTAACCAAACTTACTGATGTCAGCTACTGGTGCAGTCACTCATAAATTTGTGGAAGTATTTTAACTGCATTTTTCATGTATCTTGCTAGTTAATGGAGGAGAGCTTACAGATAAAAGGGCAAAATCTAACAAGCATGTTGTTGGGAGGGGTGAGTAGCTCAGCTACCTCCTTGTCTTGTGACCTGGAGAGCAAGTACGGAACAAGCTGATGCATTTGCTGCATTTATCTAGCAACCCAAGTAGTAATGTGCATGTCATTTGGAAACAGATATTTTGTGCTTGAAATACTAAAATTGGATTTGTGGGAATACTTTTCCTTAAAGAAAGTGAAGAATCTGTAGAATCCGTGCTATCTATTGGGTTTCTGTAATGGAGAAAAGAAATTACGTGATTTTTAATGACCAAAGATTGCTTTCCAAAGCCATGTTGATAATTTTAAATAGAGTATAGTTTGTATAATGGTAGTATTTAGAAGGCAGGGCAATTACTATCGCAAGTGCTATACTGGTGTTACTGAATCTTGGTAAAAAGGAAATACGTACTTTTGATAGTGCTGAAAATTTGTTATTTTATTATACTGCATCATACAATATGCATAGCTAGATGTTTTTCCTGTTAGTGAGTATATGACTTCAGAACGTTAACATTTGTTAATTAGTGGCTTTAATTTAGTTAACACTATGTTAATTAGTGGGTTTAATTTTACATGCCATACTTGATACTCCATAACTAAACCCAAACAATAGTTTATTGATTTATAGCAAATAACAAATTAATAACTTGTTAGTTATTAATGTAGAGACAGATACAAATTCTTACCTCCAGAAGAAAACACACAAGCCTCTCTACATTCCTCTTCACTCTCAAAACGATTTGCATTTCCATCACAGCCACCATACCAAAACTGAGCACAAGCATTGGCTTGTTTATCATAATACCATTTTATAATATAAACACGGCATGGCCCTTGATCCAGCCTTAACTTGCATTGGAGGTCCAGAACGCTTTCTAAAAAAAGAAAGAAAAAGGAACAAACACAACTGAGTGTGTAAAAATCAATTGTGCTGCTTAATTTTTAACTTTTCAACTCTGATTTTTTTTTCTGCTAATGTTATATAGCCATTTAAGATTCACTTCTAATGATGTTAGTGCATCTTTATTAAATCACTAAACTGCCTCTTTTCTGACATGGTTCTAATAACTTAAGAAATAATAGTATTATGACTCCACATACAAAATGAGCAAACAGTATATATCTGATTATTTTGACATCTAAATTTTAAAATCTAATAATCAGCAACAAGTCTTGTGAGCAAAACAAAATTGCCATCCAAAGACTTGCATTAACTATTTTCAGCCCACAAGTGTGACCATCATCTTTCTGCAGTACATTGCTTCGGTTTTGACACTGTAGTTCTTTTTGTGGTGTGGGAGCAGAGGCATTAAAACAGTGGCATCCTACAGATACGCATTAGAGAATTGTGACTTGCCAGTCTCACTCACTATAATACCACGAGAAAAATATTTTTCCTTCAAGTTTAATATTGTGACATCAGTGTTCTGTATGTGTCATTGGCAACCAGTATCTGGAAACTTAAATAAAATAAAATATTAGAATATAAAGCTGTCGGGTTAGTCACGCCCATGTTCCCAGGAAACATACAGTCTATTATGATGTTGTTTAATCATAATACATTCTTACTGGAACTTAAATGTCTGAATCCCCAAAGTGATGAACATAATATGTTCAGATATTTCATTGGAAAAGAATGAACCCTTTGAGCGGTTAACTAATTGCTGTATTTTCCTTCAAATGGCTGGACACCTTCTTTCCTTATTTCTCTTCTGAAAGAGAAATCTGTCCAATTCTGAAATCACTGTGCTGTGTTTTCTCTCTCTTTAATGAAGCCTCCTATCTCCGCAGACTGACCCTTTCTGATTGAAGAATTCCCTGCTCACTGGCCCACCTCAGCTAGTGCTATGTCTCTCTTTGGTGCCATTTATCAGCTCAGTCTGCTTCTGCTATAAAATGAGCAGTGAGGTTTGGAACTAGGGGAGATGAGAACTGGCCAACAGGCTGGTCAAGAATTACAGCTAGATCTGCAATAAAATCCTGAAATGGCTTCTTTTCCACAGCAAGGGCTCATGAAATCTTCAGAGAGTGGATAGGCCCAACAGAGTGACTCTGATTTAAAGCCTTATAAAGTTAGTATTGTGATAAGAGAGAACAAAATGAAAAATTAGTTAGGATCTATAACCTGGCCTTGGTGTGAGCCCTTCAGTTGAATGAGTCAGCACTTCATCTGTTGGTGGCAATGATGATATCATGGCTGCAAGTAAAAAGAAACAGAATGAGGCTTTTTATTTTTCATCAGCCAAAAGTAACTAGAAGTTGGAGATATTAACAATGATGATAATACCTCTAGTGTCCACTGTTAGCAAAGATGATTGTTCCTCTTCCTCTAATTCCTCTTCATAAGCTTCATAAACTACCACAGGAGGTACTTTGGTCTGAAATAAGCATTTGATTTTCTTTCCTCTACAGATATTGTGCAGTGTCTCAAAATGAACAGGGCCTTCATTGCTTAGGTTTTCTAATGTTTTTCCTTCCCGTTTACCCAGACTGCAACGTTAAGAATCAGGATTTTAACCTCACCGGATTGGTTTACCAGGACAGCTGTCAATCCTAAGCCTGTTCTTTGTGTTGTTTTTTTTTTTTTTTTTTTTTACAGTGCAATTGCACTTTAATAGGGTTATTTTTCCCACTGGGACACAAATATAGCTGTATTAAACACAGCAATAATAATATTTGTAACAGTTTCAGGAATAAATTGTGGCCATTAGATAACTGTCTGCCTGCAATATCTGAACTTTTATTCAGAACAGTCAGCTCCAAGTATAGCAAATGAAAGGACCTACTACAGTACCTGTCTTGGAGAAAAGTAAGGGAAAAGTTGCATATTGCATCAGGCAACAGAGAAGGAAATACATCAAAAACTTTTGCTCATTAAACTTGCTGAATTTTCATACCGGAACTAATGGTTGAGGAAGATCACCAAGTCCCAGAGGACTTTCTGCCGTGGATACTCCAGGTGTCTGTGCTGAAAGTGATTGCCCGTTAACATTGTTTTTCTGAAGCATGTAATACGAAGAACTTGAAGATACTAAATGTAGAGATGGTCCACTTATGCTTGCACCGTTTCCATTACGATTGTATATTAAGGTACCATGTTCATCTTCACAGAATTGGTTGACTAATTTGGACTCCAGAGCTGTTTAAAAAAAGTAGAAAACCCCATCATACACAGAATTCATTGGATTTTTGAATTTGGATTATTTATACATGTAAATAATGCGCATACAGTCTGGTACTCCTTTGGATTGTTTGTATGCATCTAAGAAGATTATTCCAGGTTCTCTGAACTGTGTATTTTATTATCACAAATTTGCCAGTCTTTAAGTCCTCTACATGATCTAAAATACAGTGATCTCACTAGGGTTGTTCATTTAAGCTTAGTACCAACTACTAGTTGGTAGTGGGGAAAAAAACTGCTTACTTTACTCACGTGAATAACCCAATGAGAATGGGGTAGTGAAATGAAAGTAAATAGTTAGAATTTATCCCACAATTAGATTCTGGTTTCCACTCCAGCAGATCTCGTGCATGAGCACTTACTCAGCTTAGAAAGCTAGTTGTGACTTTTCCTCGCCAGTAGGCAACATCCCCTGTTGGCATGATATGTAATTGACTTGACCATGACGACTTAAAAGAAGGAAATTTAAATCTCCAGGATCCTGTTATTTTGCACCTTGTAACTAATCCTGATCAGCATCAAAACATGATTTCCACAAAGATAATGTATTTTTTTCCTCTGTTCTGAGAAGCATCGGATATAATGCAGAATAAAGCTGCAGTGAACGCACCTGGCAGGGTATTAAAGTCATCGATGAGATACATATGTTCTCTGTCTGGATCTGAAGCAATCAGATTTAATTCATGCACAAACTCAGCCTGTGTTGGATCTGAAGTATTTACAATTCCTATTGCATACATTTCGATGTTTGCTGCGTGAGCCTCTCGAACAGCAATATCTAGTTTCACTGCTTCTCTCTTGTCTGCTTGGCCGTCTGTTAGCACAATAGCTACTTTTCGCACTCCTGTTCGAGCACCTAAAAATCCTTCCTGGGTTGCTTTACGGATAGCAGTTCCTGTGTAAGTGCCTTCTCCCATGTATTGCATTTTTCTAATTGCTTGTTTGACATCCTGTTGAGTTGTGTACTTGTTGAGACCAAATTCTAGCTGAACTTCTAAACTGTATAGTACAAGGCCAATTCTGGTAGCATTTCTGCCTACAGTTACTCTGTCTACTAAAGCAGTTACAAAGTCTTTGATAATCTCAAAATTTTCTGGTCCAACACTCTCAGAGCTGTCAATCACAAATACAAGTTCCATAGGAATTTCCTTACATTTAATACCACAACCTGCAAAGGAAAAATAAAAAATAATAATAATTAAAATAATTATATTATAATAAATATATAAAATATATAAAATAATTAAAAAAAATTTCCTGAGTACTTACCACATATCTCTTTAATTAATTTAATTATATCTTCTCTCTGGATACGAAAAAAATTACGTATAAAAATATTGTACCACTTGCCTCTTTCAAATAACGTATAGCATTGATGCTACCAAAGATTTTGTTTATATTGGGTATCTGTGTCCACAAAGAACCTTAGTGTTTAACTTTCAAATCTGATCCTCCCAAATCTGGAATGAGTTCCACATTTTACAATGAACTATTTTATATAGCATATAAGAATCATAAACATGACAAAACAGAAGCACCTCTATGTAAAATAATTAACTGCTGTTATTGTAAAGAACACTTGATGATTTGGTTCTCATTAAAACTTAAAGTCAAAACCCATTCAAATTTCAGCATCTAAATAACATGGATATTCCTTTGCTCTTAAAAACAATAGGGAGTTGAGAAGTAGACCCAGCTTCAGGAAACATGTTGCTTTTAGTGAGCTGGCATATGAGAGTGCCAAGTCAGAATGGAGTTGGGATTTGTGAATGCTAGTGTACCTGGCCCACTGTATTACCCAGCTTTCAGCACTAAAACCAGCTGTTGCCTTCAGAGCTGTCTGTTCAGGGAAGTGATAGCTTCAGTGACATGCAAACAAAACTCGCTTCATTACTAGAGCAATCATTTATTATATGTTTTGAAGTGCAGTTAGGACTCATTTGGCACTGAGTCAGTCTTTCAAATACATCCTTTTGCCACAGCAGATAGCTTCCACCACAAACCTCACTGACATGCTGAATTTGGGTCTGGTGCAGTTGAGGCTTAGCGAGAGTATAATTAAGGTCCATTGCATGATAGACCATGACAGGTTTGAAGATCTTTGCTCTTTAGACTCTTAATTACTATTTCAAAAAACTTCCCTGCAGCGGGTACACACCCAGGTCATCTAACAATAACTGCAAAAGAATATATAGAAGAGAGATAAGTAAAATCACCAGGAATTTTAAATTCCGTAACAGCATGAGGCAGATGAAAAAAAAATCAGAAGCCTATGAGTGGTTTCTTTCTATATTATTACTGAGCTACATCTAGTCAGAAAACCCCTTCTATAATAATTTATGTAGGATGCATTTTAATTGATAGTACCTTGCATTCTGTTGATAATCTTGGTCTGATGGAATTTAAATAAAGGAATTTGCTTACTGTTAGGCCTTGGTCTCCTTTTGGTCCAGTTTTGCCCTGTAACAGTGATCATTAATTAAGCTACTACAATTAGTAACACAGTAATTCAGAATATGACTTCATCTGTACCATTATTGAAATAATGTTTAGCCAATAAGAACTTCTGCTAGAAAAAAGTGTTCTTGTGATACTAGCTTGTACCTACCATATCTGCACCATTGGAAAGGTGGTCAGGTTTTTATGCGCAGTGGATGACCTCAAGTCTCCCATTGAGTCACTGAATTTCAGTTTATGTATACTTAATAGTATGCAAATGCCAGAACAGAAGAGCACCACGTTTTGTTTTCCAGCTTTTGGGGACCGTTCCAACAGCAGTAGTTACCATTTTGCCTTCCTTCATCAGTACATCAGCTTCAATCTACAGTTACTTGGTTGCCATAGAATAGAATCACATAGTTTTATTCTTAAAACACAGCTGTTGGCTTTCACTGCCTCAAGAAGGAACCCGTATTTGTGTTTTGAGATTGAGGTACTCAGCACAGAAATGTCTTCTTTGTGCTTTTAAATGTTTTCATATTTTCAATTTCTTAAGCATTTTAGATTATGAGTAGTTAAACATCAAGAAAAATGCATAACCCAGCTTTAGTTTTAAGCAGTTTAAGAAAACAGATGTGATAAAACTGAATTACTCACAGGTTCTCCAGCTAAACCAGGGTCACCCACATTGCCCTTGTCTCCTTTTTTCCCCTTTTCACCTGTAGCTCCTCGATCTCCCTTTGAAGCCATGTAGGTAACCAGATAGAAAGTATAAGTCATTTTTTATTACATTTTTCACAGTTTTTGAATTGTGTGAAGAACTTGTACTATTGGGTAGGCATTTTCATGGGAATAATAGCTGAAGCAGTTTGAAAAATGAACCATCCCAAACAAGTGTGTGTAGACAGAAGGGTTTCATAGGATATTGAATGATGAAAATGAGTATGTGTCTGAGAAAAATAAGATAACCATAGGGAAGTTGAGAAGAAAGGTGGGGGACGTATTTGGAATGAGTAATGGAAATATTCTGAGAAACGTTTTGGTCCAGAAAAGGTGTTTAGGTTAGCAAACAAAGGAATTAGTGCCTTCGGGTTTGATTTTTGCTAGGCTATGGGAGTTTGTATATTTTTTATAAACTGATGTGATCACATCCAAAAACTGATTTCAACACACATTTCTCTTTTTCTTAACACTGATGTAGTCCCCAAATTTTGCGTAACTCTGTGGGCAAATGAAAGGCAACAATATTAGAACTATCTGTATTTCTTCTAGCTGCGGTAGCAGATAAGCCTCATATGATATTAACATATGCAACATGGAAATTAGTATAAAATATTAAAAGGATCGTGTGAATGGCTGGGCTCTTCCCTTTTCACAGAATTCACATGCCTTTAGTGAGAGCTGACTGTACTGAGTATTTTCGGTATGTTGGCTTGGGGCTCAGACATTATCTCTGATTTAGGTACCATACCTTCTGTCCCAAAAGCCCTTCTCCAGGAGGGCCTCGTGGTCCTGGCATTCCATGAATTCCTTGTTCCCCCTAATGATAATCCAGGTTAGTGATATTAACCCTTCGTAGTCACTCATCATGCATTATTTTTAAATGTTCAAAGTGTTTCAACTGCATTTTAACAACTGTGTCCAGCAGTATGTCTACCCTACAGATGTATAATATTTGAAAACTGCATGATCATATCAGCTGTCTCTGTGGGTATGAAAGACTTGGGAAGAGGATAAATAGTATTTTTCATTCTGGTTCATTTTATGAGGCTATCTTTCCCTCTTAAAAGATGTCCCTGCTTTCTCCTCACCCAGTCCACGCACCTTTGGGCTTGTTTACAGCAGTAGGGACAGAACATACTTTGTAGGTGCTTAAATTATCTTTCTCATTGTCCAACCTCAGGTTCTCTTGTCATATAAGAAATAACAATGTGCAGTCTGTTGATTCCGTTATACTGCGATGGTCAGATTGAAAACTCAGCACAGGTTAAATACTGAAGACACAGTATAAGGGAGTCATCTTACCTTAATTCCTTGAATGCCTTCACCAGGAGGTCCCAAAGAGCCAGGTGGCCCTGGGCGTCCTACGGCTCCCTACAGAGAAACCCTGCATGTGTTAAGTACAATATTCATAATAAAAACGCACAATAAATTGTTGTACCACCATGTAATTTCCTGTCAGTCCTCTACCACATCAGTATCTTTTTATAAGTAGTGAGGATAAGATTGCTCTAGCTGATAAATATTTTTTATCCTTTATCAGATTATTTAAATCCAGTTGATACTTCAAAGGAGTCACTCAGGACCTTATGGTCAGAGAACATGAATCACCTTGCTGATTGAGATGAGCATTGCACTGAAGGATGGATTGTATTGGTGGGACACTGAGAACTGAATTATGATTTAAGAAAGGATTGTTATTTCCTAAATGATGTGGCTTTCATCACCACTAAGCTTACAGTTTCAGACCTGTAAACATACACACTAATGTGGCGTTACAAATAATCTCTTGTTGCTAATTTATAAGCTCATTTTTTAAAGAACTCTAGAGAAAATGTTCCAGTTCCATATGTTTTCCATAGGAAGCAATCAGAACACATGCAGTACAATATTAATTTTATACCTGTATTGCAATTCCAGTGGCCTTGCATGAAATTCTCAGTTTTCTCATTTGTAAGGGTCCTGTATTCATGCCTAGCACAGGTGGGGTTAGTGCTTTACCACCACTTAGCCATAGACCTAGCCTTCAGGCCAATGTGAACAGTCTGGGACCAATAAGCCACATTGTGCAGGTGATATGTTCTGATGTTGTGAAATCCTTCCTTTTGTCCCAGTTCAGTTCTTTTATATTCACATTCACATCCTGAAACAGTTTTTTTGTATTAATAGACTTCTGAAGTTGATCTGTAGGAGCAAGAATTTTCCATTTTGTGAGGTTTCATAAGGAAAATGGCTTTTTATTATTATTTCCAGGCATTTTTTCAGGATGTATATTATAATTATATATTACATTAGAGTATTATTGATTTACTTTATACAGTAAAGAAAAAAAAATTCTGGAAGAGCTCAGCAGTTTGCCTGCAGCTTTTAGAGTAAGAAGGGGAAGACACTGCTAAGTGCTTACTAGTCCATTAATCCTAGGTCTGGAAAAATGCTAGATCTGAAGAAATATTTGCTACTAAATTGGAGGTACCATCTGCAGGAGCTACACGTTTTCTTCATGCAAGCTTATCACTTTATTTATCCTCTGCAATAGGGAAAAGGCCATGGTTTATGGCAGGTTAGCAGAAACATTTTTGATTTTCTACAAATTAAAGACACTGTATTCCTCAGTTATCTGTTGGATTATTTGTTTCTAGTGAAGTGTGAAGACAGAAAACATAAAGATGTGTATGCATGATCACGTTTTTATACTGTATTTTTCTTTTCTTTTTTTTAGAAAATAGATTATGGGAGATGTAACTGTTTAAATGGCTTACTTTTGGTCCTGGCAGGCCTTCTCCTGGGGGACCTGGGAGACCAATTGGTCCTCTACTACCGGGATCACCCTGAAAATGGATACTTTAAAAAATAAGTAGTGAATACCAAAGTTTGATTTCTAGAATTCTCAGCATCTGTTGTGCTCAAGCGGGACAAAGAGAGGAGATTTGCTGAACAGCACAGTGTAAGTCTAAACAGAGCTAAACCATGAATACTGCAGACAGGATGAGAAAGATAATGGGTTTTAACAGTGGTCTAAACATATCCAAGACATGTCCAGTCAGGCAAGTTACAGATAAATTACAATTCCCATATCATAAAATGAACTATAGTTCCTCCAAGCCAACAAAAATCTTTTTGCTTTCCTGCTTGTCAGAGTTGGATCATACTTGATGTTCACATTGGCACTGCTCTAACATACTTTTCCTATGAGTGCCTTCAGACAGCTAGCAGTTTGAAGAGAATGGAAAAAAAGACATATCTCCTTTTAAGAGAAACGAGGCGTGTTTAAATAGCTGCACTCAATCTGTCAATTGCCTGTATAATTCAAGTAATCCTACAGTCAGCACCAAGATGAGTTCTGAACTGAAGCTTGAAGATCTGCAATGGAAGCTACCTTTTATATACTGACAAGTAAATTTAAGCTGTATGAAAAAGATACTCTGACTGTGACCTATGGGTAGGAACTATATCTGCATGGAGTATATGTATGCATTTACTTTTCTAGAAGTTAAGGTCTGTACCTTAGGTCCTGGTAGTCCAACTCCATCAGGGCCTTGTTCACCAGGAATCCCAGGAAGGCCTGGCAAGCCCTGAAATTGTATGCACAGGCAGAATATGAATTTAACTTAAGGCTATGTTGACTGCATGTTTTTGTTGACATTAATATGGCTAGTATCTTGAATACATTGTCTCTTAGTGGGGTCACTGTGGTCTGTAACTGGTTAAATTCCACTCTGTAAGCCAGAAGTTGTGTCAGTGTTCGTCTGTGTATTCTGTCTCACGCAGGAGGCTTGTACATGTTTGAAGACAGAGGAGTCTTATCCAGAGAGGCAGGTGCAAAAGGAGTTCTAGCATTGCATTACACAAAAATGTCAAGAAGCATTATAAATGCTTCAGATTCCCATTTCCACTTTGACATTCATTCATTTTTATTCCTCAGTGTGTGTATGCCCTTTTACAGTTGTCTGTAGCAGAAGTAAATGCTAGCATATCACCAAACTTCCTGGCTGTAGCCAGTAATTCTCCTTCAGTGCTACATACACATGCAAGCAAGGGAGAGGAACAGAGACCCTTTTCTCTTTGTATCCTCTTTGCAGGCATTAATCATATGTGCTAGTACAGATTTCTGTAAAGGTCTGTAAAGCTGATCAACCCATTCTTTGCCACATCCTCAGCAGCCCATTGAATATAACCGAGGACTGTTTGGTCTTCTGACTCTGGACACAGTTGCTTTTTTCAGTGGTTCTGGAAGATAGTGCTGCCCAGAGCACACACCCGCGTATATGGACACAGCTATTCAGCTCGGCTATGATCTCCTGTTTGGGGGTTAAAATTCTGGATGACTGGGCAGAAGACAGTATCTTACACTAAGATATTGAGGGAACTGATTGAAACATTGGACTACTACTACTTGGACTACTTCTGATTTCTTTTTCCTTCTATGCTGAAATGCATTTCCACAGTTGAGGAGCATAAAAGACAAGCAAATCTTTCTTGGCATGTCAGCTGTGGAAGTTAATCACTTTGGTGTACCTATTTGTTCGCAATTAACATTAAAAAAATTGGCTGTAAACTTACAGGTGGACCAGGATAACCGTCTCCTTTTGGCCCAAAGGGCCCAGGGGGTCCTGGAAGGCCTCGGTCACCCTGATGAAGGCAGGAAAAACAGATGAGACAACTGACAGTGCAATTGCTAGCAGGAAATGCTCCATGAAAGTGAAACTTCTTTGGCAGGCATAGTGTAAGTTGATTTTATCTATCTGCTCACGTATTTTACTATGTGAATGGTTATTGGAGGTTATTAATCCTGGGCTAAAAGTGGGATATTTAATAGCTCTGAGGATATACTGGACCTTCCAATTTTAAGTCGCTAATTGGATCTCTTTTGAGAGCTCGGTCTGCTGTTATTATGACATACATGTAAGAGGGAATGGCTTCAGTTGCATTCCCCATATATATATATATATAATTATTTTTTATCATGATTATTATTACTCCAGTTTTGGGGGCACAAGCCCATCTTGACAGACAGACAAAAGTCTAGCATGGGAACTGAATTACTGAGTAGCTATTTTTGATAATGCTAACTGAAGATAGATAAACTGCTGTAGAGCACTGTGAAAGTTCAATATTGCTTCTGCACGTGCTTTTTGTTCCATGTGGTGAGAAAAAGGACTCAGGGTTGGGGACACCAGCAATTTGTGTGGTCAATTTAAAAATGTTTTCTGTCACAAGGTTCCTGCCTGTTTTTGTTGTTCCAGAATTGCATTTTCCTATACTGCCATGGAACCTCATTAAAGATATCGAGTATAACAGGAGCTTGTTAGCAGAGATGTTCCCTTTTAAGCTCCTTTCATGGATCCAGATAGCTGGAGTATCTCAGATACACAGATTTACTAGAAAAATTAAGAGGATTAGACTCTGCCAGCAGCACTGGATGGTGCAGTGAATTGCTCTGAATTACAACTGAATGAATGATCTGGATGGATGACTGTGTTTGTCCCTCCAGCTAACCAAAATATGGGCATGCGTAGCAGTGTCAAGAAAAGGCAGAAATTATTTTTTAAAAATTAAGCTATAGAAAGTTTTACCTTACTACACATCTTAGTGCAGACATTTATCTAAGAGAGAAGCAACAGCAAAAGCACTAATACTGATAGCAAAAAGTGAAGAACATAGTCATAGAAACATGCTGAGCATAACCTAAATGAAAGAGCTTTGAGAGCTTAAGATCAGTCAGAGAACAAGGGACAGGGGCTATACTCGAGTATTGTCAAATTCACTAGGTTAAAGCCTGAAGAAAAGTTGAATGTAGCTAACGCTGAGACAATACTAGAGAAGTGCTAGAGAGAAGTCCTTAGAGATTAGCTGCTCTTTCATGTTCTTCTTTCACTGCCTAAGGAATCTCTTCTCACATGGCCAGTTTGGGCCATGTCCTGAGCTCTTGTTGGAGTCTATGGATTACTCTGTGCCGTACCTAGGAATGAAGCCATGTACCTAAGAAGGACCCTGGCTGAGAAAAATTAACTGTTTGGCATGTATGCTGCTGTAAGCACATAAATCAGGTGTCCTCTCTGTATTCACTCATTATGAATTAAAAACAGTCAAATTTTCCCTGGTCCTCTGCCATGTGGAAGCTTATGGTTCATGGAGTCTGGAAAATTGACTGTCCGTGGTGATCCAGCCATGTAAATCCTTATAATGTGCCAGCACAGTACACCATACACAGTAAGAACTGCGGAACACTTTGCCATCCTAAGTAATTTGCTGGTGCTTCACTGAATCCTGCCTTATTTTACAGTTCTGTCAGAAATTAATTTATCAATTTAGGAGCTACCTTTGCCCCAGGAAGCCCAAAACCTGGTTCTCCAATTGGTCCAGCAAGACCAGGTAACCCAATGTCACCCTGCAATGAAGAAAACATGTACCCTAGTTAGTTATTTTATTAAACATCAATCACAGACTGTTTTTTATTATATGCCATACAAACAGATATATATCAAATGTAATAGTTTTATATATATATATATATTTATTTGTTTCATGGGCATTTAAGATAAACACCAAGAGCAGACGAAAGAAAAATATTTTGATATGGAAGATATCAAAGACAAAGAAACGAACACAGGTAGGCTACACCTCAAGCTGGCAAATAATTAATACCAGGTCATGGTGGTAACTAGAATGCACACAATATATAACTGTCGATAGGAAATAAGACATTTTGGGCAACCTTCTAAGGCTGAAATTATTTACACAATAAGCATGCCTACTTCATTGTTTTCACACAGTGTTTGAAAGCACTAGGAGTTGGAGTGCAGATGTTACCTTTGGTCCAGGTACAGCTCTTCCAGGAGGGCCTGGCATTCCAAGACGTCCTGGCACCCCAGGCTCTCCCTGCAGTGAAGGAAGGAGAGCAAAAACAATGGATTTTTCTGCAAGTAGCATGATCGTATCTCAGAGAAAACATCTGTGTGGCAGTTCATCATATTCCATTAAAATTCTATTAGAAGTCTCAATATTTTATTGATACACTGTGTTAAGTGAAATCTAGCCATTGCAGAACTGATAAACAGTATAGTTCTGATTTCTCAATGGAAATGAGATTCCTGTCAGTCACTGAATAAATATATATTATTAGAATTCCTTTTCTTAGGGCATTCTAGACTTGGTCCAGCCCTCAAGGCTTCCTGCCCAGCTGTGTAGATGTACAAGAAAACATTTATTTTTTGTCAGAAAAGATTTTTTAAATAGTCCTTTCAGTGTACTTTATTACCTCTTTTTATTTTTCTTCTTATGTGGAAATACTGTTGTGTGAATTAATAATGAAAGACTTAATAAGAAATCAGAGGAGAAACCTCTCACTTTCAGTGAGTAGTGAGAATTCAAACTCCACATCCTTGAAAGAATATCAGCCATGAGTCTGATCAGTGTAAGGGAAAATAAAGTCCTGTTACATGTGTATATGCTAGACACCATATTGTCTTCCCAAATATTTTAGCATAAAATGCCAGTATTAGTGCCCCATAACTTTTTCCAAGTCACTGGGGAAGCAGTATGGTGAAAGTAAAGTTTTTAAAAAATGCTTCTAGATGTTTATAGTGATCATAGTGTGTCTTGCTAAGAGAAACCTTAGCTGAACTTTGGTTTTCTTTGTAGTTCTTAAGAAGCAAGTTAATTCCAGGCAAGTTGTTCCTGCGATCTGCAGCAAAGCACAGTTTTGTGGGGCTGTTTTACACGCATAACATGATAATGAACGTACTTTAGCTCCTGCAGGCCCAGGCACTCCTGTTGGTCCTGTTAATCCACGTATTCCTCTCTGACCTTGATCTCCCTACAGAAATGGAGAAGACATGTCACATGTACCAAAATATTAAGAACATGTAATTGGTGTAATGTCTTGGACAATGACTCCAGCAACTTCCAGTGTCGTTATTTCATAGGATACAGATAGTGACATGAGAAACCATAATTACTTTTCCATCAGTGAATCAGTACAGAGGACCAGTACAAGAGCCAGAACCCAAAAGATTGATTCAGTTATTCCTACTAATCGAAGCAGTAGTCCCAGCAAAAGATTTACCTCTTTGTGAACTTCTTGGACCAGACACTATCACTGGTACTGGACATTGTGAGCCAGTGACACTGTACTGCTGTTACATTTTTATTTTTTTTTTTTGTGAAAAAGATGTCCCAGATGGTCTTTTATTAACTTCATTATTTAAGAAGTTGGTTTAGGCTGAGGCTGAAACAAATTCTGCAGCTAGTCGCTTTTAGAAACACTCGTTAACCTATTTTTTTGCGATGTATTTTTTCATTACTTGTGTTAGACTAAAAAAGAGAAGATATTGACAAACCTATTTGTGGAGCCTTACAATTCTGAATGTCACCAGTAGTAAGACATTCTCACCTTCTCCCCCTGTATTCCAACCCCTGGAGCACCTTCAGGGCCTCTAAGACCAGGTAATCCTGGTTCACCCTGGAATGAAAAAATTAAAGCACTGTTTCAGAGAACTAAATACACATGGTGCAAAATTAACTCTATATTCATTTGAATAAGCTCATTAAAATCAAAGACTTTTAAAAATCAATGGCAAAATTTCCACTGATGTCACTGGGCCCAGGATTTTCTTCCCATAAGCAACCACTGTAAAACTCTAGGTGGAATTCATGAAGTAGCATGTTTTCTAAGTAATGACTGAACACTGAGTACGGAATTTTTAAATATATAGGTATCTCATTCTGGGAAAATACTATGATCAGAAGGCTACAAAGGGTTGCCTGTAGCCTTTGCTGTGATCTTCTTTCTCAGCTGAAGGGAATTTAGCGGATTAAAAAAGCCAACAACTGTAAACAAGATAATAGACAATGACCACCACCACCCCCCGAAAAAAGAAGAAGAAAAGGTTTCCCTAAAAACGTATGTTTGAAAGAGAATTTTTTCACCAAAAAATGTGCTACATTTCCACTTGTCCATGAACACCACTTCTTCTCTTCTCTCTTCTAGGTTTGGATATCAGCACAGGGTAAACAGTAGGAATGTTTGAAGGGAAGCAAGAAGGCTGCAGAGAGAGATGAACCAACCTTCTGTCCAGGTGCTCCATCTTCTCCTGGAAGGCCAGGCAGACCTGCAAGTCCTGAAAGGCCTGGCTCACCCTAACATCAATAAAAAGTAAGTCTTTCTATTAAATACAGACTTGGTACTATTCTTTTGCTGAATCAAGGAAATTTATTTTAAAAAGGTTACTAAACTGTATGTATATTTATAGCAAACACTTACGCATATGAACTGAAATCTTGCATTTTTTAAAATACTGACAACTCCCATTTATTACTAACAAGGGAAGAAATATGCCTGATTGTTCTAACTGTGAATTTTATCTAGACAAATAATATTATTAGCTGTTAATGCTCCAGTTAATTCTTAAAAAATAATAATACCATAATTTCATTAAGCGGTAGCTTTAAAAGTAATAGGAAGACCCGACTGTGATTTGATGATGGGCATTTTGATGGTGCATATCAATGTGAATCTATTAATGGCATTGGCCTATTTATATAAGGTTCAAAATCCTGACCCAGTTTTAGATGAATTAGGGTCATTTGGGATCAAATGGATTCACTCAGCGTTACCATAGTTTGAGAAATGAAATCAAGTAATGAAGCAGTTTATTTCCTTTTCCAACCCCCATCCAAAATCCCTAAGTAACAAAAAAAAAAGCAAACTCAGGAGACACCTTTGCCTTTCTACTGCCATGGAAGTGCATTTTCACCTACTCCCCTATTTTATGTTAATCTGGCTGTTAGTGGCATAGGGACTGGCTAATATGTTGGTCACTTCAGCACTGAGATAATCTGGTTACAGCTTCCTCTCTGTTCCAAGCAAATGCTTCTTTTGTCTAATAGCACAGCTTGCTTCCCGTACAAATGTGTGAGGGTGTAGCTGTTGCTCTGTTTACACCATATCATTTTGTGTGAAGAGGGAAGGAGCAGTACAGTAACCACTGTTCTGTGCTTTTTTCACCAGCTCAGGTTGTAGTTTAGTTTATGCTGGGGACTGCCATTTCTGACAGGTGTTTAATATTTTGGATCGTTGTCTGGACAAATGTGTAGGTGAGGTGTGTGCCACACTGATCTGAACATGGGCTAGGTACATTGAAAGTTTCAGTCACAGTAAATATTCCTACTTTTGTACAGAACTGGTGTATATTAAATGTTTCAATTTCTGGAGGTTACTGAAAGTCTGTGTTGAAAATTATAAAGACTAAAAGCCTAAGGTTCATCTCTAAACCTATTTTCAAGTGCCTACAGAAAGGACACTCAAAAAACACAATTTTTCAAATCCAAATAAATAAATAAAACAATTCCTCTATTAACAATGTACCTTAGAACCAGGTTCTCCAACACCTCTTTCTCCTGGCACTCCAGTTTCTCCTGGCAAGCCTTGTTCACCCTTAAGTAGAAATTATTATTAAGAGCTTTGTCATGGAGAAATAGAAAAGCAAGTTTTTGGTTGGTTATATTTAAGGAAAGATTAAATAATGATATTACCTTTAGTATAATGTCTTAAACCCTTGGTCACAAAGACTGATAATCTCCAGGTCCCTAAGTATATTTTGAGCTGTTACCGAAGAGTTGTTGGTGGAAACGATTAATGCTGTAAATCTATAATTTTATGTCCCTGTGAATGTTTCCCACCAAAATTTCAGCTGCAAAGCTAACTTCCATAAACAGTTTGCCCTTCTCTTTCTTTATACCAGTAGTAAAGCATGTCCTGTAATCACTTCAAATGTAAGAGGTGATCTCTGATGCTCCAAAATACTTTACCTGGTATGGACCTTTGACCCACTTACACTTCTAGTTCCTTTAGACCATGCCTGAAGGCATTCAGAACTTCATCTGACACCTCTTCTCAGAAATCACTTTAAATCTGCATTCCAAACACTTGAAGGTTGACTTCTTTTATTTACAGTTCTGGATTGTACTAATCAGTCAAGGCTAAATTATTGTGACAGTTTTCCTTCAGCAGTGGTAATCTTCATTACACCTTGGACCATTCTTAACTGCTAGATACAGTAAATTCACAAAGTCAGATGAGGCAACAGGCAGCAGAATTAACATGGAAGACAGCTAATCTGTAAGGTATACATGTATTTTTCTGGAATAAGAAACTGCACTGAGAATAAAAGATGCTTTTGAAATGGAAAATAATTTCCTGCAATAAGTCAATTTTTAGATTGGTGTTCAGCACTTTAACAAACACAAGGATAGAGACAGACCACTTCTTAATCAGAAAACATAACAGTAAAAACAGCACAGGAATTGTACTTCAGAAAATTCTCTAACCTTTGGTCCAGGTAGTCCCTGTCCTGGTAGCCCTCTGGAGCCGGGTGGTCCTTTTGGGCCCTCAACTCCCTGAAAAGATTATATAATTAATTATTAAAAATAAAGTGTATTCTGTTACTAGACATTTAACTGTCGGGTGAGGGGAAAGTGAAAACCACACCTTCTCTCCTTGAATTCCGATTCCAGGTAATCCTATTGGCCCAGGTAAACCAGGAGGACCAAATTCACCCTGGCAAATGAAGTGCAGTTAAACAGCTGTATAAAAATACAGAAACAATCTGGCATATCTCTTGTGCTAGTGCATGTTGACTTAACCACTTCATAATGGTTCTGACCTTTATCTTTCATATATGCATTTATTCCCTGCTGGTTCCATTGTTGCAAACAAGTTCTAGTCTATTTTTCCAGTTCTAAACCTTGATTTTCGCACAGAATCAGATGATTTTTGTAAAATTTCCTATTTTAATATAAAGAGATGTTCAAATAGGTTCATAGAATTTCTTGGGCATAAATGTCTACAAGATACCTGTTGTGGTTTAGCCCGGCTGGCAGTCAAACACCACACAGCCGTTCGCTCACCCTCCCCCCTCCCTCTCCGGGATGGGGGAGAGAAACGGGAAAGTGAAGTCTGTGAGTTGAGATAAAGACAGTTTATTAAGACAGGGAAAAGAATAACAACAATAATAATAATAATAATAGTATTAATAGTAATGATGTGTACGAAATAAGTGATGCACAATGCAATTGCTCACCACCCGTTGACCGATGCCCAGCCTATCCCCGAGCAGCCGGCCACACCTCCACCCCGGCTAACCACCCCTATATATTGTTCAGCATGACGTCAGATGGTATGGAATACCCCTTTGGCCAGTTTGGGTCAGCTGTCCTGGGTCTGTCCCCTCCCAGCTCCTGCTGCATCCCTAGCCTGCTCGCTAGCAGGACAGAGAGAGGCTGAAAAGTCCTTGGCTTGGTGTAAGCACTGCTCTACAACAATTAAAACATCAGCATGTTATCAGCGCTCTTCTCATTCTAATCCAAAACGTAGCACCCTGCCAGCTACTAGGAGGAAAATTAACTCTGTCCTAACTGAAACCAGGACAATACCTTACTGTGTAGGGTCTTTTGTGGGTGCCTTGCCTCATTACACCTTTTATAGTGAATGTCAACCCTGTGCTATGTAGATTTATTGTCACTTTGCTAACCCCCTGGTGTATTTACTGCTCACCTTTTCACCTTTTATGCTGATGCCTGGAAGTCCACGAGGGCCTTTTGGTCCATCAAAACCACGGTCTCCCTACAAGAAAAAAAGAGTGCGATGTTGACTATAGAAACACACAGCTGTTCTCTCTGAAGTAACTAGAGACACTGTTTGCTCTGTCATCATGAAAACCAAAATGAGAGGAACCAGAAAGCAGCGCCTGGTTCTGCTTTCCAGGATACCAAAGAGGTCTTCACAAATGGGCTTGCTCTGCAATTTGAAATTGCTGATGAAAATGCTGAACAAACTTCTTTTTATCTTTCTGCCCACTTTGATTGTTTTGGGTCCTGTCCTGCTTTCCCTCAAATCAATGACAAAACCATAACTCATTTAAATGTCAGCAGGGCTAAGTTCTGAGACTAACTGAAGGCTGAATTCTGCTTATTTGTCTCGTTGGTTAAAGTGTTGCAATGAGGATCTGTCTCTCACTAAGAATTTTGCCAGAAAAAAGACTAGGCCAAACCGTCTTGTTTGTAGAGGTGTATTTGTAAATGTCATTGGCCTAAATGTTTATTTACAATACAGAGGTCTTGGGGAAAATGCAGGTTATGCTAACATGGAGAAGAATATTGTGCTTTCTTGTATTTCAATTAATAAAACAAATAA
Source organism: Cygnus olor (assembly GCF_009769625.2). Taxonomy (NCBI): domain Eukaryota; kingdom Metazoa; phylum Chordata; class Aves; order Anseriformes; family Anatidae; genus Cygnus; species Cygnus olor. The sequence goes on from NC_049174.1 coordinate 20,019,250, forward strand.
AGACTGGTAGTTAGCTTATGCAAATTGTCACAGAATCACCCAAGCCAATGACGTTACATGCCCCCGACAGGCTTTTTCTCTCCTTACTAACCAGTTCCATCACTTTACCTTTGACTGAAAACCATCATGTGGATTTCTCTTAAAAGGAACATTCCTTACTCCTTATGGTTTAGAACACTTGCTTTCATTTTGCATTTTGCTGAATTGTGAACTTCTAGCAAAAATGTTCTGCTGAAAGAAAGCAACTGTACAATTTGTCTTAGATTAACAAATCACCTGCTTTAAAGGCATTTAAAACTGTACAGCTGACATACTTGGCAGCCATAAACAGGATTAGAGATATGTGTAGACTCTGTTTATACAATTTCAATTGTATAATTGTTTATACAATTTTCAATTGTTCAACAGTTTCAGTTAGACTATGCATTATACCATACTTGTGCATTGCTCCTCTGCACAACTTATTAGTTGTCATGTTTCTTCCCACGTGTATTGGTATTTCAGCATCAATGCAGTGATTTCTAAATATACTTCCTTCAAATTCTTTTTTCTTTTCATGGATAAGATCTGCTAAACAAATACAAGCCATCAAAGTGAGACTAGATAATTTATATAATTAATCATAAAATATATACCGGGTGTTTGAACGTTGCTAGCAGCAGTCAAATTTAAATCCAGCTGACTGCAGTATTGTGCTAAGCAAAGATTGTAAAATTGATTTTTAGTAAAGGGACAATTGGGGCCTGCATCTGTGAAATACTTTTTTATTGTTTTCTCAACCAAAATTGCCTTGGTGGGTGAATAAAAATGAGTGGACCTATTGCACAGATGTGTGGGAGAGAGGAACTCATTGGTTACCAGGTATGAGGCTGTATCTGATAACATTGCTAAAACTATGCTAAAAGGGAAGAATTCACCACATATACTTAGGGTGGTCTGGGTGTCAAGAAGCCCTCTAGGAGGTTTTTGTGCAATCTAGTGAATCTTACTAGTTCAGGATCATTTTTTATATAATAACTACTCATCCAGTGCAACTCCCAGGGAGACAGTTAAGAATTATGTTCCATTTGAAACAGTAATAATCAGGTAAAAGTCACATAGAAGGCCACAGAGAGTATCTGTCTCAGGACAGACACTGGAAATTAGGAGACTCAGGGAATCTCAGCATCTACACTATTGTTTCACTAAAGCCATTTAGCTCCTGTTCAAGCTGTGCCACTTGTTGCTGTAACCAAAGGTCCAAGTGACAGCCCAAGCTGAGCTGGTTTTCAGCAGACAGCAACAGGAGCTAGTAGGAGGAGGTTTAGTGAGTCCATCCTTGTAAGCGCAGCTATTGCTTGTCATTACTTTCCGCTTTATCTGCAAAACAGGAACGGCAGCTTCCTTTTCCCACAAACTGAATCCAGCCTTTTGCTAAAATGCATAAGCCAGTAGCTGAGGTATTATAAAGCTTAGAAACCTGTCTTTCATGAGAGAAAAGATACCTACAGATAAGGATTTAGAAATAAGCAACAATAAAAAGACAATTTTTTTGTCTAAGGAGTCACTTTTATAATAGTTTATGTAAAGCCAGATGCTAGGGGCTGTTTTAAAATTACAGCTGGAATTCTTTCCAGGCTTAGATCCTGCAAATGAAGTGTCAGGGCAATTAAATATCAACTTTATAGGCCAAAAAGTCTACCTCCGCCTAGAGGTTGTGTTTGAACCAACTGAATTCTCTGACACTATAGTAGATTAATTGATACCAAATTTTATTATTAAATTACAAGCTAATTTCTCAGATTCCCTTGTCTGCTATGGACTTGTTTTGGCATGCAGTTATTTAATGGCACTGCTCTGCTCTTAGAACCCTTTGGCTGCTGTACCTTTGCTCCTGGAAGCCCTTCTCCTGGTGAACCTCGTTCTCCTTGAATACCTTGTGGTCCTTGAGGCCCCTGTTAATGTAAGTTTAAAATGGTCCAGAATTATTCAAATCAAAACCAGCATGTTCAGTGTCATTGTAGGTTATAAGCATGTCTTTGGATGCTGATGTGTAGTTATAACCTGTTAAAAATAATACAGTAATATGATATTCACAGTGAATCAGTGACAAGCATTCTGGCCTGCAGCAATAACAAGGCAGACAGTATTACTTTTCTGGTTGCTTACAAATCACAGATTATGTAGCTGAAATTGATTTTCCTTACACTTTTGACATCTTCACTCCCTAAACTTTAGTTTGGTTCACAGATAGTTACTAATCATTATTAATGTTTCGGTGTAATTACAAGAGAGGAAAAACCAGAGTAAAGACCATGCACAATGATACTGAAGAAAATGTAGCTATACAAAGTTTTGATGGCAATTGATGAAGAGAATAATAGCACATTTTTTCTTTTTGAAAGCAGATCTGATAGGAGCATGAGGGGCAAGTAAAACAACTAAAAACTTTCATTAAATGCAGGTCCAAAACCTCTCCATTTTGAGCCTGTTTCGCAATGTTTTCCTGCATCTTTTTTTTTTTCTTTTCTATTTCTTGAGATTGCACATACATCAGAGAATGGCAGTAGATTAGGCTCTGCTTAACCTAAACGTACTTAAAAATGGTTCTGTATATGGCTTTAGAACTAAGTCTATTTCCTAGGTAAAGCTAACTGCACTGCATTCAGCCATAAAAAGGAAAGTCTTTTGTGGCAAATAAATTAAAAAAAAGCAACAAAACCACACACAAACTTTTAAAAAATCAACTACTCATGTCATATCAATACAGATATCATGGCTAACAAAGACGTACATCCCCTGTTCATCCACAAAGCAGCTCTTTCTTTATGCTGTTATTAAAGAGACCCAGGAAGCATCACTGCACAAGTCTGACTGACTGTCACCACTGGTCTTATTAGTAGTACTCTGTTGTTGTGAGCTCTTTAACAAGAACTCGCTTCTCTCTAAGTGTATTTTCAATCAGGCTTGAGATTGGTTAGTTGAGTGATGAAACCATCTTTGTTTTGGAAGCACCTCTTTTGAAATAATTGTTACAAATCTTCCCTTGTCAATGGGCAAAAGCTACTTCTGAAAAAAAATGGACAATATTCACTTTGTGGTTGTACCAGAGTTCTTTCATCCTGGTGACAAGAATCATAGAATCATCAAGGTTGGAAAAGAACTTCAAGATCATCTGGTCCAACCATCACCCTACTACCAATGTCACCCACTAAACAATGTCCCTAAGCAATTGAGTCTGCTGTATTGTAAGTAGCTCAGCAAAAGGGCATGTCTGACACTTTGAAAAAAGGGACTATAAAACTGGCATACTGATTTTCTGAATTATCACATAGAGATTGACTTTTTTTTATCGAAAAGAGGAAGGGAAAAGCCTTCAGGTCCAAACCTGCTATAAATTCTGGAAGTCAAAAATTTTTTAATTTCTTCCTCTGTTATCTTTAGTAAAGGCAATAATGGTCAGATTATGTTATCTGGTACCATTTGTACAACCTGAATGTCTTGATGGAGGCTGTTTCATGACAGTTTCTGATGTGTCAGTAGTTGAAATTAATCTCTCCCTCAAAGCTTGTACTAATGTTCTAATGATACTGAAAAGCATTCAACTTCAAAGTCATCATATTTGGATTTGAATCTGTCAGGGACAGATTTATGTAAATATTTATTTGGTTTTGCACAAGGTGTCATTTTTTCATAGCTAGTATGAGACTAAGATTCTTAGAAAAGTTAAGGAATTGGACACATTTTCAGTTTATTAAGGGAACTGAAAGTCAGACAATGTAGTGTGTATGATAGTGAGAACTAGTGGACAATAAAAAGAGCATCATTTAACATACACATATCTCTTTTAATAGGGAAACACTATCTTCTAGTAGGGTGAAGTCCCACTTCCCCCTCACCAAGTAAAAAACAGACATACCAGAATTCCTGGCTCACCAACTCCAGGTGGGCCAGCAGGGCCTGGTCTTCCTGTCAAACCGATGTCACCCTTCAAACAAAGATGTATTATGAAAATGCTTGATTTAGATATTTGTATATCTAGCATATAACAACTCATCAGACAGTCTGTCTGAAATATGTGAAGTAGGAGAATACAGGAATGGCAGAGAAAACCTGACTGTCACCTCAAAACCTCAAACTAACGCAACATGCAAGAAGCAACAGACATTGAACTGGTGCATTTTCACAGCCATTAGGGGACAGCCTCATTTCTGCATTTAGGAGAACATAATGTTGAATCTAAAGGATTAATTATTCCCATCATATTCCTTGTACATTATGTAAGTTAAAGTACTTTTCCAAGAAGTCCGTATTTCTATCTTAGTGTTTCTTTTTTCCTTATGCTCACCCTAACCAAGAAGCCTGTTTTTCACAGAATAATTTTTGTTTAAGGCTACGTATGCATTTTTATTCAGCTATACGCTCCTTAGTTTGGCTTACATAAACCATAAAAACTATTGCAAAAAAAAATACTTTAAAGTACATACTTCAAATGTACTTCTTTTTCCTTTTTTTTCCCCCAAACAGTTTTGATCAACATACAAAATACATCTCCAGTACCACAAAAAAATAACCATCTGGGGGCTTGAAGTCTCATATACCTTAAAGTGTATTATCTCAGCTGTCTCAGTCTTTGCTCTTGTCCTACAATACACATAATACAGAAGAAGACAAGTGCTTGTACCTTTGGGCCTGGTAGTCCTATTCCAGTCTCTCCAGGTAAGCCTGGTGGCCCCGGGAGACCTCTTTCACCCTTTTAAAAGAATGGAAAAAGAAACAATTCTGCACATAAATCGGTGTCTAATGAAATTAGTTTAACTCAGTTTGTTGTAAAAGAACAGATTTTGAAGTTTATTTTTTGTATATCCTGAATTTCAGACCATTGGAATTGTCTTACATATTACTTCATCTCTCTTTCAGTGCTTCAAAATTCCCTTTATTAAGAGCATAGATTTTCCTGTACAAAGTGATACCAGGCAAAAATGGAATAATGCTTTGCTTCATGTGGGATATGAGTTTTTCCCACCCAACTGCTATATGACTCACTGTTGGCCAGTAGGCATTCTAAATATGGTGCAAAAGGAGATACCAAAAGAGATATCAAAAGAGATAATGTCCTTTCTAAAGTAGAGAGAAAGCAAGGTAGCGTATAAAACTGGTATATTTTGCATTAACAGGTAATGTGATATTTGATTTCAAAATAAGTAATAGCATTCGTTTTCAAGTTTTTCTTGAAACACTCCTTTTTAGTAGCTGGAGAACCCCTTAGCCTTGGCTGAAGTATTCAGCTTAAGGTTTGTCTGAGAAGCAAAGTGTAACTGTAATCTCTCTTAATGAAGTTAAAACAGTCCCCATAATTGTGTGTAATATTCAGGGATATATGTGTCTTCTGTTAAACTAGTATGATAAAGATACCAGGTTATTACAGAACCACAGAATGAAGTCATTGCTATTGGTATACCCAGAATTTACAAAGGGGAAAGTAAGAAGTACCCCCAGCAAATCTTAACGACTTAATAGATGTAAATCCTGTTTGTGAAACAAATGGAAGAAAAGATATTTACGGAGGGGACTGGATCTTGCAGTGAAACGTGTGATTTCTGGGGCCCACCTTCATTCAGAGGGCCTGCTGCAAGACTATGTCCTGAGTTGCACTCATCCTGGTGACTTTCAGATATCTTCTGCTGAGCATCAGTAAACAATAGGATTACTAATTTTTAACTATAGAATTCTTGAGAATGTATAGTTCCAAGAGAAGGCTTTATATTTGAGATCCCTAACAGAATTCCTGATTGGCACTTAGGGAAAAATAGTTTTAAATTGAAAACTGAACAAATGCAATACTACACTGCTGCTAAGTAATATTCTGTGATGCAGCCATATTTTAACTGTTTATGAGAGAGGCACAGTTTGATTTGGACCTGAATCCAACATAAAGAACAAATTAATACCTTTCTTAGGAACTTAGAATACAAAGAGTATATGATTTACTAGCAATATCACATTCAGATGCATCCCCTACAAAAAGGATATGGGCTATAAAATTAAAAGCATTATAGTTGTGAGGATGTGTTAAGATGCCTCTTAATGTTAAGAAAGAGAAGAAATAATGCAATTCTTGCCTTTGATCCTTGCAGGCCTTCAGGCCCTTGATCTCCAGCTTGTCCTGGTGGACCCTATTAAAACAGGTGTAGTTTTAATGAGATTTTTCAAGGTTTCAGAACAATGGCAATTTGGAAAACAATCTCTCATTTGCTATAACCTATACAAAAATACAAGTTACAAACATTTCAGAACTGAAGCTATGCTGTCTGGTGCATGTGTAGGTTCAGTTACTCTGGTTCTTGGGAGAGATGATTTGGCTCTACCTCTACTTCAATACAATAAAAGGTAATCTATTGTGAAGATTTACTGAAGCATGTATTATGGGCTAAGCTTCTTGGCTTTCAGCCAGAATATGGGATGAAAAGAGAATAAAGCGTTCCCATGTACTTCTGTGAGATAATGGAATAGTTAGACACTGAATGGGAAATTAGTTATTTTATTTTTTATGGAACTGCATTTGCTGTGATATTTGAGACTAAATAAAGTATGAGGGTGATTTAGTTGTCTAGACTGCTCCTCCAAATTGTTAATGTTGCTGTTTAAGAATATAGATTTTGGATGCCTTGAGCTCAGTGGCTCAAGAATTCTATGAAAGTTGTGGCCTGGTATCGTTTTAGAGCTTTGAATCCCAGGAAACCATTTTTTCTGTTCCTATCATTTCTTCTTTATTTATTTATTTACCTGGAGTCCTCTTGTTCCTCTGGGGCCAACTGGACCTTCAGGACCCTAAAAGGCAAGTAAAAAAAAAGGGACACTTTTCTGTATATTTAAATTTGGTCAAAATCATTTATGTAACTTTTTATTAAGGTATATGATTTAGATAACTTAATACTAAAAAAAAAAAAAAAAGTCAAGAGAAGCTCAGCACCAGCTCCTTTTAAGTGGACTGTGGTAATCAGAATACAGAATAAGAATGAATAGAGTTAATTATCAAGGATTCATAGTCCAGGATTAAATTCTTTTTCATTGAAAATATTCACAGTGATTATACACCAAATATTAAAGATTGGTGTTGTAGTTAAAAAGCCTTTGTTTCATTTTCATCTCTCATTCCCCCTGACTACTACTTCAAGACTTCTTCTGTTTCTGTTAAAGTCAAGTAGAGTTTTACCATTGTTACAAGCAGGTTTAGACTTGAGCCATAAGAAGTACCACATTAAAATACAGATGGAACTGAGAAAATTACTGAAAGTGGTATCCTTGCTCACTTTAACTTTTTCAAACTGTCCATTCTAATTTCCCTCAGCTTTAAAAATTGGTATTTGCCTTAAATCTGTCATCATGGTTGTTATTCAGGGAGTTGTATTTTCTTCTGTATTTTACTTGTGTTTCCTGAAAGCCTAACAATTTTGTGGCTACTTACTCTGTCTCCTTTTATCCCTGGGATTCCACATTCACCTCTTTCACCCTTAAAAGGAGAAGGAATAAATATTTATTCCCTTATAGAATATATAGGATATAGAGCACATCATCCTTATTCATTGGGTGCCTTAATTAAAACTCATGACCTAAATGTTATTATTTTCATGACATATTACAGCAATCATGCTGTAAGTTCATTGGGGTAGGGAAACATATTCCACTAGAGCTTGTGCAGCACCTGGTAAAGTGATGTCATTGTTCATCACAAGTATTCACTCGAAATATGGCAATAGACATAATAAATAATAATCAAATTTTGATACAAGCAGTTTTGACTAAAAGCGGTACCTTCTCTCCTTTATACCCAGATTTCCCCTAGGAAAAAGAAAAAAGCAAAGCAGTTTGTAAGAATATATAACCCAAAAGAACAGCATTTCAGGTTCTAATGAACAGTTACAGGATCTCTCATAAACATTGCAATATGACTGTAAATACTACTTCTACCAGTCATGATAGATGTTTTTATATGTGTGTACAAATCTTAGAAAGCACCATTTGTCTGGGATTTTGATTATGTAATAGCAGATCAACTAGAATTAATATTTCCATCATAGGGAGAAGCATTCTAAAATAAGAAAGCAAGAAAAAAGTCACTAAATAATAAGAATGTATTGAATAAATATGAGCAAACAAAGCAGAGCGATTAGTACATGAATGAATTCAGTCAGGCACTAAGGGTCTAGTACTGTACTTACTCCTATATGTATTTCTTTCATTTCTTTTTCATTACTATTACACTTTGGAACCCGTATTTGCCAAATAGAAAACTGAAACTGACCCATGAAGATGCAGGCAGAGTGTCAACTTCTGTAATGTTCGTAGATTATTATATCAAAGCTTTCCTCTCTTTTTAGGATGAACTATGTATTATTAGAGAGTATTTCTAGATCATTCTTACAGGTAGGAGTTATTCCCTCTCTTTAAGCAATGATAGTGTTTTCAGCTTTTTTAGTGTTAATGAATCATTAGGTGGTAAACCAGAATTGAAACAAAAACGTTTTGCCTTTTTTTTTAATGTGCCATTTTTTATCTTGAAGTAAATCAACACAGCTCATTGGAGAAAAAGGGGAAAAGTATTTTTTTTTTACCTCTATTCCATCTCGTCCTGGGATTCCATTAAGACCCGACTCTCCCTGTGAGTAATCCAACATCAAGATCAGTGAAATCAGGAAAAGGTAGTATTTTCTGGATGAGCTGAATAGGTATCTCAGTGTAGTACAGGAAGCATACCAACCCCTTTTTACACTCTGATGATTTTATGTTAGATGTAAGACACTTTTTGTAAGGAATCTTTTTCTTTACTATAGTGAGAAGGGGTGGATTAAGTATAAAGAAATTAATAGATGGAAAATACATGGGCAGTATTGGCTTAGTATTTCCATATTAACAAAGTTACCAAATCTTTTCCCCAAATCTGAAAACTCGCATCACCTTTGCTCCTTTCAGGCCGGGAGCTCCATCATCCCCAGTGCGACCCTTTTTACCCTGAAAGTAACAAAATAAAATTCTTATGTTAGTCACATAATTTTATTTCACAATATATAGACTATATATTTATGTTGCTTCCTATAGATTTACTTTTAGAACATCTCTGTATTCACCATAGCCTTGAAATTAAATTTCTGGGAGCAGCAAGACTGGCTCAATAGACAACAGTTTTTCTCAAAACAAAAATTGGGTTCAGGTACATTCCTAAAAACTACCAACAATGAAATAAATCTTGTTTTGTACTGTGTATCAATTATTCGACAAAAAGAAAATGAGAAATGACAGCTACTTACAGCAGGGCCAGGAGGGCCTCTCTCCCCCTTTTCACAGTTACATATGGCAGCCTGTGGACACTTCGAATGAAAATAGTAAATCCAAATCAGTACATTTTAATAAAGAGAGAAAAAACACTTGAACATTACTTATAAATTCCTGAATAGCTACTGTGAATGCACCAGAAATGATCAGAAACCTGTTATATTTACATGTTTTACAGAAAGTTTTTAGCCATCAGTTTACCACTCATGAAGAATGTGGCCTCTGTACTCCAGCCAAAAATCCGTATTATTCCTACTCTTGAAATTTCAGTCATCTTGATAATGGCTTTACCTCCAAACTCCTCACAAGGTCAGTTTATTAGTATGATGAGTGTCTGTGATTATTGGTCTGTTTTGATTAGTAGTCTGTGTAGAGATAGCCAAGACAATGGAGTAAGAAAACATCTATTACCCTTTTTACCTTTATTCCACTGCATGTAGAATAAATTATAGTCTATCTCCAGATTGATTTATAAACGAAAGATGTAATGGATGGATACTTTTTTCTAGTTAGTGCTGTTCATTGTAATAGTTTTTATTTTTTTATTTTATTTTTTCTTTCATCTATGCGGTCATGTGCTCCAGTCAAATATCATTGTGGTACATAGTTACATGATTTTTATCTGTGATTTTTTTTTAATCTGTTATATAATACAGAGTGTGTACAGCTTCTGGGGTAGTTTTTGGCAGAGGAATAGAGAATGTTGTTTTTATTTTTGGTTGTATTATTTCTTAAACATCCACTCAGTTTGGAGACATCTGGTAGTGAAGGGCTTAAACACCATTCTTGTCTAAATATCCCAGTGCTTAGTAATGTGTCTTCCAAGGGTAAGACTGAATGACATGCTACTTATTTATTTTGAAGGAGAAAAATCAACACAACAGTGAAAATTAAAATGCTTCAAGGTGACAAACACTTAAAATATATAAATGTTTCCTTGGGCTGCTCATCAGAATGGTCTTTCCCTGAGATGACTATAACTTAAGTAGGACTAAAATCTTTAAAAGAAAAGTTAATTTTATTATACCACAAAATGGCAGCCAGACCTACCAGTGCCTACAGACAGGGTGACACAGTGTGGAGAAACTGGAAAAGTGCAGTGCCAGAACTTTATTCCAATTTCTTCCTTTTCTTTAACTCTTTATCATAGGAAGGTCATTAAGGGCTAGAACTGCACCACATTCAGCTCAATGTCATGTTTTCTTATCCACTGAGTCTGTTGGATGGCTTTCTGAGAAATATCAGCAAATTCTCACTAACCTTAATACTCACACATTGTTCTTTCTCAACTTTGAGAATAAGGAGAAAAAGTAAATGAATTTAGGATAGCAAATTAAAGCTCTGTTGTGCAAATACAAAAACATGTAGTTTTACTTGAGGACAATTCCATTGGAGTCCATATATTACTAACCCACCATACTAACAGCTTTCTTGAATTTTATGTTTAATATAATAGTAAATGTCTATGGGAATATACTAAGCAGGAGTGCTGTATGGGAAAAAATACTTACCTCTTCCTCAGACAGATCTTTCTATGAGGACAGATATTGGAAACAACATTAGAAACTTAATGTCATAATCCAGCTCTACAGGAAGAACAATGATAGATGTAAAAAATAATTCTTTCAGCAGTTAATTAAATTAAGCAAATAACATATTAAGTAACATTAATTAAGTTTTAATTAATGAGAAAAACATAAGCAATCTCCCTTCTAAAAAAGTAATTTTAATAATTTCATTTCCTATTATAGATTGTTGACTGCACAAATCACCCACTCCTTGTCCAGCCATAGCTTGCTACAATTACAGTCGTAAACAGACCTGAAACAACAGTTAGCTAGGTATATGGGAACAGCGCACTCAGGGACTGTGCTGTTTCCAAAGCGCTGAATAGCAGCAGCCCCCTAGTATGAGTGAATGGTACATATTCTACACTTGAGAAAACATCAGATGCTCTTCTGATTGTGCCTAACAGTGTGTGTACAAAATGTGAACAGTAATAGCTTAGAAAAGATTTGACTTTCAGCATATTTCTCTTTGAGAGTCATCATCAAATTAGCTCTGTTGTTTTTTCTAAAATCTGTACAGCTGAAACACCCACACGTAATGTGTTCCTCCAGCCTTTCACAACTGATGTAGTCCCTTGAGAGGACATAAACGTGGTGAGGAATGGCAATGTAATACAAATATCTAAAATCCACATATATGCACATACAATTATGCCAAAACAATTATTTAAAACAGACATCATTAAAACAGATTTGATAAAGTGTGCTTAGTCACTTGAGGGGTGGTTGCTGTGTTAGAGAAAAGTAATGGTAATAGCAGAGAAGATAGGAAGGGTGATATGCAGGGAATCCAGTGCAGAATGGCAGGCTGTCAAAGTGAAGGACAGACAGGAAGGCCAGCTTGTATGCAAGCTCTAGGCCTGTATGAGATCACTCAGCTGTTGGTTTCACTACTAAAGTCTCCTGGTTGTTATCAATATTTTCTTTATGTATGGTCAAATCAGGACTTTATCCACAGCTTCTGTCACCAGATTTATAGTAGCCTAGGCTAGAGCATGGCACTGTTCTCCACACTTGGCAAGGAGTGTTTTTTATAAATCAAGCTTACACACAGAAAAGAGGCACCCAAGCAAAACTTCAAGCTCAATTTACACATTTCCTCTTAAATATGGTGTAGGTTTTCCATGAAAATTCATGTCTACGATCAAGTTCAGATTTGATCTGAATTGACATAAGGTCTACAAATTTATTTTCACTTCTGCAAGAGCTGCATCTTTTTTGATACAACGTCACATTCCTGCTTGTCACAGAAGAAAGTGTTAGGATGTCAAAATTCATTGTTTTAAGAAAGGAGCTTTAGAATACCTTTCTTAAGAGGAGAAAAAAACTGATAAAAATAACTTCACAACAGGTCTCCTTGAGTCTAATTCAGTTCCAGGTTCAGTATTTTGGCTGGCAACCTGAACAAAGAGGAGAGAAAGGAAACTACACTTTGACACAATGGCTTTATTAATAAGTGTATATTAGCGAGCTACTTCAGTATGTAAAAATAATTTATAATGCTTTAATAATAAGCATTTGCTTAAGATAAGCATTTCAAGATATTGGGAGTAAGAGTTTTTTTCACATGTTCCTCTAGCCATTTGTAAATATTTCTCTGTACATACCATTTCTTTGAGAACCTTCTCCACAGTTCCTTTGTCCTGAAGGTTGAAAACGAACCTGGATGCTGGGATACTGGCCAGGAGCCGGAGCTTGGCAGCATTGCTAACCTCGTCAGCCACTCTGGTCATTCCCATTGTGAACAATACAATTCCTTGGTGTTTAGCGTCAGCTGTAGCTGCAAAAATATCTGGGTTTCTTGGATGGTCGACTCCATCGGTGAAGAGCACAGCTAGTTTCACGCTACCTGGAGTCCCTTCAGTCATGTAGAGTTGTGTGAGGTTAGTAATAGCATAAGTTGTGTAGGTACCATGACCTATGTAGGTGATTGGAGCAACGTGGGATTTGAACACTTCAGGACCTTTCCAATTACGGAAAGTTTGTTCTATGAAAACAGTGCTGCTGTACTGGAGTAAGGCCATCCTCCAGCTAAGGGTCCGTCCAGAACTAAGCTGCAGACCTTTCATTCTGTCTACTGTTTCCAGTACAAATTTTTTCTGCTGTTCGTGATTATAATCCTTAGCACTCTCGGAGCTGTCCAGTAAAAAAGCAATTTCCAGAATGCAGTCTTCATCTAGAATAAATAGGTAGGAAGGTGAATGGAGTGTTTTCATACTAAATCTCCTTATACCCTTACCTTTCTGTGTATTTTAGGCTTCAAAAGCAGGAGTTCAGCTGTGGAAGTTTAAGAAAACGTCTGTGATTCCAAGAGTGAGACCCTTGTGAAGGTAGAGCATATAGAGGCTGAGGAATTTTCTCCAGAGCAGATGCCCTGGGAACAAGAATCTAAAGGTGAGGTAATGTCATGGAATGTGGAATGTTGCAGTGGTATTTATACATTCGTTCTGTCCTCATGCTGGGTAGCAGGATTGGGGCTGGAAAGATGGGAGGGATCTTACTCACGAAAATGAGTATTATTGAATGAGACTTTGGAACGTGATTTACAGAGGTAGGTTTCTGTCCCTGACACTCACATATAGTGACATAAAAAATTCCAAGAGCAGGATCTGCACTGGTGTACACTGGAGAGTAATAATTTTCTGAACTACAGTTGTATTACTCTGATAGAAATGCAGTTACAAAAGAAATAATTACAATAGCATGCTACCAACCATATTAAAAACCAAAACAAAGCAAAAACAAGTAATCTCCTCTTATAAAATACACAAAAGGGGAGGGAGAGGAAAAGAGCAAAAAGATTGAAGTACAAAAATCAAGTGAAAACCTAGAATGAGGTGAGTCTCGCTGATTATAAGTAGTATCTTAGAGGGCGAGTTAGCCACATAGTCCTGAGTAAATGAATCAAGGAAAAGAACATCACCTATTTTAAAATGATAATACTCACCTTGATCGCTTGGGCTGGGATATTTTTCCACAGTATTTGACAGAATGTGTTTAGGTTTGGGTCTTCTCAGTCCATAACTTTTTTCTTCTCTGAGATTTTCTGCTAAAAATTGATGTTGTTCAAGTATCCACAAAAGCCACCAGAGTCTGAAGAACATAATTTGTTTGGTTTCTGTTTCCTAAACAACATAAATAATAATACAGTAGTAGTTCAGCAGTACACAGACAATAAAAGTTCAGTTTTGCTTCGACAAGTTGCTTAATAGGCTGTTTTTTTCAAATATTCCCTAAAAATGAGCTGGGTTTTATTTTCTTTAGGTAAGAGCTTCTCCAAAATATGTAATAAATAATAAGCAGAGACATATTGAAGTGATTTTCAGGCATAGTGCATACAGTTAGAGCACTTGAGAGGCAGATATTTCATATACATATTTCAGTTTTCTCTCTTGCTGCCTGGTAGCGTTTGTAAAACTAGCACTTCTCAGAAACCGTAACCTTGGCTGTGCCCATGTGGATGCAGAGTGAACCCCAAGTGAACTTCACAGGGGTGTTTTTTGAACTTGCTTTGCCAAGGGTTGGCACAGAAAGGAGAAGGAAGAACAGAGGCAGACTCAAGTCTTTCCATTCTCCCTACTCAGGAACCCTCTACCACTGAGGGTCTCAGCTGTCCTACAGAGGAACAGTCATGGCCTGAGGTTGCTGTCCAGACATGAATGTACCTACGGTGCAACCCTGGGGCTGCAGAGTGCTGAGCCCAGGATTAAGAGCTACCTATAGACAGGACTTCTTCCTTCTGCAGCGACTGAGCTGTTTGTCCTGGGCTCACAAGCATACCCAGAGCTCACAGACCGGTAAGTCAGTGCTGCCTCACTGACATCTCCCTGCAAGCTCTTCCAGGTCAGCACAGTACATAGCAAAAGGGCAGCTCAGTGTCAAGAATAAACCTGCCAGGACCTGAGCATCTAAGAAAAGTCGCTAGCACAGCTGGGTCTGCAGGGCTTTTCATTTCCTGATGGTTAGGGCGGGATTTGTGGTGCCCACAAACACAGAGAGGACAGAGGGGTCCTTACCTTGATGCTCCTAACCAAGAGGCTCTGCAGAGATGGAGGATGCTGCCCTCGGCTTGCTGGCAGCGGCGCTGTCCTGCCTGTGCTGGGTGCTCTGTGAGGAAAGGAGGGAGAAGTAGGTTTGCAAGCTCCTGTGAGAACTGATGTCATACGTAAGGAGGGGCCAGTAAAGGCAAGGAGAAAGGGGACTCACAGTAATTCTTACTCCCCCTTCTAGGCACCCACCCACACCTCTCCAGGCTATGCATATGTATCCCTGGTTTACACCCCACGCCCCTCCTCCTCCACCCTCCCCCCCACCATTTCCTCATACAGGTTTTCATGCATACCTGCACATGTATGGACGAGGACTGTTCGCACCCCAACACACTTCCCTACGCACCAGCCTACTCACATTCACTCTTTTCTCCCACCACCACCGCACACCTTTCCCTCCCATACTTCTGTGCATCTGTCATGCTTTGGCAAAGCAGCTTTTGATACCAGGTGTTGTGTTTTCAACATCATCACAGTGGTCCATGCCACTTTCAGACCTACGTGAATCTCCTTATAAAGAGGGATTCCTGTCACTTCTGTAATAGAAAGATTTGCAATGTCCCATGGACTGGGCCAAGTGAAATGTCAGTTACTGGTGAGAATACCCAGCATGACAAAGTCAAAAAAGACAGACCAATTAGAAAGCTGTACAGTTTCTCCAGGCTTGTCTGCCACACCTTCCAAAAACTCTAATAGAGACAAAGGACTCTGACACACAGTATGGTCCTTTGTAAAACTAAGCTAGGTGGCTGTGGATCCTGAAGGCGCTCTCTTCTACCAGTGATTGCAGCTTGTCACCTAATTCTTCAAATATCCTCAGAAAGCTTTTATGTTATAAATAAATCTACTAAACAAGTAGCTCTTCTCCACAGAAATACATTTTTTTGTGTGTCTTTTGGACCCATAATTTTCCACCTGTATGCACACAAAGAGGACCCAGTGCTAACCAGAGTCTTCCTTTCCTTTTTAAGAGTTCACTGGCTCAGCCCACATTCTGACAGTCACAAACAAAGAGGCTAAGGGGATTTCCCTTGCTTCTACTGACACATTTAGATTTTGGTTTAGGCAAGAAATTAAAAAACATTTTTATGCCCTGTAGGGAATACAAATAATATGGTGTTTAACTGAAATAGATATAATAAATCTCACATAGCCCTTAAATCTTACTGAGAAAAAATCTAATTCTAGCAAGAAAAAGCATGTTAACTATGGTTGGGATTGTGTGCCTCCCATAAGCAAAACATCGTTATTCTTTCATTTTCACTGCTAATTCCTACCTTAAAACATAGCTGGCAAATAATTTCTTAATTAAATAACTATTCTGCTTGTACGTTTTGTAACAAGTTCTTGGCTTCAGGATATTTCCTTTTATTTACGAATGATGTTCACCCTGAGGACAATTTTTTTTTTTTTTGGCCAGGTGCAACTTTAAAAGCTTAGAGGGGCCTCCACATTTTATAGCTAGTTGTGTAGGATACATGGCATTATCCTGTCCAGAATTCCAGGTATGTAATTTACCATATAGTACACTTCTCAACTTGCAGTCTTTTGAAGTTGTATGTTCTCAATACCTGCACTATTCTTGTGGTGATGTTCCATCAAAACCTAAATAATGCCAATGTAAAGTATGTGTACATTGATGAGAACCTGAGATAACTCTTAAAACCAAAAATGAACAGTAAGTTTTTTTGCCTCATATACTACAAATTCTAGCAAGTTTAACGTTTACCAATTTGACATTTTCATGGCATGACACCAAAAATATTTTTTAAATAAAATAAATGTCTAAAAAGCTATGATTAAGACTTTCATGCTGTCATTTAAATGTTATAAATTTATTGCTAGAATTTTATGAGCATCCAGTTCAATATTTTTGGAAAGATGAAAGTTTCGTATTTTATCTTGAAGAACTTAGACATTGGATGCTTCAGCATGCAATTAATTATATTTCTATTCACCGACATGATTTGACCTCTCTTTTTTTGAGATGGCATTACAGATTTGCATACTTAGTTGACTGAATTGGGTCAAGCTACCTCAGCTCACAAAAACTTCCAGCAAAATGACAGTAGTTGGCACTAAGATTGTTAATCTTTGCAGGACTCGAAAGAAATGAGTATAAATGAGAATGAGTATAAATATAAAAGATAATATAAAAAGATAAATTATAAAATAAATAAAAAAGATAAATTATAAAATAAATTATATTATAAAAAGATAAATATAAATATAAAAGATGAGTATAAATGATTCAGTTGCATCAACTGAAGCTGAAGTCACAGATATTATTGCTACATATTCAGATTTTAGGATTTTTTCCATTACTGTTTGAAATCCAAGACTTGTCACCTCTTTGATCTTAGTATTTCAATCTGGGAAGTGAGGCATAACCATTTTTTCGAAGAATAAAGAGGTATATAAGAGCTATTTAATAACAGCTAAATAGGCTATATTAAATCAAAAGAAATTCCTTATAATTTTAGAGCCATGATGAAAGATGTAATGAGGAAAGATACACTCTTTCCACAAGTGAGTATATTTAACACTATCAAGAAAGGAAACCAAAGTGATGTTATGCCTATTTTTGTCTGCCATTACCATTGTATATGGGTGGTGACAGCTTCAGGGCTCCATGAGGTTGCGCGGTCATTTTGAAGGGACACTGAATGAACAGCTGGGGCTAAGAGATGCCAGTTGCTGTGTATAGTGTGGCCTCTTGCACCAGCAACAGTCGTCACTGTCACTTCCAATGGACAGAAGTAGCAGCAAGTTTGACTCTTCTAGACTTCTTTCCTGGCTCTATCGCCTCCATCTGTTCCTTCTCCCTGTAAGCAGGTACGGCTCTTACAGCCTTGTCTAGCTCTACTGTGACCACTTAATCTACTGGTCAGCAAAATCCAGAACATTTTTGAGAAAGCCTGTGTTGTTTCTGTTAAGCTAGACTAGCTAATGTCTTCTACCGTGGTATCACATCACTAAAATGTGACATTGCCCTGACTCATCTTTCTTCAGCTGTCAACAGGCCTGCAACAGCACTGGAGACAGAAGTAATCATGAGCCAGCACAGTTAGCAAAATACCATATGAGTATTTCCATACAGTAAGGGAATATTCAACCACCAGGGAGGCTAGTTTTTGAGAGCAACACGAAGCAGACAGAATGTTTCATTTTTCCTCTGCCCTGATGGTAGTTTTTTGTCCCATCTTTGTCCCATTCTTGTCAAGAGCTTGACACAATGTTTCTGAAATGTATTTCAACTTTTTTGCCACTTGAGTGTGAATAATGCACATATCTCATCTGCTGTGAACTGTTAAAAATATGGACATTTCACACAGTCTTCTTCTAATGTTTCATGGCCTCAAGACAGTCTTGACCATTTAACCCATGTATCATGCTGTAGTGGTATTCCAAGAGTATTTATTTCATTGTATTTTACATGTAAGTACATGACCACTGTGTTCAGAAAAAAAAAATAAAACAAAACAAAACACAGAAAGCTACCTGACTTGAACTAGTGTAATAACAAAAGCATACCATTTACAATATTTTGAATTCTATTAATAAATATCAAGGTTATAAAGAATGTAGCTCACAGTCCTGTAAGTTGTATCACAAGCATGAATTTTAGGAAAAATAGTTCAAAAGTTCAAATACTCAGAGTAATTGAAAAAGAAAATTAAAAAAAAATCAAAACTAACTTTGCTGAAGGTTGCATCTGAAGAAAGATAAAATGGATGCCCATGTTTTTCCTTCTAATTGCAAAATGTGTTTTAGTGAATTTGACAGCTCAAGATTCAGGCTGAGTACATTAAGTCATGACAAATTGAGTTGAAGTTGCAGACTGTTGTGGCTGCAGTTTAAGAAAAATAATTTGGACATATATTTGTGACAAAAGCTGGTTTTTCTCTATGAAAAATTATGTCTTCATGGCACAGCCTTATAAAAACCTATTATGAAATCCTGGCATATGTGAAGGTAGTGGCAGAACTATTGCTTCTAGTGAAGCCAGGATTTATCTTTGCTTTTTAGTACAAACATTGAGCATCAAGTGTGAAAGATTTGGGCAAGTAGGCTGTATTGTGTTTTCATCTGAACTAGTCAGAGAAAATGCTGTAAGCAAGGTTTCTTGATGTCAAGGAGTTACTCTCTGTGTAACTCCCAACAAATTCTAATGACTCTTTGGGAGTAGTCTGATAAACACAACCTTTTCTTTTACAGCTGGTATGAATTTCTCTCCCTGTTTCCTCCTTCTTTTAATATAGCTCTTCTGCAGTTTTTCAGGAGGTACAGCCGGAAAATGTACAGCTGTAATGAGGCATAGAAGGAGGGAGGCTGTCTTCAGTACTTTCCCATTTTATCTTTGTATATTATTACCAAAAGCTTACTATGAGCATAATCTGTGTGTAATATCAATGTTAGATTTTGTTTTGCAAGTTTTCTGAGAGATATTTTCCACCTTACAGCCTGAATAAGTAAAAACATGTATATGTAAGCAAGTTATTTTCAAAATTTGTGGCATTCAGCCTAACAAAGCCATGAAAGAATATATATAAAACAGTATCGATATGTTTTTAACATACTGAATATTTGACTATTCATTTAATAATACTGAACATCTAACCAGATCAAGAATACTCTTAAAATGGAAACTAAATGAAATCTTAAAATATTTGATCTTCTGTGTTAGTACGAATGAAAAAGTACTTAGACAAGTAATTATGTTGGATTTGCTGTTGCATTTGTTACTTCTTATTGTGAAGTATACTTTGCACAAATATTTTCTTCCACCTGCCTTATATTCAACAGTGTGATACCTGTAGCTAGCCATACCAAACTCTTTTACACTATCCCTTTTTTAATGCAGTATTTACATTTTTTGGGGTGGAAGCTCATGTTTTCATAGAGTTTCAGTAAAAAGCAGCTGCTTTAATCACACTTAGCACATTTAGAGAAGACATTATCTGACAATTGGAAAAAGAATTACTCCGCTGGAAAAACGCTTAGCAAGTTAAAGCATGTTGCTGTACATAGACAGAGTATGTTGCAAATGAAAATGATAAAGAGTTGGCAGAAAAGGGCAAGTTCTATACACTTCTAAAGTTGGAATCCTTTTAGCATTAGGAATAGGTTTTGTCTTTCACATAGGTGATTATCTATAGCATTATAAGAAGACAAATATCTTATAACTCTTATTGTCAGTATAACCCTAAACTCGTATAAATGCCATAATTTGCCATTGACATATGGCTTTTATTTAAAAATACTTATAAGCATATGCATTAGACCCTCTGCACCTATTGCAACAGCCTTACACGCCCAGCAGCGCTCTGAGCCACCAGTGTGCTTTGTGCACTTTGGTAGCCCCCACTCCTCACCAGCCCTGCCCATCTGCACATCCCCTTGTTGCCCTTCGTGAGGTATCAGCCCATTTCTGCCATCTGTTGGGGTGCCTGACTGACAGCATGACCCCCAAGCTACATGTTAACCTGCACCAGCACGCTGGGAAGCATCATTTGCAGTGCTGCTTCTGGGGTGCTAGAGGCTGTGGCCTGCCCTACTGGCTCCATGCTGGTGGCTAGGCCCAAGTGGCAACAACGAGTTTTAAAATCGAAGCCTGATTGCCTGCTGCAGCCAAAGCAGAGTCTAAGCACAGCTGAAACTGCTGCAGCATCTGTGCATATGCATGGGTTGTATGCTGAGGGCTCTTCTCAGCTGTGAAGGACTCTCAAGCTCAGGAGGCTAGAAAGCTCTGTACCCTGAGGGGAAGATGTTCTTAGGAGTGGAGATAAACCATGTGAGGAACAAAACGGCTTTCTGTAGTTGGGACTTGGTTATTACTGTAGAGTTGACTTGCTAAGTTACATAAATAACTGATATGGCTGTAAGATCCTCAGCAGGAGTGAAGGAATACAATCAGCAACATGAAGCTGAGGGAGGCTGGCAGACAAGTAAGTAAATGTTTTAAAATATTAACAAAAGAGCTGTAACACTTTGTGTGCAAGTATAGCAAGGATTTTTGAAGTGAAGAAAGGTATTTTTTTTTAGGTAAGACTAGACATACTGAAAATGCTAATAATTCTCTTTAAACAGCTACCAGCTTAAATGTATTTATGCTGTAATCTTTGGAATCTAGCCTAGCAAAAATCTGAGTAGACCTCTATTTCTGGATCTGAGGACTATTGTAGGTATCAAGATATTAATGATGATGGGGTTTGTTTCAAAAATATTCTTGTTTTCAGTAAGTTTTTTTTTTTTAATTTATATTTGTTAGGTTTGCAGCTATCCATGCTGAAGCTCTTGAATTCAAACAAATGTATTGAGCAAGTTGTAGATCTGTTAGTACCATACACTTAAGAAAATATTGATAAGGCTCTTCCTTGTGGTAAAATGATATATCCTCTTTTTTTAATAATACATAGAAACATGAAAATGATGGTGTAAGTGAAATTTAAAAATGGGGTGTTGTGATTTTACTAGTACTTAAGCCAAACCTTAAATAACGTATGCAAACACAACTGCAAGAAAAAGAAGTCTTATCTTCAACTTCTGTTTCATGATTAGAAAGATACAAGATACTAAGAAGTGTGAGGGTTAGTGTGGCTTCAGATACTCCATTTGCCATGTGAATAGTTAAGGTTAACTGTATTCTGAACAGTATTTACTAAACTCATTTCCTTGCCTCATAGTGAAACTCTGCTGCTTTATCTTTGAAGTGTAGAGGTAGGGGGGAAAAAAATTGTCATTTTTTCCAAGTACTTTCTTAGATATTCTTTGTGCAAATAAGTAGAGCATCACTCTGAATCTTGCCCCAGTTCAGGCTGTGGGAGGTCTTCTTGAACACTGAAAGAGGAGAGTAGGATATTTCTGTTTTCCAAAGCTGTCCAGAGGTTAGTAGGAGAGCAGTTACAAGGTGCCTTGAAAATATCAATCATTTGTATTCTTATGGAAGATGGGAATGTTTGGCTACTGAGTAAAATGACCCAGAGGTTCAAAACTATCTTGGTTATGTTTGCATGTAATCACTAAATGAATGTGGAATAGTGGTAAGAAGCTTTCAGCTGTGCACATTAATCCAAGAACAGAAAGGACAAAAGAAACACCTTTGAGAACACTTCTACTTTAATGAGCTCATAGTTATGTGGCCTTGCACCTTTCCAGGTGTATGTGCTTCTGGCTAATAGCCCCTCTCCTGTAGGTTATCAGTCACTGGTGGCTACAGACATGGACTCAATGCAGGAAAGAATAGCTTCTATGCAAAAGGATCTGTTACAGCTTTGCTGGTATTAGTAGCAAGCTTCTTACTCAGTTTATGTAAAGTAAAAGTAACATTTTGCCCCAGATACAGGTGGTATGGACACCAAACTGTAGATTCTAGTCTGCTGTGATTGCTAGTATTTTATAAATCTGCACATTAAGTGCTTCTTTGCTCCTTTTAAGGAACGATAGAAAAAAATTCTGTGAAGAACTACTGGTACTCTGAAAGACTTGCTTCAGAGTGATTTGTGTTTCAGCAGATGATCTGACTGACTTGGCTGCAGCTATTATGCAAATGGGTAGGTGCTACTGCAATACTATCCTGTGCTACTGGTGAACAAGGCATCTTTTCAACAATAGCTCACCAGATTTTGAATTATAACTCATGAGCCCTAATACTATAGGCTCAGAATAATGTCATGTGGCTTGTGCTATAAAGATAATTCTCTTGGTAACCTGCTGTTTGTGCCCTTTCTATGTTCCCCTGTTACTAAAGCTAAAATAGATCAAGTAGTTGACATTTCATAATCTGCCTCGTGCAGCATTTATATACCATCTCATTTTTGTATATATGGTTTTGAGAGAGGATTTAGTTTGTATCATCTCCTCCAAATAAGATTATAAGTCAAGACATTGTTGCTATTCTGGAAATGGATACACTGACGAAGAGTAACTGTAGTTGAGGCTCAAAATTGGCAGGCTTTGGTCTCAGACTTTTCAGAGTCTTGAAGTTTTTACTGCTTATGATGGTAAACACACTGCCTCAGAAAGAAATGTTTCTCAAATATTTTAGCTGATGAAACAATAGCAACAACCCAACAGTCATGTTGTGCTGGATAAAACTTGTCTTTGCTGGAATGAGGCTACTCTTCTGCATTTCAGTTGAGAACCTTATTCTGTTAGTCTGGTACATGCTACCTTAGGGCTTGAATACGTTTGTTATGCTATTAATAGTGTTAGTGAAATGAGAAGTACTTCTCACAATAGCCTAGTGATATTTGCATCACTCTGCCATATTTAATTGACCATACTGAAGGGTCATACTGCTAAATATTTACCAAAGATGGGGTGTATGATAAAGAAGGAAGGCATTTAATACTGGTATTTCAGAACCCAGCCATATCATCATTGGATGAGCAGAAAACTTAATTTTGTGTAGTTATGCCTATCAAGATGCCATGCTTGAACAAAATCATAATAGCTGGTGTCTTTGAGGGAAAATAAAATGAGCCTTTTTATATTAGAAAGCTGTCAGAAATTACTATATCTTACCAATCTTCAGATTGAATGATACTCCGACAATCAAAACAGACTTGTCTATTACAGTATTGATGCTTTTGAAATAAATGAAGCAAGTGATGTAGAAAGTAAACTCATTTTTTTCCATGTATGATGATCATGCTACCTGTGTTCTGTATTCTGTTTCCACAAAAAAGTACTTGCCTTGGTGTAGGATCAAAATTCAATAGCTAGAACCTGTCAGTTAATGCTGCATCAAGTGAAATCAGTCACTAATACATGAATCTAACACCATGTTTACAAATTTTTTTATAATCCTTGTAAAAAGGATTGCTTGGAAATTATAGAAAATAAATGTCCATTTCTGAAGTAGCTAACCTACTGCAGTGCTTTAACATCAAAACATCTTTCTTCTCTCTTTCTGGTACAAGTATTATTATCTATTTGCCATGATAAGTAGAGAGGTGTGACTAGATTCTGTAGATTTTTTTTTTAAAGCCTATATGGTGTTTTGTAGTACTACACATATGCACTTAACATTTGACTTGTTAGATGTTTTTAAGAACACAAGTTTTCATGATGTGTGAGTTTTCAGCTGATTTACTTTATACTTTGTAGATAAAACAATTGAAGATTTTCAAGTGGTTTACAGAAGAAAAGGTTGAAGGTCTGGAATGGAATCTCAGTATGGAATCTCAGGTTTTAAAAATCAGTTAGGTATGCGAGCAGAAAATCAGTTAAAAGATATGGCCACTGGGTGTCAGTCTTGACTCGAGCATGAACGGTTGTGGGCCTTGCTGATTGCAGATGCTTGGTTTGAGATGGCTGACTGAGCAATCTACTGATATCAAGACTTACATACTGGTTTCGAAAACTCCAGGAAATTGATCTGTCATATACAAGTGAAAGTGCTGTGACTATAGCCACTTTGTTCCAGAAAGTAAGCAAAACATATAATGAGGCGGCTTTATTGCTTCGTTGTCAGGTTGAATGCTATGTTTGGGCATTGAGCTTTACCTGTGGATCAGAAAGAATCAGATAGAAATAGTTCATCTTTCCTCCTCCCTGACTTGTGGAATGCTGTCATAAATCAGGGCTGAGCAACTGCTGGTCTGTAATAAGAGTGGGCTTACACTTATTCTATAATGGATAGTGGGCTACTGGAAGTGTCCTTGCAGTACAGAGTAAGATCTTCTGTTATGAACAGCATTTCCTGCTAGAATGAATGAGATACAGGCTTGGTGAGTTAGCCTGGCCTGGTTAGTACATTTACTGTGCTATGCTTGCACTTTTTCTTCATATAAGAATTTGGTCCTTTTTATAGTTAATGTCATGTGATGGACTTTCAACCTTCTCCTATAAAAACTACTTGAAAAGATTCTATTGTTCTGTTGCACAGCAAAAAATAAAGTGTTTTTTGTTTGTTTCGGGATAGCATTTCTACACTCTCTTCCAAAACATATTCTTAATTGAACTATACATTTATTTATATTGTACTTATATATCCACATGACAAACAAGGAGATAAAATTATTTCAGGGGACCACAAAAATTAGTACATGAGCTTTGTGCCCACCTATGTTAGTGAATGGGGTCAGACTACTAGTGATTCAGCTGAAACTAAAATGCTGATTCAAAATACTCTGTAATGTTTTCATGGCTAAAACAGATTCCATTCTGAATCATCTCAAAGTATGAAGGCTTTCGGAAAAGTATAATCAAATTCAAGGGAAAACAAACAGATGTAATACTAGTTAAGTAAAATTAATTTCAGAAGCTTTCCAAAATGAACAAATTACAAGGTCATATTTTGTGATTTTTCTAGAGATCCAAGTGTAGCCTAACAGTTTGCTCCTTCCCCCAGTTTTTTTTTAAATTGTCTGCATTTATTGCTTACGTTTTCAGGAATTTTTCTCATCCTGATCAAACTGCTTTTTAAGGGTGATGTGGTAGTACTGACAAAGCTGATATAAGTGGGAAGGAATGTTTCTAAAAATTGAGAAACTTCCAAGTGCTGGATTCTTATATTCTTGATGCTGTACATTGAACCGAGATAACTTCAGGTATGTGCTAGCTGAATATTAGAATGTCAAAGTACTTCCTGTGGGCAGAATCCTGAAGCATCTTCATTGCATCTTTTATGTTCTATCTAAAGCAGTTAATTATGTAGACATGTCAGTTACAGTTACATATATTAGAAATAATTATTTTGTAGAGCATATTTGACTGCTTCACGTTTGTGCTGGAGGGCTGTGGGACAGAACTGCCCCAAATGTCTCAAAACACGCTTCCATAAATTATGTAATGACAACTGCCACATGCCTGTGAAGGTGGTTGTGTTCTGAGGTGATTTTTTTTTTATCTGTTCCAGAGGGGACTGGGAGAAGTTTCATGATACCTAAGGTTATTCTTTTCGGCATGCTCATGAAGCCTGACCTAGACAAAGCACCAGGCACTTAAACAAACTTGTAGTGCCTGGTGCTTGTGGTGTAGCATAAAGCAGTGAAACCTGGACTTTCTTACCCCAAGAACCTCTTACGTATTGGTTTTGAAATCGGCTTAGTCTTTTTGTGAGCTCCTTAGTATGGAGTCAGATATGACAAAGAAAAATATGAAGCTGGTGTATGTCTTGGGCAGAGAACAGTGGTGTGAAAGCTTTAGCTAGGAAAACAGACAAGCTGCAGATGGAGTTAAAGCTGTAGTTAAAACTGGTGACCATGTGGCTGTTGCTGTGTGTGAAGTGCCGGCTAAATCACTCTTGCATTCAACCATAATTGTAAACTTCTGAGAAGCAGCCAGTGGCTTGGTTCAGTGGCTCTTGCTATAGGTCCCCTGTATTCCTTTTGTTATGCTGCTGGTCTGTTTTATTGGTCTGGAGTAGAACTTCTTACCATGCTCTACGGATACGAAGTTCTAGTGGGAGGATTTAAATAAAAGGGAAGTTGGCTGAGTAGCTGCTCCTGGTTCTGATCATTATATATTATGAAGCATGCTATTGCATAGTTAGGACAGTTACTATGCCAAATGAAATCAGGAGGAATTTACAAAGTTTATAAGGATTTTGATAAAAGATTCTTTTAAGTATTGAGCATTTCTTTCCTATAGTCTTTGCCGTGTCAGGTATTTGGTCCATCTCAGCCCCATTGGTAATGGTTGCTATCAAAAAGAAGATAAAGCCATGATGGAAGAAGTCCTTTGTCCAAGATTGAGACGTTAAGTGTACTGAATGCATTACTATTTTATTTGCTTAGTCATTCATGCCATAGGCCTTCCTGAGTAGACTCTTGCAGTCCATGTCTGTTTCCTGGGTCTGTTAAATGTCACCTCAGAGATCAGGAAAAATTTTTCCTCCTCCCCTTAAACCCTTTTAGCCAGGGGCAGCTGAAGTAAAGATTACTTCAAAGGCCAGGCGTGGTTTTTCTGTTCTTACTGAGGCATTGCACTGGCGGTAGCCCTAATTTTCCTCTTACAGGTAGATGTTACAACTATGCCTGGTACACTTCATATTTGTACATATCAGGAACATCTCTTGTAAAGATGCTGGAATTGCAGTAGCTTAAAATTGGTGTTGTAGAAAATGGAATAATTCCCCATGCACATTAAGAACTCTGAGGCAGAAAAGACATGTGACTCAATATCCCTTATCTTCAGCTAATTCCTTTCAGGAGTGCTTAGATAAGATTAAAAGAACCAGGCTTCCTTCCAAACATCTCCGCTTTTTCACCTGAAGAAATTTGCTGAGAAAGGAGCAGAGTCAGCTGCCAGCATGTCGCAATGCATGTTGAATCCAAAGAAAATAGGGCTTATTTCTGCAAATTTGCATGTGAAACTGTGCTTTTTTTGAGGTTGCAGTTAAGTTGATAGAAAAGGTTCTGTTGACTCCTCTTTGTCATTCATTTTTAGTGGAAAATTATTTAAAACAAATAAAAACTCCAAACCAAAATCTGAAAGGATTCTGCCAGGCAGTTTAAATAAACTAAGTTCAACAAACTATTTGAGCTGCAAAGTCAGGTAGTGTGAAAATGTAAATGCTAACGTTGCCCAGAAAAGTTTCTCTCTCAACCTTCTTCAAGTGTATTTTTTTTTAATATTAGAGAAACAGGTGCCACTAACAAAGATCTCTGCTTTGTTTGGCTGGCAGATGTTGTTTGTTTGGGGAGATGCAGACACAAGGACGAAAATGACATTACAAGATTATCAAATATTCCTTTTTAAGGTAAAGCCACCAAACCAAATATTTAGTGAAACCAAATTGTTTATAATGGTTTGCATTTATTTTTTTGAGCTCTTCATTCTGAGATCATGCAGTGAGTTACAGAGGTGCTGCAAGAGTGATAGTGTGTGATGAAGTCCCTAAAATACTGAACTGTTCTGTACAGAGGGCTGAATAAAGCATACTGTAAGCTTATCTTGTGCTTCAACAGGCAAGCATGCAAGTAAGGTATCAAAAAATGCAACAAATGAAGTATTCCTGTAGGTGTTGAGACCAAGGCCAAAGATTCTATTTATGAATCTGACATGAGAGTTTCTATGTTACAACGTTTTTAAACTGAACACAGTTGGGAGTGTGGACAGTGGATGAGAGGCTGGAAGATGCACAGATTTTTTTTATTCCCTTACTCGTCTTCACAAATCACCTGAAATAACACCGCATTAGTTCTGTGCTCTTCTCAGGATGATTTACTGGTATAATTGAACTTGTACACTGAGTCAACATCACACTTAACTACTGTTCTTCACAAATACAGAATGGATCAAATCCAATTAAGGTTTCTTCAATAAAACTAGATATACCTGTATTTCCTGGGTTGTCTGTAGCCATGATGTGCATGGTAAGGGCTGCTTATGATTGTGTCTTGCCCTACAGCTGGGTGGGGGAATGCTGTGGAAGAGAGGCAGCAAGGGGAAGGGGGGAGGGTGTGATGACTCTGACTCCTGTGGGTCCTGTATGTCTTTGTAATACCTTGTATTTCTGAGGCTACTTTTCTACTAGAGATTTGAAATCAGAATGAAATAGCAGCATCCTGACTGGATTTTCCTGTCCTACTAATATTTGTGTTTTTTTTTTTTTTAGACACTGTTAATATTTCTTTAAAATGTAGTACTGACTTTTGAAATTTTGAAAGCAATAGATGGAACTTAAGTAGCTAGCAATTGCTGTGCTGTGATAGCAGACTGGGTTTATCGCAACTCTGTGTAAGTAGGATGCAAACATCAGTTAATATATTACTGTGTTTTCCGGAGCAGGAGATAGCATTTACTTGTTGTGTCTAGAATCTGTTCAAGTCCATACATAAAAATCGAAGTTACATATTCATGTCTAGACTACTTAACTGTACTGGACACCAGTATTTCCAGTATTTTTATTATTCAGGTTTCAGTGATAGAACAACTATGGGAGTAATTTTACATGCTTATTTGATAGTGGCACCCAAAAGACTAATTAGGATTAAGAGTTAATTGGATGGAACAGTGTAAAAATATGATTAGGCACCAAGATAATAAGTTTTAATGTTAAGTATTGCTTGAAATATCCTTATGTCCTCTGTACTTAGAAAAAGTGCAACATGAACAGGGATAGTAGCAGATTCTTTAGCCTGAATTTGGAAATGACTCATGGAAAACTACCTTTTGTTACAGGGGAAAAAAAGCAATCATCTCTGTTCCTGAAACATCTGATTGAGAACACAAAATTCAGTTGTATCCCTTTGGAAAGTGGTCAGATGCGACAAAAAAAGTTTTTAAATCTAAAAATAACACTTTCATTTGGTATTCTAGAATGTGGGAAAGGCCTTATTCCTATATTTTTAACCATTAGCAGAATTCCAGAGAGAATGGTACTTTTGAATAGCTTTCTTCTAATTCGACCCGATTATTATATTGTTTAAAACCTAAAGGTCAAACTTGAATAGAAAGCTGCCTCCAGATCCCTAGTCTTTCACTGTCTTAAACTCAGGATACGTGTGAGATGATGACAGGTGGCTTTAAAGTACCTTTTGCCCTTTCCTAATCCTGGTTTATGGGGATTTAAACATCACAGATATAGTAAGTAGTCAGCAAACTGCTCTATCTCATACATAGTTGCCCAGGGATCACTGGGAACTAGGAAAATAAAGAGACTAGTGTTTTACCTTCGTATGCTTCTGGCATGCACTCCAGTTGTTGTCTGGAGCAGGATCTGCTCTAGTGACCTTAACCCATATCCAGTTTGTATGAGGTTTTGTAGTGGTAAGATAGTTCAAACCAGCAGCTTCATAGTTGTTAATCTGATTTTTTTTTTATCCTGTACTGCAGCTTGATTAATATGTGAGTTTACATAAAAAGTGTTGTACTATAATAAGAGTAATAAAAACCACTGTACTTATTAACTATATTCTTTTTGTTTGCAGTACTGTTTTCTGTCTCTTCTAACCTTATCTTTAAAGAAGCAAATTCATGTCTGAAAGGAGACATTAGGAAAACAAGAAGGTATAGGGAAGGAAGGAAAAGGAAATGACAACTTAGAAGAACGTGATCCATACTGGGATAACGGAGGGAATAGCAGCAGAAATAAGAAGAGTGGGATGTCCACTAAGAAGACAATAAATGGCTCTTGGTGCTGTAGGTCTACAAGCAAGATTTGGCTCTAATGTTCTCGTTCGTCAAAAAGACCTTGGTGCAAAAATAGAAGAATGCTGGCAATAACAGGTTATATAATTTCTTTTGAAATCTCTGCTGATTGTAGTAAATATTTCAGTATTTGAAATGGTTGTAATCTGATGATAATTGGTAAAGTTGGGTGATAGTAAAACTGTAGAGAAGTTTCATGTATCTCAAATGTGTGGTCTAAGTTTTATTGAAGCTCACTTACCTGAATTAATTTAACAGGTGAAAAAGCTTCTCTAAAGCTCTTGTATTACTAGATTCACGAGACTTGTCAAAACCCATGCAAGATGGAATCAGCAGTGATTATTGGCAATAAGGTGCATAAAGGAACAGATATGACAAACTCATATTACATAGATGGCATGGGATGCCTGTGTTGATTGAGGAATCAAAAAATATTTGAATTATATTATATTTGAATATTTGAAAATATTACAAATATTTTGTAAATATTTGTCTCAAATCTTCACTAGATCTCTTTGCTGTGTATAAAGAGAGATCTCTATTTTGCTGGAAAAGGTAAACATAACTCAGCAGAGTTTCTCTTCCTTGGTCTTTACTTCACCTTTTCTTATCTTCTGTTTCCCTTAGGATGATGATAGCTTTTTAAATGAGAACTTTACCATTCATATACATGTCTTTCCTCTTTAGATTGAATCCTTTTATTATGCTCAATAGGTAGGAAGTCTTGAAGACCACTCAGAAACAAAGGCTAATAAAAATTTAGGAGACTGTCTGAAAGGTTGACTGGAAAAACTAACTGTTGACTACAATGACGTCTTGCTTGCATCTAGGACAGCTAGATAACTAGTTTCTAAAACTATACATACTTTTTTGTCATCTTTTCTTGAAAAATACCTTATTTTCTTCCTGCAGTTGATCCAGTCATCTGATGTTTCATTTGAATAATGGCTTCAGGGATTCAGTATCAGGGTCACTGACTGCTGATGAATCTTAGCTGAGACTACTGGACTTTGAAGCTTTCCCTTGTTAGTATAATGGAGCCACAGTTTAACCTTATGTCCCCAATTTATTTATTTATTTTTTAATCCAGAAGAAAAGAATTTAACTGTGACCTGTGGAAATAATCTGAACATTTTAGGAATTGAAGACATAGTTGGTGGTACGTACTTGGTCACCCATCAGCTTTTCACAGGTAGATGGCAATAGTAATATATCAGGACTAATAAAACCCCTCTTTTTTTTTTCTTCATTGTGCAATAATTAACTGGTTATCCAGCTTCATAATTCAAAGGTCTAAGGTTTGAGGCTTGTCCTCTTAATTATTTCTGGAGTTTTGACTACAACACTACAATATGAATAAAACATTACTTTCAGGTCAATATGAGGGTTCAAGCACATAGTCTTCAAATTAATGAAACAATGCTTCTGCTGTACCTGATCAACCACAAAGGATTATGGGGACCTAGGGCATTTTCATTAGTATCACTTAAAGTGTCTTGACACAAAGTAATACAGCTCCAGTTTTTCTGAAAAAGTTAAACATAAAACAGTCTTTCATACTGAGCAAAAAGTTTTTAATATCCAGGAGAATGTGGTATCTAACCTCCTATCTGCTTTTAATGGCTCATGGCTCTGATGTACAATAATGGACAATTGTTTATCTTCAAAAAATAAATAATAAATCCCCCTCTCCCTACCTCTAAAGCCTTTTAAGACACCATTATGACATGGGTATGTTGCATAGCTCTGTTGGTATACATTTTTTTTTTTCAAACTCATAAACTATTTCCAACTTGTAAACTACTGTTCCAGTGGAAACGTAAGCACAGTGTAAAGAATGTGTCTCAATAATTCTATGAAAATTCAATTAGGTGTCCTTCACCTAATGGCATAGTGCAGCTGCGCTAGAAACTCTAAGTGTTACAAATCCAAAACTTCTTAAGCTAAGCACCAGAGAAGTAACCTAGCGTTTTTAATTTAAGATCTTATCCTGAATAATGCGGATCCCCCTGTTGTCAAAACAGTAAAACAGCAGGAGGTATCCTTTACTGTGGTGAGGTCTTTATAAGTCTCCTAATCAGGAAAAAATCTTAAATTCTGCAACTGTGGATTATACAATAATAAATTCAGTATGCAAGAACAAGCACCAAGAAGAAGGAGCAATTCAGTTAGGTATCTTGCAAAATACAAAACACACCATTAAGCTGTTTTTGATGGTCAACTTTCACCTCAATTCCCTCTTCTGTTAAGTGGTTATAAAAAAAAAATAACATTGCATGCTTGCCTGCTGGTAGTTTAAGTGGCTCTAGCTTCTACAGACACAGAGTTTGCTAGTTCCTCGTGGATTATAAAGTAGCCTGATGAGGTGTTGTCATGAACAGTGAAATTGGTTTGAGTGTTGTCTCCTACTGCCATTTGCAGCTCACTCCTGCATCTGTGGAACTGTGCTGTAAGGCAGGCACAGCGGTTGCCTCTCTCTTGAGGACCTGCATAACTGAGGGGACAAAAGGGAGAGTGAATTGCAATGCCGCAGCTCAGAGGGAAGATGGATAAAGGGGGAAGGGTGGACTTCTCAAGCCAGTTACCTTGCTTGCCAAAGTCTGTGCTCACTGAACTGTCCTATATCTCATTCCTGTGAACAAGTCCCCCAAGGAGGAGAGAGGGTTTTTTTAATTATTGTAATCCTTTTGACCTTATGCATTCATGAGTTTGGTCTCTTCTTGTCAAAGTGGTTTTGCAGGTTGGCTGAATCAGGTAGTATTTTCAAAGCAAGTGTTTTAAGTATTGTTCCTTTGCAATCAGCTGAGAATTGCTAAAAATGTATCAATTATCTTAAGCTATTGTTTTCTTCATATTTTTCCATTTAATAGAACAAAAAATATTCGTACTGTAAGTACATCAGTATACAACTCAGTGGTTGGTATGCACAGGGTGTTTCATGGTGGCTGTGTTTTGGTCATACACTAAATAACTTTGTTCTCAGATTCCTTCATAAGCCTATTGCTGTCTTTTTCAATGAACGCAAAACTTGTTCACAAAATTCATGGGGTAAGACTATGTTTTCAGCTTTTCTATTAAACTGTCAGTGGTTAATCTCTGGCTCCCTGAAATAAACACCAAAACTATAAGAATCTGTCACCTACACCTCCTGTACTGCTAAACCATGTTCTCTTTTGCTTAGTGTTCTTTCTCTCGTTTTGGCCTGAAATTCTAATTAATATACTACTAATCTGAAGGAGTATTATTTATCTTTTCTCAGATGCTTTTGATGGACTGCCCTTGTGATCTGTGGAGCATTTGATCCTGGCTGTTGGAGAAACAGCACGTAACAGTTCTTAGCATGTGAGAATTCCACTTCAGAAGAAGTTCATCCTGAACACCCCTGAGATCTGCTATTTATAGGGATGTATGGCAAAGAAAATAGATAACTTAAGTTATTGACACACCGTTTCACAGTTGAAACTGTTGCCTATTTGATAATTAAGTTCTTGAACCAACTCTGGGAAGTGAAAATAAAAGTAATTTGTGGGACAGTCTAGCTTGAATGGTATATTAAGAAATAGTAATCTTACCTCTTACTAGGTTCACTCTGTCATCTCTTATAACATCACATCTGCATTTACTTGTAAAAATTGCTGAGGTGGATGGTATACTGTTTTCTCGTCTTGCCTTTCATACTATGTACTTTTTTCTGAGAAGAATACTAATTTCCTTTTGGATTTTTGTAGTTCTCATCTATAAAGTGCTTGAGAGATTCATCTAGTTTCATATGTAGGAGACTAATGCACAGAAGAATTTTGGTTAAAAATATCCTTTGATTTTTGGGTACCTAAATTAAGACATCCAGGACTCAGTTTTGGAAAACTTGGTACTATGGATTAAAAGTACAGCTCCCATGAACTTTGTTTACAGCAATGAGCACTTCCAAGTTTTCTTAAACAGGCCCAGGTGTCTCAAATCAGCAAACAAATGCTTCAGAAGTTTTAAGTGACTTCTTATATGGAAAGGCTGTTGCCTAGGCAGAGCTAGAGTATCATTCTCTGCTGTGCTAAATGTCTTTCCTTCTTTTTTGTTGCGTTTGCTGTATGTATTTACGTTTCTGCAATAAATGAGTCAGAAGATTTCCTTTGGTACTTTGTCCTTATTGATTACCATACCTGCTGGAATGTCGAATGAGGTAGCATCCTAAGGAAAACAGCATGTCCAAGCTTCAGAAATGACAATGCTTTGGCTTTTATTTTGAGCCATGCAATTTTTCTATGCATTTTTCTCCTTTATGGAATGCCGTGTTGAGATGTATAACCTTGAAAGTGGATATTATCATACAGAACACTTAAATGTGGGAAAAGATAATATTTGCATTGTTTGTGTCTTATACACCACTGCAGTGAAATGCGGGTTATATATTCACTGAGTAATTATTTTCTACCGTATGAACACTATAGGGAAATCATCAAGAAGACAAGGATTCCAGTCTTGCTTCTTCTCAGCATAGCTCAATCTGCTCTTGTAAAGGGTCTTCAGAGTTACTCCATCCTACTCTATTTCCCTTGAGAGTATCCTAACAGGTTTTTAGAGCACAGGTTATTTGGAAATGCCTCTTTACTTCCAGTCCTTCTCAAGTACAAATTTCCTGTGTTACTTTCTTGCAGGGTTCAGACCAGGTGCTGAACAGATGAGCTTGAGCAAAAATAAGGAGTTCTGTTCCTCAGAGATAAAGAGCCAAAGAAGTCTACTTGCAGTAAGGCAGGTACCAAGAACTTTGCTAATTAGGGTTACAGCCAGGGACAAAGCATACTTGTCATTGTTTTGTAACTGTTTCCAGGATGGGGCACAGGGACGTAGAGGTTGAACCAGACAGTCCCAAATGAAGGGGAAAGAAGAGGATTGGGACTTGTTTAGTCTTTCTCCATTTCCTTTCACATAAAGAAGCCTCATCTCCATACTGTTATTGTTAAAATCCATCACGGGCCCAATGCTGCAGGGATAAAAATGGGGGTGTTGGGAAGTTTGTTTTGTGACTGTCTTTGCTAGTCTCACTTGTTCAGTGGCAGTTACAAAGAAGACTCACAGTTCCCATGCACTGCTTTTTGTTCCAGGGTGCAGTAATATAATTCCAGGTTGAAAGAGAAGTTCTAATATGTTACTTACCAGGACACCTTGAGGAAACTTCTTGCCATGGCGCCACCTGCATTGTGCAATCCTTATTTTATGGTTTCTGTTTTGGCTGATTCACATCTCCTGGGTTTAATGTTTCTTGTGTTCATGTGGGCTAGGGATCCACCTTTGATCCAACGTGTTTGTCTTCTGGAAATCTGTGCTCTACTGATGAGTACTCATTAGATGCTTGAGAACAACATCAAGCGAGGCCGTCTTTTTGTTATTTTTAAATTGGTTTGTTGTTGTTTTTGTTTGCTTGTTTTTCTGGAAAATACCTGCCTGGCAAATAACTGCCATTATTTTAGGTATTGTGAAATGTGATGTGGCTTTTATCAGAAACTTGAGTTCAAGTGCTGTTTTGTGCTTTTCCGTTAAATTAACGTGACACTTTAAATTGTAGAACAGTGGAGATGGATGAAATCTGAAGAATGAACTTACTGCTGTTGGATTGTTACACAATTACCCAGATAGAGACCGAGTCATTTTTAGTTTATATTTGTATGACTTGTCATACCAGTGTTCACTCAAAAAATAAGTATGGCTGCAGGAAGCCTCACTTTAGTATGATTAAACAAAAATAATAAAGGAGCTTGCCATGCTAAAGGCATAGGATTTGGTGATGAAATTGGAAACATGACATAAAATGTCTTCAATTTGGAAAAAACTGTGTTTATCCAAGGACAGATTGACCACAGGATTACCAAATGTCAGTGGTGATTGCAGCTTTACTGAATGATGCACTAGGCAGATCCTCAACCTCTGTAAACTGTCCTAGCCCTAAGAAATTCAGAATAGACAAGAAATTTACAGGTGTCAATCTGACCTGCTATTTCTTTGAGTGAATCTCTCCTTTTTCTTCTTTTTATTTATTTATTTTATTTTATTTTTTTAAACTAGCCATCAGCTTTGTGTCTTTATCTAGTCATACATCAACCCTGGTGTTTCTGTCTATTTGTTAAGAACTGGATGAGTTTGGGTACTGCAAATTAGAGCTGAACCCTGGTCAAAAATCAGGCCTTTTTAATTTTTAACTTCAGTGCTTAGCATGCATCTTTAATGTGTAAGCAACATGGCTGTTTGTTCAAAATTACAACTTTAACAGCTTTTCTGATTGCTTGCTTATAGCAAAAATCAGGCAAGTAACCACTTCCTAAACTATATTTTGAATTAAAACCAGAATTCAGTGAACAACTGTATTACCTATGTTTTTTCTCTCTAACATTCTAACAGATGTAATGTGCGTCATCTTAAAGATGAAATAATACACCAAAAATCCCTAGATCTAGTTCAGTCAGATAATGTTCAACTGACGGTCAACGGGAAGCTAGGAGGGAGATGTGTGCTACATTGGCGAAGGCAGTTTTGGATATAGTTACAGGAGGGCCTTGAGGTATTTGTTCTTGCAGCTCAAATCTTGCTGAAGTGCTGTTTGATCATGCCCAGCAGATCAAGAGTCCCTATGGCTGGGTGATGGGTGCCATGGTAAGGTGAGAGGAGAAAATTTTAGATAAAGTTAAGAGAGAACAGCATTATCCTGTGTTGGCTCCTTAGTGGCTGTCATTCTTCAGCAGTGAAGCATCTGAGCTTTTCATTTAGTTTCTCTTGAAACACAAAGAATAATGAGTGGGAAGGGCTGGCCCACTGTCTTTGGACAGGGCTTTCCCTCACTGTCAACAGTGTCTCCACTTATTTCTGTTTAGAATCCTTGTTGCCTGCAACCCTCTGGGAAATGCTGATGTGTCGAAATGGTAATGATGAATGAGGCAGGAACATGACTTGCACATGCCAGCTGTGTAGAAGTGAAGCAGGTGCCTCTCAAAGTTTGCTTCCCAGTCACCCCAAACATGCAATGACAGAAGTGTGCATGTAGCTCCCAAGCACTGTCTGCCCTGTCTGCGTATTGCTGGAGAGTGAACAGCTTTAAACCACTTCCCTTCTAATTAAGAACGGTCAATCTGTGTGTTGGCTTTTCAGGCACCCATCTGTACAGAGCGGATCTGCTTGCACTCCTCTGAGGATCTCTTCCTTCCCTCCCCGTTGGCGTTGTTGGGGGATTAAAGCAGCGGCGGCCCCATACACAAACGCAGCTGGTTCCGTTTGGTCAGCCTGAGCCTTGCTGTGAAACCACGACAAGAATTCCAGTAAGTTGGCAACACTGAAACACAAAGAAAACAACAATAGGAAAAGACCTTCCGTGCAGAAAGGAATGTTTCAAGCACTGTTCTCCTACAGTGAAAGGAAGGAGGGTGGGAGGGAGGAGAGAGATTTGAAGAGGGCAGGTTCCCCTCCTCCCCCAGCAGCTCTGGATCTTGTGATGGAGAGATCTTATCCTCTCTTTGTGATTCAGAGGTGCCAGGAAGCTAATTGAATATTCTGATCTGCCCCCAGTGTTTCTTGTGGCTTGACCCCGGTGCTGTGTCGTACCACTACACCAAACAGCCCTGAACCTGCATAAATCACAACCTTGCAAAAGCCTATGCTCCACATCGTCTCCCCCTTCCCTCCCCCCTAGCCCCCCTTTTTTTACCTTGATAGATAGAAAACCTTTACAGAAAGGTTTAGGGAGCTTAGTGCTCTACAGATCCTAGAGGAAATATCGCAATCTGCTAATAAACAGCAACATGTTCCTCTGCAACTTTTGCAAAAATAATGCAGGCATCTCCACCCCTTACTTGAAATTGCAGTCCAAAGCAAAAAAAAAAAAAAAAAAAGAGTTAATGTTTTGAAGTATCACTTAAGTTCTGCTGCAGTGTCAGCAAACACTCATTGCAATGTAATGAATGTGGCATGAAACAAACGTAAATAATATATGGAATTTATAAAGGTGAGATCATTAAAATTAATCTGACAAGTTTCTTGCAAGACAAATAGACCCATCTCTCTCCCATGGTGTGGGAGAGTAGTGTGCATGGTAGTGTCTTGTTCACATATGTGTGTGTGTGAACACGTGCATAGAAAGGAACGGCATGGCATAACTAAGTTTTCTAGTATTTCTGAGCAATATCAATGTAATTTAGCTTCCTTTAGTTTGTGTGATGCTCTTGCTCCTGCAAGGAAAGCCTCCAAAATGTTTGCACTTTTCCCAAGACTGCATTCCATCCTGAAGTATCAGGGTATCTCTATCTTTCCCCGGTGATACCATGCCTGTTCTACCCTTGTTAGTAGGTATATGATTCCTGAAATAGCAGCAATAAAACACAGGCATTTCACATGTGCTGTACACTGTTAGAACCAGAATAAGGTGTCTCTGGCTGATATCTTAAGCACTCACAGCCAAAGCACTTTACCAAACTGATTTTATCTCCGTAGAAGGTGCAGAAATAAGTTTCATTGCTACAGTTTTCCTTTTGCATTTTTTCTGTGAGGAATAAAAAAGTCCCAACTTCTAAGCTTTATCCCCTGCATTGGTAAGGAGGTATTTCTAAGTTGTTAAGTACACTTTTCTCGTTTGGAGAATACCCGTGGGATGCTAAAACCTGGGATGTATTTCACTTGCAAACCGAAATTCCCCTGAACTACTGACTACATTCAGTGTAGCACCACGGACCCCGCTCCCCAGCCTGTGCAGAGCGGGACTGGCCGCATCCTGCCTCTGCTGCCGGCGGGGAAGGAGGGGCAGAGGCAGCCCGGGGCTGCGGGGCCTGGAGCGGTGCCTGATTCCCTCATGCTAGTTCCGGGGCCGCCGGGTATAAAGAGCTTTATGCAATGTCTGGAGGGTGGGAGTTTATAGAAAACGCGATGCCTCAACAGGCGAGCGCGCCTTTCTTCTGCAACTAGCGGGGCAAGAAAAAGATACGGGGCTCCTTGCGCGCTGCCCTGCAGTCCGGCACCCCGGCGTCGAGCGGCCAGCTTCTGAGGGAGCTGGAGCATCCCAGCCCGGATGGGACCTCACCGTCGGATGGATGGAAGAGCAGCAGCTGCCTGCAAGCTGCTCGTTTTATTCGCCGTATGCGTAGTGCGGGGCAGCTGCCAAGGTAAGCGCTGCGCTCCCGGCACCCGGCGAGGGGCTTCCAGGGGGCGCCTCCCCGCCCGGCGCTTCGGGCGGACAAGTCCCAAGTGGGCTAACGGGGCCCGCTCGGGCGCTGCCGCTGCCCCTCGGGAGCGGGAGCCGGCGCTCCCCAGGAGCCCTTCGACGGACTTGGTTTCTCTGGAGGAAAAGGCAGTAGCGCCTTAAAAGACAAACACCACAGACCCCACCGGCTCTGTAATTTCGTTTCATCTCAGCTTTAAATTATCCCGGTATTATTTTTTTTCTGAGTCTTGCAAACTTTATTTATTTATTTATTTATTTTTTCCCCTGCGGGTTGCACAAGGCAGCACGCCCCGGCTGGGCACCCCGCGCTCGCGGAGCCGTGCGGGGTCGCGGGCGCCGTCGCGGGCTCTGCGTGAGGTGAAAACGCCCGGGGCCAGCGGGCCGGGCCCCGAGCACCACACGGCGCGGCCCCGCGGCCGAACTTTGTCTGCGGGCTTTGCCGTCGCTAGGCGACGCGGCTGCATGTGACCCGCCGCCGCGGGCCCTAAGCCGGCCGAGGGGGGCGGCCTCCGCTCGGGGCTCCCCTCACAGCCCCACACAGCCCCGGCTCCGCGCCCGCGGCACCGGGCTCCGGGGAGCCGGAGGGGCCGAGCGCCTTGCGGGGCCCCGGGGGTGAAGCGGTGGCGCTGCTGGGTGAGGGGTGCGTCTGCGCCTTCAAATTGTTAATCTGCTTTCCTCGCTCAACTCTTAGCTTAAGCTCCTTAGGCAGAATCAAGTAAGTAATTATACAGCAACTGCTGCTAGCGGCTCCCGCTTGGGAGCAACGAAAGAGGAGATAGCTAATGGGCTGCAGGAGACCTGCAAAAGCCCTAGCCAAGGAGGTCACGCTGGGCAGGGAGTTAATCCGACGCCCTGTTAGGTTACACTGGGCAGAATGGAAGCTGCAGAGCTGCTCTGGAAGTGCATTTCTTTGCTCCGCTCCCGCGTTTCACTCTTCAGACTGCCCAGTAAGTGACATGACTGAGGGAGAGGGAAACTCCGACCCCTGTCTGTAGGCAGTGGATGCG
The DNA here is from genome assembly GCF_009769625.2 of Cygnus olor. Classification (NCBI taxonomy): domain Eukaryota; kingdom Metazoa; phylum Chordata; class Aves; order Anseriformes; family Anatidae; genus Cygnus; species Cygnus olor. The sequence continues at coordinate 20,059,481 of NC_049174.1, forward strand.
CAGAACATTTCACCTTGCTGGTTCCTCTCGCTCCCCTCCCTTCAGGGCAGTAGAATAAATAATTGTGCAAGTGAAACAGTATAGGTTTTGTAACGGCATACCCGGTACCGATAAAACACCTGGATAGCAATCTTGGCCACACTGTGATTGTTACTGTGAAATACTTGGTACCCTTAAGTTGAGCTCCTTGAATGTTGAGATTGTGTCAGGCCCTCATTTCAAAAACAAAACAAAAAAAAATGAAGAGAATCATGCAAACAAATCCTAGGCTCCAAAAGAAATCAGTGAAAATTGTATTATCTTGACTAATCCTCAGTATTTTCAAATACGCTTCCAGTAATATTTTTGAAGTTCTCAGGCTGGTGATACCTGAACATTCCCATTATGCGCTGGATGCTTCTAGAACGAGTTTCATCTGGATACTTGCTCAATTGATCCTGTCACAACTCTTCCTTCATTGAGTTAACTCTGGATTTGCTGAAATTAAATATAGCACTTAAAAAACAAATAAAAATGCCCCCTCTTGTAATGGCCAGTAATACAGAGCCTGGTTCTGCAACCTTTCCTCTCCAGGCCTTGTGGCCTGTAAGGTGGCTGTTACCAGAAGACATTTTCACTGAAACCGAAAAAACCTACCTAAGTAGAGATAGTGTCAAAAAAAGCATCATGGGACTAATGTTAATGTTTGTTTTGAGGAATGGGAAAGTACTTAATGCTCATAGTCACACACTCCAGACACTGGATGGATGTTGCATTCTCAGCAGTTTTGCAGAGGGCAAATGAGATCACTAGGACAACTTTATGGTTGAACAATGAGTTCTTTAGTCTTACTGCAAAGCATATCAGATCTGTATACTCATGCAGTGTTCCGCACAGTGTCTGTGAGTGCTCTCACCTTAACTGACATGGAAGGCTTGTTGTACTTTTTTTGAGGAGATTTTAGTACCTGAAAGTGGTTGAAGATTTTTCTGTTCTTAATGGTTCAGTGCCAGAAGAACTGTTAGTTTCTTTATAAATTCATTCATATATATGAAAATCACATGTAAATCATTCATTTAAAAAACAAACTGGTTTTCTGTTTTTTTAAAAAAAAGTACTCCTCTCTAGACACAAAATACTAAGAACATTATTTGTAAATCTACTATATTTAGAATCTCTACTGCCCATATATTTCAGTTGCTTGAATTTCCTTCGTTGGTCTTCTTTTTTTTTGGTGTACCTTAGGTCCTGATGACCTACTTTCAACGCAGATGATGTAAATCTTCCAAAAATAAATGTATTAGAATTAAAATAACACTAATGACTTCATAAATAATTAAATATTTTGACTTTGGTGTTGGTTTTTATCACCAATTCTATTAATTTAGTGCATGTTACAAGACAATGCTAGTGCTAGTCTCACCTTTTTTCGGATTTGCACATACTTGCAGTGAAAATTTATCTTTGCTGCAATTTATTGCAAAGTACCACTTTGCTTTTTTAAGGCTAGACCTTCCCTTTACTGTATAGTTTACAACATCTAAATTGGGGTTTGCCACCCCCACATTCCCCCAGCCTCCCTCACTCCCCTCGATTTGTGTGGATCTTTTTCTTTAGCACTTTTCATGTATGGCATGGAAGAAGACAGTTTCACATTGCTTTGAATCATATGAAATCAGCAATTTCTTAGCAAGGCTATACTTTCCTTGCTGATAATCATAATATTAGTGTCAACTTACAACTTCTGAGAAATGCAGCTGGAAACCTAAGCATTCTCACTAACAGTCTTATTACATGTATGCTAATTTTTTGAAATTTTTGATTCTACATTGAGCTAAGACGCCAGAAGATCACAGCTAGGTTGACTTCTGACATTTATTTTTGTTCCTTTTTTAATAACTCATAGTTTACTGACGCTTTTAGAAGTTTTCTGTTCATACCAAGTGTGAAAAACTTTCCTAAAGAAAGGCAGTTACCTGTTCTGTAGACGTCTTGTCAAAATATGATTTGCCCAATTGCTTTGCTGTAACACAAAAGTTAGTGCATCAAATTTGACGTAAGTCTTAAATCTCTGCAATGATAGATCATCAGTTTAAATGTGACCCAGACCAACGTGACTAAAATTTGTCACCATTAATAGGTCTCAATTAGTCTACAAGAATGATAGCTATTTTAAGACTGAATCTGTATGGTATGATAGTATATCTCAGAAATCATAATGAATGGTTGCATGAAGTTGGCCAGTAATGAATAGGTATGGTAAGTCCAAGTAGATGAAACCTCTAACAGCGCTTTCCAGAATGGCATGGAGAAACATGCTCTTCCATCAAGTATTTTGAGAGTTCGATCTCCAAATTAATAATTTAGTGTGTTTTTACAGATGCTGCCTTCATTCAAATCTATTTAATGCCTGTGGAATGATGTATAGTGACATTGCTGTAGGCGACAGGCCAGAGTCAGTGTTCATACTCCCTTGTACAGTGCTGTGTATGCTTAAATGACAGAGAAGTCTCTCTGTAAGATTATGCCCCTGCCAAGACCCACTGTCTGAAGACCTTGAATGAGGCTTTCCTCAGGGACCAAGGATTTGGGAGTAATGAGGAAGGATGGCAAAGAAAATGAATGTGACAGTGCAATCCCTACTTACAGTTTTAATAGGTATGGTGCCTTACCTATGGGCTGCAACATTCATCATAATCCTGTGCTGATATATTTTTCTTGGTTTCTCTTGGTGATGTACTTTTACAGAATCAAGAGCAAAACTCCTACTCAGTTTGTGTACCTGGTTCTGAACTTGTTTCTTTCCTGAGGGCTAAAAATTTAAAAGTACATCTCAGTGAAACACATTGTAATCTTCTGGCATTTTAATTAACGAGCTATAGTTCTGTGTACTGACAGTCATCTTTTTTTGTAAGGCTCTTTTTAATGAGTAGTTCTCTTTTAATACATCTCTTGATTTTTCTTAATAATTTACTATTTCTGTATCCTGTTCAGCAAAGCATAGCAGGAATTTGCTAAGTAATCAGGTAAAGTGAAGAGTGGGACAACCCCCAAAATTTTAGTTAAAAATTGAAGGCAGTAATTGAATGACACTTGGTTAGATTTAGGTTCTGTGCCAAATGCTAGAATTACAGTAAATAATTAAGCTAAAGGAGTCAAGACAAATAGAGAGAGAGCATCTAAGGAGATTTCAGCTAAGATAAATGTGTGATGTATGTGTTGCTTCAGTTTCCCTGTAAGACAAACTAAAACCTTCTTTCATATATTGAGCTGATTGGAAATTTGAGCAATGAAATCCCACTTTAATCCAGATTTACTCTCCATGTGTTTTACAGGAAATGAGCAAAGATTCATTTGGGGAAAAGGTAGAATGCAATTTCATTAAAGCCTTTTAATTCTTCTCCTTTTGGGCTTCCTGGATTGACATGAAATCAGTCACACTGTTTGGAGCCTTTCCCCTTCCATACGCCTTGTTGCACTGTTAGATTTTTGTCAGATCAAAGCCCAGTGGTGTTTGTTTTTAACTCCTCATTATTTAGCACAGAAACTGGAGGTTCTTTTGTCAAGACTTTTCTTACTGAATACTCTTATTTTTAATTAAGCAATAATCAGACATGTTTTAGAGGTAGTTTCTCAACTGGGAGTATTGGATCAAATGTTATTCTGTCATCCTACAAAACTTGTTCGATCTGAGAGCTTGTGAAAACTCTTCAAATGGACAAATAACATGAAACTTTGAATCGTATTGTACTATCACTTCTTAAAGCAGGAGCGTTTAATTGTTTCTCCTCTTTTAGAGCTCTACTTAATAAGTGTTGGAACCACATAGCACTTTGGATGTTTCAAAGGAAATTATACTTTCTAGAAGGTGTCATTGTTGAAAAACATTAAAGGTCCCTTTTAATTAATGATCTACACGTTGACATGTATATAAAAAGAAGTTTATGTTTTTATTCTTGATTAGGTCACTGTTGCTAATTAGCTATTATAAACAGATAATTTGTCAGTGCCTTTTTAATGCTATACACTGAGTGTGGCAAATAAAGACAGACTTTTTTTTCAAATTACTTAAAAATAAAGTGCTTCTTCATATAATTTAATAATTGGACTTTATTCATAAAATACCTTGAACTGTTTGTAGATGAAGAAAGAACAAGGGTTCTTCTCAGTAAAGTCAGCGCAACTCCATTGATTTCAAAGAAATTACCCCTGAGTTGTACTGATCTGAGAGATGGAAAATAGGATTCAGTGAAGAGTAAACATCTCTTTTAATAGCTTATTATTGCTTGAGATCCATTTTGAAGTCCACTTTCTTATGGTAATGTTCATTTTATTAACTGTTTTTTGTTCCTTTAGCTCAGCACATTTTAAAAACAGTTCAAGAAAATGAAGTTTGATGAGTAAGTGTAGAAATGTTTAATGGAATGGATAGCCTTTAGTGGATTCTATAAGCTTTTACTGTTGGTTTCAAGCCTTTTAATGTTTTCTTTGTTTTGCAATGCTCGAAGTAGATTAGAGATCTAAGGATCACTGTTACAAGTTTTGCTTTGGATTGATAAAATGGCATAGAAGAGTTAACGGAAATTGGTCTACTTTTATGTCCTGTTATATTTTACCCTTTTAACATGAATAATTTGTCTTTGTTTCGCATTCAAGAAGTAAGATCTTCAGCAGAAGGGCACTGTAAAGCAGTGCTCAGTCTGCCCAGTTATTTGCTCATGCAAGCAGGTCATGATGCCACCACCTGCTGAGTAGAATCAGAGAACGGGGGTCCATTCCAGTAGGGTCTGCTGTGGATGAGGACTGAAAGCTCGTGTCTTTGTCAAACAAGGGGAAGGACAAAGGTTTTAGGTGTGCTCTTTAGCATCTCTACAAAAACAGTTGGTGTAATACACAAGATATCCCAGAACTCCTATATTCACATTTAGAATCTGGGTGATGCTTTTATCTTCAGAAACCATTGTGCACAGTAGCAACTCAGCTAAACATACCAGAGGGTTTAGTTAGAGGAAGTATAGGGCTTGCAGAATTTGAGCGCATACATGCATAAATTGTGTTCCCCCAGTTTTCCCAGAAATGGGAAGTTGACTTCACATCAGTCAATACCAGTGGGAGACCCCATTTAGATCTGACCAAGCCCGTGTCAGGCTTTGACACCAAAGGGTACAGTTTCCCAAGATGTGATGAGCCAATTTACCAGCTCATTGCTGCTGAAAGCAGGAGGCCCCTCTCCTCTCCCTCCTGCAATGTCCCAGTCCCTTGTTACTGCCTGGGTTCTTGCTGCTTCTGTGGTGCTAGCACCACTGCTTATCAAACCTCTCAGCAGCTTTCACTTACAAGACCAGTGGAAAACTAAACCAGGTCTAGGGAACTAGATGGCTTGGTGAATTAGGGCAGCACACAGAAAGGCCTGGTAATCAGCAGAGTGTGGAAAACCCCAGCATCCAGTGGAAGAAGGAGCAGAGTTGGAAAGAGGGAGAGAAAGAGAGACCCTTTTTTGCATGGTTGGTAGTAAGTCAGTGGGTTTGGTCAGCTGGCCATGCAATCGCTGCTTAATGCTACTGTTAAGTGCAGATAGGAAATGCTTGGCTAGCATGCTAGTGACAAGAGTGGTCCCGTCGGGGCTATAAAGAACCAGTGTTAGCACTGCTGGAAACCCTTTTGTAAAGTTGTCTAGTGTAAACAGATGGCTTGACTTGAATGGGACTGCTCACGTGTTCACTTTTGAGCAGGATTGTAGGGCTGTTCTCAACCTTCAGTACAATAAATGAGCTGGATGATAACCAAGTGCTTGGAATGCTGCTGCAGTGTTGCAGCGTTAGTGGCCGTCTAGCTGAGTTACTGAAAAAGCAATTTGTACTACTGAGGTATAGCAGGTTTCTAAACCATTTCACTTGGAACAAGTGAGTTCCAGTTTGTGTCTGACGTTAGTGACTGAGTTTGTGGTGTCTTCCGTTATGTACATAGCAGATGTTTTGTTAGCTTTGCAGTTTTTGACTTTTCTGCATGAAGTCAGCCACAGAATGCACTTTAAGGCCTGACTGACTGTCACTGGGAATGAATTTTAGTTGCCAGTATTCCGTAAAGTTACCAAAGTACTGACATTTCTTTTGTTACCTCTGCAGTGAGGTAACCTGAAAGACATAAAGTTATTTAGTGGAGTAATTAAACTGGGCTTCCTTAGTTATTAATCTGAGCCTTGGCAAATTCCTGTTGGCTGACCCAAGTGGGAGATCCGAATAGAGCTCAGCCACAGAGCAGTGCTGCCCTGTCTGTGCTCCGGCAGGCAGACTGTTGGCCTCATGAGGGGTTCTGCCTGAGCGAAGGCAGCAGCAGTAACAATCAGACTCCTTTGGCACTTTCATTAGAAGTGACATTGTTTCATGGGATTTGTATTATAATTGTAGACAATTGAAAAAAAAATATGATTTAACAGTGGAAATGTTAAAATGCTGATGGCATTCGTCTTTATTAATTTTGCAGCTTTTTAACTTTACTAAACCAGCCACACACCACAGAAGCCACTTTAGAAATGGTTATCTTATAGTACAAATTTAAGAAACAATAAAGCTTTAAAATTGAACTTTAAATCCTTTAGAAATCTGGGCCTTTTTTTTTTTTTTCCTAAGAAAAAAGGAAACTAAAAGACAAATAGTTAAAATCAGTGAAATAATGAGTGGCAAAATTTAAATTAATGAAGGGTGAGATGAAAGCTCCAATCTTGACAAAATGCTTTATCCATACTGAGATTTTATTGCCTATTAGATAACAAAAATGATTCTTCCCTGGTTTTTGTTCGGTCTCTTGAATAAAGATGCTTTAGCAATCAAGTACTGTCTTTTTAGGTGTGCAATACTTTTTAACTTGTTGGCCTTAATTTTTTTCTCATAGAGTTGTAGAATTCTCAGACACTTGAATCCCAAGAAATTTCATAAGGCAGCAGAGAGAGAGAAAGGGAGAGCGCCCCCAATTATTGCCCCTCTGAGAGAAAATCTCAGTCATTCTATGTTTGTATAGAGATGCTGACTTTTTGGCTAGCAATATACCAGGTGCGGTTGCAGCCTTGTTCCTAGCAGCATTTGGACAGACTGATGGAGCTATTGCTATGAGGAAGGGGTTATGATTTAAAGGTTGCAAATCTGTAGGCAAACTCAGAGGGCTGGAGTACCTCTCCAGGCTGAGGGAGTTGGGGTTGTTCAGCCTGAAGAAGAGAAGAGAAGGCTCCAGTGGTTTTCCAGTGCCTAAAGGGGGCCTACAAGACAGCAGGAGAAGGGATCTTTGTCAGGGAGTGTAGTGAAGCTGTGGATGCCCCATTCCTGGAAGTGTTTAAGGCCAGCTGGGATGTGGCTTTGGGCAGCCTGGGCTGGTGGGAGGTGTCCCTGCCTGTGACAGGGGAAATGGAACTGGATGGTCTTTAAAGTCCTTTCCAACCCAAATCATTCTGTGATTGTACGTTGTGTTCTACTACCACTGAAACCTGTGAGAGAACCAGTGCCTTTTTCTGTTATTTATGATTATACATGATATGATAAATTTCTTGTAGTTATCCTCTTCTGATTGATTCAAGGACTTTGTCTTTTTAGTATTACTATTTTGGTAAAAGGATTTTTATTAAAAATGAAATATATATATATATATATATATATAAACGTTTAAAAATGAAATAGCCGTAGGATAATTTAATTCTCACTGCTCATTTTAAGGTCTGTTAAGATAAAATTGTGCTCTGTGAGTGCACATTGGACAACATTACTTTCCTAGTTCAGATGATCTTTCTTTACTTAGGCCCTTAGCACATGGCATTTCCTTTTCAAAAAGCTTGATAAGGAGTGATCAGACATAGCTATTAGCTGCTAGCTGAAATTGCATCACTTCAGAATGAGGGAGAAACATAATAAATGTCAATGAATCAGAAGAAATACTTGTACTTCCTACTACCACAGTAGATGTTTGTAACGTACAGCGTATCTATTCTGTGCAGACACTTTAGTTCTGTTTTTCTGAAAATATTGTTATGTTTAGTTTTCACCAAGTCCCAGTCACTATTTCTGATGTGCAGAATGACAACTGGGTATCCTGTGAAGCTTTGGGATACAGATTAAATTGTCTTTTTTATCCAAGAAATCCCAATAGGTATGAAGATGCTGCTCAAGTAATAAACAGTTTTGCTGTGGGTATGGGTTCTAAGAGAGAGGTAGCTTTAGCTCTATGTGCTTACTGTATTTGTTACCTGTAAGGGGAAATGGTTTATTTTTTGCATGACAAGTTTCATTTTTAATTCAGTAATTTATGATATAATATTCCAGTAAAGTTTATGGTTTGGCAAAGTGTTTGATTTCACTGGCATAATTTCACTGGCATAAACTGGATTGTAAGGCTATTACTGAGGCTGATTCCTAGTGTTGCAGTGACTCATCAGCTTTCAGGAGAGCATGACTGAATTGAATGCAGCTCACCAGCTCAGCATGAGGTTTAATTTTGAGAACAAACAGCACATTGGTTGGAAAATTTATTTAAATACAGCTCTCAAAATGAGTGTAGCTCCCTGAGAAGGTGGTTTTATCATTGGCTACTGCATCTATCAGACTTTCTCAGTGCTGTGTACTGTGTATGTTATAAGTTGTTTGAGCACTTTTTTTTCTTGCTTTCTTTTTTTCTTTTCATTTTCCATGTGCTATGTGGTTGTAAATACTTCTTATTCTTTTTTCTCATTTTTCTCATTTGGCTATATTCTCCTTTCCCCACCACCCCCTCATTTCCCAATTATTATTCTATAGCAGCCTCGGGGCCATTAGCAAGGTCCATTCTTACAAAAATGCTTGGGATGCTTCCTTCTGTGAGTAATTGGGGGTGTCTTTTACTTCTACTGTGTTTGCTTGTTCTTCTTCCTCTTCATGTCATTTGGTCAATTAGAACAGATTTTTGCATATTTAATGTGATATTCATGAAAAAGAAACTTCTGGGATTGAGGAGAGCTCAGAAGTGTATGCTTCCCTAGGGATCCACAGTGCTTGCTTCACTTACCCGGCTAACACCATCACAATTGAATTATGTGGATTAAGACAGCTAATGTCAAGACAACTGGTTAAGATTACCCAATTTAGTGCAGAACATGTTCTTTCCATATAATGTGTCTGAAATACATTTTATATCGTGGAGGCTAATATTTCATTACCACAAATAATGGTTCTCTTAAACTTGGCCAGACAGTTAATAACTTTACTAACCTCTCTAAGAAAGGAGTATAAATAATTTTTATTAGTCTCAGCAATGAAAACAGTTTGTATACATTTGGAGTTAAAGAAAGTGTCCAATAAAAATTAAAGGCTGATTCTCGGTTATCACTGAAGTGTGGGAAATTTGACAGAAACTTAAATGAAAGAAGGAGCACGGTCTGTTCAATATAGGGAACATTTACTTTATCAGTAGAAAGGAGCATCACATCCTGTCTATTAGAATTAGCCCTTGCTTAAAAGGATTATTTCTTATTCCTGCCTAGTTATAAGACTACGAAGACAGTAAGAGTTGATTTGTTGCTATTTAAAAAGTGTCTGAGTTGAATCAAGATTCCAAAGGTGTTGCTGTTTTTATGAGTTTGCTTACAGTACTATATGATGGTAATGACACATAATGCAGATATGTGCTCTTTGTGGGCATGTATAATAAATAAGCTGTCATGATTTTGAATTCAAGAAATCTTTTTTATTTACATTTAGGATTAGTGTGAATAATTTAAAATTACTGTTCGTATATATATATATATACATAATTTTACAGTGATAATGTAGGGACCACAGTTATTTTGTTCTGAACACCAGAGCTTAAACAAACAAACAAACAAACAAAAAAGATTTTTTTTTCCCCAAGAGGGCCACATGTGACTTATCAGAAAATTAGGAGCTAGTTCTGTTTATTATTAGTTCAGTTTAATACTTGAAAAAAAGAAAACTAAATTCGTTAAAAATGAATTTGTAAACTTTTTTTTTTTTTTTAATCAGGCTATTTACATTTATTGCTTTTTCAGTTGAAAAAGCTAAAGTAAGGTAGAGAGGATGAGGATTACGAATATCTTTAATGTTGCTAGGAGCCATTTACAGTGTCATTCCTTTGAACTTGATGTCTGTAGGAGACTTGAACCCTTTTTTCTTTGCAGGAAAGCTTTCCTGCTTAGTTTCAGTAGATTAAAATACTGAATTTCTTTAATTCCTGCATTTATGTTGATGCATTAGCAGAAATGAGTCTATAGTCCTTTAATAACTGTATTAACTGAAAACAAATAGTTTAACATAGAATACACTAATTTTAAGTATTTCTAAAAAGAGTCTGCATGTGAACATTATTAAAATGAGATTTGATGCCTTAGTTTTAGCAATGATTTTAGTAGAGAAGCATCAGTATATGCAAGAGTGTGCAGACACAAAGCATAGAATATACTTTTGGAATGCACAATTTAGTAATTTTCTATTATTTCTTGTATCTAAGTGGCATTGCTGATTTACACCAGAAGAGACAGCTGTCTCCATGCTTTTTTTTGGCACTGAGGGAACATCGTTTCTTAGCATGTCCTTTTGAAAGGGAAACGATAAAAATCTCCTGTTGTTGTAGTGAAACATTGTATTTCTAAGTCCGTAGTGAAAGACAAAATTTTCAATTTTCTTATTGAATTTTAAAGTGTTTTTTTGTTGAAAATCAATGAGTAAAACTTTCAAAAGTAGTTATCAGAATTCGTCAGGCAAGATCTGTTTATACCAGCTTGTGGTATAAATCATCCACTGAACTCAGGGTGTGGTTTGCTCAGAAGTTCTACTCCTGTGAGTATGGAACATGTAGCTCATCCATCTGAGACGGAACTAGACTCTGCATATCCAGCCAGGCTTACAGTAAAAAACAAGTAAGCAAAGATTAAAGTTAAGTTTCCCTTCTGTTTTCATTTTGCCCACCCTCCTGATAAGTTCTACTTATAGTCCAGTAATATTTAAACACAAGTAGATTTTTAGGGAGAGATGAACCAGAGGTGTAATTTTCTGTTGCTTTGTGAAATAACAGGTGTTTTGTTGTTGTCATCAGTGGGTTTCTGCTAAATTATGAGGAACCTGTACAACTAGGATTTGGGAGTCAAACCTCTAAGTCCAGTTAATGTCAGTGGAGAAACAAATCTGTTGCTTCAAATTCTGTCCTCTGTGCTCTGTATACAGAGGTCTTCCAGTTATGTGAAGTGAGTGCAGACTAATATTTGTACTGTATTTTCATTGACACTGTCAAAATTACTTCTCTAATATAGTCTAGTTAACAGACGTAGGCATAAAAGATGTTCAGAACCTTTTCCTATTGTAATTGCTAGCAGAAAACTACTTTTCAGTATCATAGGGCATTTTACAAAAATAAGCAACGGTCTTTGGTGAATTATGGATTTTCTTTCCTTTTTCTTTGGTGCAGGGGAATGGAGATGGAATTTGCAGAGGTTCAGCTTCACCTCCCTGAGCATTCCAAAACCTCAGACTGTGTGAAATGTAGTTAAGCTAGGCAAAAATCTGACATCAAAATGTATGAAAAGTGCATTTCCAGGACTTCACCTGCAGGGCCACTGGAGTGGGCTGCTTTGGTGCTCGTTCTGTTTGGGGGCCACATGGAAACAAACAGTAATACCCTTTGTTGGAAGGCAGGAAGGGAGAAAAGAGAACTTGTAACTTATAGTTCTTTTTGTAAAATTTATACGGAGAAGCTTGTAACGTTTGTTAACACTTATTTTTTAAAAACTGCAGAGATATTAGGCACAACAGTTCAGTTGAAAAAAATACTGCCTTGAAAAATGTCACTCTTTAAAAAAAAATAAAAAAAATTGTGAGATGTGATTCCTGAAATATAAAGTAATCACAGTAATGTGTCATTTTTAAGTGGACGTTTAGAGTGGTGCAGTTTACCCTGGGTTTAATACATTCTTCATTACTTTAAATCTTTCATTCAAGATTAACTGTTAGCAGTTCTCAATGATGTTATGAGCATGAGGAAGAAAGAACTAATGATTATTTTGGTCTATTCTGTATAGTCAGACTGCCATGGTGCCCTTAAAATCTGTGGATGATATAAGTACTTCAGAAGGTGGAATATATGAAAAGAATTGGAGAAGACTGTAACTGTTTAGAGAGAAACTGAAAGTAGTCTAACTTAATGTGTAGAGTTGTAAAGCAATGTTGGTCTCTATTATCAGTCAAACATAAAATTATTTCAATTCCATTTTTAATACAAGAAGATTGAATTTAAGCTTTAGTTCTCAATGTAAATATTTAAACACAAACATATTGGGGCAAGTGAAGCACAAGGAAACTTGAGAGGGCATAATGGGCTGCCTTTCTGTTGAAGACTGTAGCCCTATGAATTAGAACCATTGTGCTGTGAAATGCCTGAAGCTATTAAACTCCCTCTTTTCTGATAGAGTTCCGTATGGCTTAATGTGACATCAAGTAACATTCATTAGTGGTGCTAAGGCTGGCTACCAACCTCTGGTGGCAGCCGAGTTTGTCTTTGGCAGTGGTTTAACTTGGGAGACTTCATTCCTATGCAGTGGTCGTTGTTGCTGACCAGCTGTTGTTGGTTGTTGATTAGTGTTTCATCCCATCTTTGCTCTGAAAAAATCGCTATTATGTTTCTTTATTCCATTGCAAAATGACTACCTGGCATAATCTTTGAGCAAGTAGCTTAGCCAGAGCCAGTAATACTAGCTTTCTTGTTTCTAACTGAGCAAATTATGAATCTTAAACATCCACTCAGAAGTCTCTACAAGAGTATCCCAGACACAAAGAGCCCCAGAAGGTACAGTGACAACATCAGCATAAAGCCTAAATAGAGTAAGAGTGGCAAGAAGTTTAGGAATGATGCTTTGGGATATATCTTTCCAGTGAGAATTCTGATCTTTGGTTTGTATTTTCCAGTGCTAGACTGGTTTATATTAAAGGTGACATCTGTTCTTAGTTTGTTTTCCTGAATATCAAATAGTTAAAATAGATATTTAATATTTCAAAATTCTTACTGTTAATGCCCAGAAATTCTTCTTTGTATGTGTATGATTCATCAGGTCTGCCATGTATTTTTCTAGTCTGTCTTCTGGTAGTGCTTTAATCACAGTCAGAAGATAAAAATGTATTATAACAAAAATAAAGCAAAACCAAAAAATCAACCCTCTCTCAATTTTGAAATTTTAAAACTCACCCAGGTACTTTTCTATTAGCAAATTTTAAGCATGACTGTAAAACCTAAACTTTAATTGTTTTACTGCTTGTTTTTAAACTCAGTGGTTATTTTCTGCAGGAATCCTATTAATAGAATTCTGTCTGTGTGAAAGAGGTGTCTGGTTTTATCAGTATCTGTCAGAGGAAATCAGAATTTCTATGGAAATTAGTTCATTAGTATTAATTTTTGGCAGCATCCGACTGATTCATGAGCTGCCTTCCTATTTTTTTTTTAAAGTTTCTTATCGAAAGCAAAATCTTCCATAAAATTTATAATTACTAATCCTTCAGTGAATCAAGGCTTCAAATAATGCCAAAAAACAAGCGGAGGTCCCTTGTCTTCAGACAGTTCCTGGTCTTGCTGAAACCCAGGTGCTGCAGGCTCCCATTGCATAGCCTATACCACTGGAAATAGTCCTTTTGGACTCTGTAATGCTTCCTCTGTGGATCATCCCTAGTCAGTGTGAGTAATGCCTGCAATTAATTTATTACCTAAAGTAATACTATTTAAAACAGATAACTAAATTCATAGCATTTAAATCACAATTCTTCAAATCTTGTAAGTTTCCAGTATTTGTTTTTATGCAGAATATGTACATTTAAGTTTAGAGCAGATGGTCGCTGGAGTTGTTCATGGTAACAAACCATAAACAATAATCGATATGCTCTTATTGATGATGTGGTTGTTTTTCTTTCATTCTGGATATTTCTGCTGAGTGTTAGTAGCAATAGATTTTGTAATCATTCATTTTGCCCCTGATTGCATTCTCCTTTAACTAAGTTAGAATTAGTTTTGATCAAAGCAGAATCAAAAGCTTTCTGGAACTTTGGTGAGTAGTGCTCTTGAAACTACAGATCACTTTTACTTCTTCCATATTACTTGGTTTCACAGACTGTCTTTTAGTGAATTAATGTCATTATTTGCTATGTGATTATCTTTGTTATAAAGATATTATAAAACAGTCATACATCAGGTATCAGTCTGTTTTGTTTTTTGTAAAGGTGTATCAGAGCTCTTTGCCTTCAGTTACAAGTAAGCATGGAAGATAACATTAGAAAAGGCTAATGCCATAATTAAATGAATTATAACAGGTCTGTTGAAGAATTTTATAAACAGACATTGATACAGCACTTACTGGATGTAGGTGTGAGCAACTTAAGCTCTAATTCTGTGAAGAATTACAGTGTAGGAGAACTGCGTGCTTTGCAGATTTTCTGTTAACATTCAGTTACCATTTCTCATGCTGTACGAAGGCAGCTATGTTTATAATGCTTTCTAAAAAGTTTATCGGTGTTATCTCCTCATTTATATCGCTATAAGAATATGCTTAAATGTAGGAACTTATTACAAGATAGGCAAAATAAATTAGCAGTTGTGTGTAACGCCTGAAAAAAAAATTGGCTAGTTTTTCTTTACAAATAATGTACAAATTATAGTGTAATTATTGCACATATTGCATGTTTATAAACCTCTTATTCACTGGAAACTAATCATGGATATGGATTTAATTCTGAACTGTAACTTCTTTTTAGGTAAGTTAGCTATGAATATTCCTGTGGTTTTGAAGAGCAATATATGCTAAATATGCAAGTGGGTTTAGTTTTTACTTTGCATAATAATTCCAACCGATAAATGGTGTTTTATGCATTGTGTTCATTAGAGCTTTAACTGCTAATCTCATATGGAAATGTTGCTTTGTAGGGTAAAATTCAGAGAGAGGGCCTGGGATTCCAGAGTGAACTTGTACATTCCTTCAGGGCAGTTTTGCAAGGGAGGTTGTTGTGTTTTAAAGGTAGTTGATAAGAGACCTGCACCACCAACCCCAGACCTGCACCACCAACCACCATCATGCATTAGTCTATAGAAGGTATTTGGGCGAACATACTCCTGTACCACTCTGTACCACCATTTATCCAAGTGAAATTTTTGACCATTTGCAGGATACATTATAAATCAGGATGTCACTACCAGACAATCAGATTTGAACATTCCTTGCATAAAGTAGCTTGCCTATATCCCTTAGGAATACATCACTTAACTGTGTTTATGTGACAGTGTTGATATGCCTGGTTTTACATGAAAGTTAGGGTAGCGTGTTATTTATGTCATCATGAATTCAGAAAGTAGGTGGTTGTGCTTTATATATACTGAGGTTATCTTCTCTGGACAAATCACTCAGAGTAATTGAAAGATGTAGTTTTATCATATAGTTATTAATTAAATCAGAAAACTTTTTTTTTCTTCAGAGTTGGGCTTTGCTACTACCTCTTTTTTTTTTCAGTGTTCCCTGCTCTGAGGTGCTGACAACAGATTAACATGAAACAGAGCTCTGTTGAGCCTAATTATGTTATAGCTCATTGTTTTGGGGACCTATAAAACTGTTCGCTCCCTTTTTATGAGGCTGTAGTCACAATGAAAGGCCATAAACAGTGCATTTGCTCTCTCCTATGGGACTGGAGATTTCATTAGACAACTCTAATAAAGGCCTGATCCAGCTGCATTTACACTGGAAGTGAATGTTTCTTTATCAGGTCTTAATCCTTAGTAGGTCAAGTGGGAGAGAATGACAGCAGGCTAACTTTTATCAGCCTTAAATGTCTGAAAGCTTAATTTCTTTTAAAATTATTTGCTATTTAAATGATGACTGAAGACATGCTTTACTGTACTTCAGAGGAAAGACTTTAAATATTAGGGTGTTATAAACCAAAACAAAATAGAGACCTTTCTATACTTTCAAGCAGGTCACCAATACGTGGCTGCTGAAACAAGATTTCCACATCAAAGGGGGTTTATTATTATTATTATTATCTACATGGGCTGTGGGGAGGACAACATGTTTAGCATATTTAGCCCTTTGATATGTTGTGGAAAATAATCCCCTTCCTTTATGTAAGTCTCTACTGTCTGTGAATTTAAAATTGGAACAGTCCTGTTAAATAGCTTTCTGTTGTATATGTTCCCCTCTAAGACCTTTTTTTCTCTTTTCTGTTTGGATAATATATGAGTGTATTAAAATTTTCAATTCAGTTTTTCAGTTTTCTAGTAATTTAGTTGTAAGTTGTAATCCTGTAAGATTTAAAGCTGGTTCTTCTTTTTTTTTTTTTTTTTGACTGTCCCAATGCTTTTTCATACAGACACCTACTTAAATTTTTGTATTATCATAATAATCTTTTCTTCCCTTTCCATGCCATAAGGTTATGGATATACATAACGATTATTTGACAGGAATACACTCCAGTGTCTGTTTTGTTTAATTGGTACTGCTAACCTGCTTGTTACTGTTTTACCACAGGATGCGAGCATGGGCAGTTTCGCTGTGGAAATGGTCGCTGTATTCCTGCAGACTGGAGGTGCGATGGGGCCAGAGACTGCTCAGATGATACAGATGAAGCTGGTTGTCGTAAGTGAAACAACTGTAGAGCAAATTTTGATAACATAAGAAATACCGAGCTCCCAAAGTGCTCCCAACTGTACCTGTGCTACAAGAGTGAACATTAAAGGGAGAGAGAGGCGGAGAAAAATCCTAGTTGTCTGAGATGACTACAGTCTGCTCAGTCCTGTGGAATCCTGAATATTGGATGCACATGCCAATACCACCAGTATGACCTGGGCTCCAAATTTTTGGAGCTTTGAGACCCTAGACAATGAACTGTACCTACTGCACCTTAAGCAGAGTCTTAGATAGTTGTTTAGAGTGCTTGTGTTGTCCTCCGCGTATGCAACTCTGACAAAAATTGCATTCAGATGGGCTACAATGTCCAGGCTGACTGTCCAAGACTCTTTCAAGCTAAATATTAATATATATATATATACACACATTACATATACATATACATTAATACACGTATATATATATGTAAATGAGGATATTCCCTCCACAGTCTGTTTACACAAACTTGCCTGCATTTATGTTCTGGATGCTAGTGTTCTTTGAGCTCTTGTGGGCTGGTGTGGTTATCAGCCCACTTATAGGTTAGGCCAGTTTTTGTCCCGTAGCTGATGTCAAATGCAAAAGACTAATTTATGTTGATTCTTTTCACACTGGATTGTTTCTTTGTTGCGTGACCCATATAATAATTGGAGGTCATTCACACAGCTTGGCAGACTGATTTGTTGCCTAGCATTTATTTAGCTCCAAAAATAAGTGCAATTCTTAATGAAGAATTGCCTTCAACTGGAAAAAAAAAAGTGTTGTCCTATAGCTTACTATTTCAGCTGAGTTCTGAGCTGCAGCTGGATAGAATTGGTTGGGCTTTGAACAAAGGGAGAGTAAAATTTGTATTGACTTTGTGAAAGCTAACAGAAACCTGACATCTGCTATATTTGTCATAGTTATAAGCATGATACTGAATTGTTCTCATTTTCATACTCGTGATGAATTAGGAAGATGAAAATGAAACATTACATTTTTTTTTTCAGTTAATTGTGCTTTTAAAAACAATGTGCTAGTGTGCTATAGTTAGTGGGGCACAAGTGTTTAGGAAGATAGTTCTAAACTATTTAAAACTGGCCTATGGTTAAAATAATATTACAAGATTTTTCTTTGGTACCCAAAACAGGAATCCAAAAAAATATACATGAAGTCGATTGTCTGTGATTGACTTTATCTAGTTACTTTACCTCTAATATTATTTTGTACTTATCAATGCTAAATCTACAAAGTGATTTCATTTTCTGCCTTGAAACCTTTTGTTTGCATCAATACTTTTGCTTACATTTCATTCTGTGAACACAAAGTGTTTCTAGATGACTTTGCAGCACAGCAAAAACATGATCCCATGAAAAAAGATCATTAAGACCAGAGTCCTGTCTACTGGACTGTTTTGTGCCAGTGATTCTTCCCAGGAGTATTAACTAGGGGTGGAGCAAGTAAGCTGTAACACAGTTAGTTTCAAGCATTTATTTTGACCTTCCTCTCTAATGGCTCCCTGTTGCTTGGCTATTGAAAAATCCAGGGTGGAGCTGGGACAGCAGCATTCGGGTTGTTCTGACATGACCCTCACTTTTGCCTTATGAATTCATGTAGAAGAATCATGAGCTTATTTTTGAAAGATCTTCCTACCAGGGATAGAGCATCTGGGGTGGAGTGAGGGAAATTGAATGGATTTCTGTGAGCCTAGGGAAGCTAGCATTACTCCATATAGAAGTGCAGAAAAAGAGGCTCTCGCAGAGGACAGTCCAGAGCCCCAAGCTTTTGCTATGGCCTGCCTTTCTCCATGGGAGGATGCAAAACTGAAGATCCATACAAAGGAGTTCACTAAAACTAAAGTTTAGCTAAGTTCACTAAAACTTGAGTATCCTTGTGCTGCACCCCCTCCCTGATCTGTTCCTTTTCTTTGATTTGTAGTTGTATTTCTTTGGTTTGTTCATGTATTTAGTGGAAGTTTAAATCAAGTGATACTTGAACCTTAAGTCTTTCTATTTATTTATTTATTTTTATTTGAAATTGCTTTCCCACATGTTTGTGAAATGACTTCTTTATTCTCTGCTTACTTAGCACAACCTACCTGTGAGGGAAATCAATTCCAGTGTCAGACTGATGGTGAATGTATCCCACACTCCTGGGTATGCGATGATGAGGAAGATTGTGAAGATGGTTCAGATGAGCATCAACAATGTCGTAAGTATTTAATATCTAATGTTACACCAACTTCATGAAGTAAGAGATCATTAACATAACATATTGATAAAATACAGTAACAAGCCTGTTCTAAGTGCAGCTTTTACCAGAAGAGTCTCTCCAAAGTAGTTTTAGAAATTATATATGCAGATAGGACAAATTTGCTATATTTTATCTAAGAGGCATCTCGAAATCTTTAAATCTGAAAATTACTGATGTTTTAGTTAATTAAAAATAGGAAAAAGAGGAAAATATACAGTGCATACTAGTTCTGTGGCTGATACAGAATTTAGTAGTTAAAAAAAATGGTGAAATGTACATAATACCCTGATACCTAAACACCATCACAGCAAAAGCTACTTCAGTCATTGCATAACAGAATTCATACTAGCATCTCAGAATTAAAAAACAAACAAACAAAAAAACCCTTCCTTTCTTTGTAGAAGTTTTAAATTTATGCATAAAAAAGGAGTTATCAAGCAGTTAAAGTAAGCATTGTTAAAGATTCTTGTGTCGTCTTCAGAGATGCTATTTAATGGTGCTACTATTGAAAATGACCAGAGCAGTTCTTTCTCATATTGGATGTATGAGAAGTGAGTATTCCTCCCTCATAGTGGATGGGAGGAATACAAGAAGTCCTGGTATGGGATGAAAGTTTAGTCTTCTGTTATTTGGACAGCATAATCTTAGGACATTGTTCGTATTAGCACTTCACTTTAATGTGCTACACTGGTGTAAAACAGCAATTCAAACATAATTAATACACAAAGTGTTTAATGTTCTCCATGTATTTTAGCAGCCTCACTGCCATTGCTGTAGGCTTTTCTCTTTTTGGTATTGGTAATAAGATACATATTGATTATAAATAATAATAAAATACGTTACTCTGATTTTTGAATTTAGTAACTAAGCAGTTTAAGGGCTACATATGGTTATATTTGTGCCAAGGTAATGAACGGTGAACTGGGATGACTGTCACACCAAATTATATTCTCTGCTGCGTTGTGGCATGAAAAAGGAAGAGCAAGTGTTGTAGTGTTCTAAAGAACCAATTTGCTGCTACTTCTAGTATCACAAGTTCCTTTAAGTGATATGATTCATTTATTTTTCCCGTTTGGTTCTATGTGTAATTTTTGGATAACTTCTTTAAATTGCCTGAACAGCTCGGGAGGTGTTCAGTAACCCCCTTGATTAAAGGTTCACAGGTTTGTTTTGGAAGAATTTTTCTCACAGCTTAGGTGCATGCTTTTCGATCTTGGTATGTGGTCCCGCTAAGGATGGAAAAGTTGGAACTAAGGTGAACTGCGTTTTGCTTCCCTCTTCCTCTGTGAAGGTGTCAGCACATCCGCTGTTTGTGCATTAACTAAGGAATCTGTAGATAAAAATGCAAAATGGTCAACAGCTCTAGGTTAACTTTTGAACTGGGTCACAGTAACACTGTTCTCCATGTACTCGTTAATCGTGAATGTTTTGAAAAGTCTCTGTCAGTAATTACACAGCAGAACTGTGCTGTTGCTGCTGTTTTTGAGCCATCTCCTTGTATGTGACTTTTTATCTCTGCGCTTGGGAATGATAGAGGAGCTTTTATTTCTTGAAACTTCCAAAATCTTCCCTGAGAGCCAGCTGGCCAACAGATCTGCGAGTCACAAACGCAAAATTACAAAAATACCTGTTCTACTTTGCTGTATTGATCTCTTTTCTTTTTCTAATGACATGAGTATCTGAGCTTGCTTTGGGAATACTGCTGAAAGGAGAAAGAATAGAGACCCCTGTAAAGCAGCAGACCAGATACCAGCATATAGATTGGGGTGATGTGGAGACATGAGTTGGGAAGGAACAAAACTGTAAATGGCAGAAGGGAGGAAAAGTTAGCAGTGATTTTACCCTTCAGTTCTATCTTCATAGACTCAATTAATTTGCCTAAGAGGAAATGAGAGTGTAATTTAGCTCAAGTAGAATCAAAGTAGAATCATACAGTTTTATGTGGTTGCTTTTCACTGACATAGTTGTCTTGAGAAGAGACGTAATCGTTCTCAGCCCGCTGTTAGTTACCTGACTGTTGAGGCCCTGGCTGTATTACAGAGAAGTGCCTTACCTCCAGTTCTGCAGTGTTTACGTGGTGGCAGTATAGATGATTTCTTGTTCATATTCATTATGCTTGGGTAGTTGACCGAATAACTGATAGGCACTGACAGATATTGACCCAGTAAACAAAATAACAGAGAATAACTTGACACAATGAGAACTAGTAGTTTACCTCTTTGTAATTGTTCTGCCTAAAAGATTAATTTTTAACCTAGAGGTCAACCCTGCTAGTGGAATGAAGCAGTAACCATGCAGGCTACAGACGGCCTCACAGAGTTATTTGCTATCTACTTGTCAAGCATTTTTAAGTCCACCTGCGCATGCAAAAGTAAAGGAGGGGGGAGAAAGTCTTATGCTTGTATTTGTGAGAAGGATGGAGTAGTTAAGAAAGGAAGAAGGAAAGTAGTTTTCTACATTAAAAACTCCTGGTTGAAGGAAAAAACTCATGAGTGCCTGTTTCTTGCAGCTGGGAGGACATGCTCAAGTCAGCAGTTCACGTGTTCAAATGGACAATGTATCCCGAGTGCATACAGGTGTGATCGAGTAAAGGACTGCACTGATGGAACAGATGAAAGAGACTGCCGTGAGTCTTAACCCTTAGCACTATATCTAGTTTCATCTCATCTCTCTGTGGCATTTTAATCAATTTGTAAGATTAAAGGGCTTGTTGATGGACAGGATGCCCACAATATGCTTCTTGTTATGAGAGTTTCATTGCAAATTCTTTTGTGTATTAGAGCTGATATTTTGATACAGGTTCATTATTGCAGTACTCAAATGCAAACTACTACCATGGGGTCAAGACTTCTTGTTTGTCATTGTCTGAAAAATAATAAATATTGCATTGGAGAAAAACAACCATGTTTAAATGGCTTAAAGCCTTAGGAAACTCAGCTAATTTTGCATTTTTTTTCATATTCTGTTTGTGTACCGTTTACTGAAATCAGTGGTAACTATAACCTGTACAGAAAAGAAGAATTTGATCCCAAATAATTTATTTGAAGGACTTAACCCTTTGAAAAGCATTTGTTTTCAAAAACTGCGGTTTCTCATGGAAATGAAGCAGCATTGGATCATACTGCATTCAGAAAAGCTGTTTATATTGTGCCAATAAAACAAAGATGGACAAGTATCTTTTTTTCCAGTCTAACTTCCACAGAGTTGAGGCTGCCTGACTGTCTGGTTACAGCCTCCCTAGATCCTAGCCTAGATTGAGTACTGATGAAGAAGACAGCTGGCCACAGAATCGAGGTTATGTTTTTCAGAGATGCTTTTGCCTAATAGCTATGCAAGAGTGTGTGTAACAGCATGTCTGTTCATTGTTGGTATTGAGGAAAATCTTTACATGTCATTCATATCAGCTGTTAGAACTTAGTATGCCTCTGAGAAAAAGGCCAAACTCTAAACTTTGATCACAAGCAGACTGGAAGCAGATCTAGGGGGTGGGAAATAGAGGTTAGCATGATAAAGAATAGTTAAAGAAGCAAGAAACGAGTTGTTGTAAATGGTTCCACTTTGAGAAATAAGGGCATATGTGCATGCCATGTAAAGGAAAACTGGTATATTACACGGTTAGCCAACTGCTAGTGCATTTTATCCCTGACCCAAAAGTGGCTAAAAATGTGTGCTCTTAAAAGTGAAAGGTGTTTTAGAACTAAATGATACTTTGGAATAAAAGGTTGCTGAGACAACCAGCTTGGAACTTTTCCATTAGACAGACCCACAGCCAATTTTTAAGTCACCAACACAAGTGGCTAAATGCCAAGATACAAAGTACCCAGTACCCCATATCATTGCTGGAAGAATATCTTCTGTAGCTTGGCATTTCTTTCTTAAATTTCAGAGACAAAGAGATTTCATAACTTAATTTAGCAAATGTATTACATGTAAAAAAAAATTCTTGAAGATATTTGTTTGAAAAAAAGCATTATCTATGAACTGAAAAAGAGGAACTGCTCAGCACCTCTGAAAAGTAAGACTAAAAAAAGTAAAAGACTAAAAAAGTAAAGACTGTAAGTAGTCTGTGAATAAGGTATGAAATAGCCAAATGAAATGAAGTGATTATTATAAAGCAGTGAATCCGTAACAGACTGGGAGAGGAGTCCTAAAGACAATGTCAGAATTCTTTCTTTGGACTAGAAGCCACATTAACACGTGAAAATTGGACTGCACATTTTATTTCATACTTAACATTCTCAGCTAAATAATTAAAAAGGCGGTTTGGAAAGGGGTCTCTAGATACCTTAACAGTGGTGCTCTGCCGCTGTGTGCTCCAGTCACTGCTGCATCAGACAGTAGGCCCCGTGACTGTTGTGAAGGCAGAATATTTAGCCCCAGGGAGAGGAACTGCCTCATATCAGTCAGCAGCCACTACTCTGTTTTATTAGAATATGTGTTGACAGTCCCTCTGAGACAGAAGAATGACTGTGACTTGGAACATTAAAAGTTGCAGTGTTGGACTAGTCTAAAGAAATGTGATGGTGCTGAAGACAGGTAAGTCAGGAAGACTGAAATGACAAGCCCCATCTTTGCAAGGTCTGACACTTTAAATAGAAGCCATAAGACAAAATGAATTGTTTGGTAGCTTTATGATTAGCTATACAATAGGAATCAGTTTAAGTATTAGATTTTACTGTTTTAAAGCAGGCTTCAGGAGTTGCTTTGAACATTAATTTTTCCCACTGTTACTATCCATCTCCCTTTCTACCCTATTTGATATAAACAAATGTAAGAGAAGTATGACTGTTTTTCTCTCTTCCTTTGTCACTACTTTTCCCTTATCACATGATTTAATAAATAAAAACAAAACGTCCAGGAACTATGGAAGAAAAAGAGCTATTTAAAGTGGATCCTGTTATTTTATGGAGCATCACAGAATGCAAATTTGCGTCTGTTTACTTATGCCTCGCACTCATTGGTCTTTCTGGAAGCAAATTTAAATTGTAAAGAAGATGAAGTTTTATTGCTGAATAAGTTACATTATTTAAGAAACTAGTCAATTGCAAAATGTCACCAGTATGAAGTAACTCAACAATTAAACAAGTAATAAAACAGAACAAGGGGATTCAGAGCCTTAGTCCATTTTAGTGGTAATGGGATTAACAGGAAGGGAAAACTACCCATGCAGAGGCTAAGATAAACATCAGAACAATGTTTCAGCTATGGGTCATGTAATTAGTGCATTGAAGCTGTTTCAATTTCATAAAATTATTATTATTTTTTAATTTCTGTTAAACATGCATATCAGGTTGTTTTTCTAGCTGTCTTAGTAGTCAGCAGCTAGCAAATACTTCCATTTTAAAACTTCAACAATGCCGAATGAAGTGACAGGCTATTTAGGGTCACAAATACTTCTTTGTAGTAAGTTGCCAATACTGGCATCACTTTGCTGTATTGTATTCTTAATTTCTTTCAGTTAGAGGTAGAATTTTCTCTCCTGCCTCAGCTTTGCAGTTGAAAAATGAAAATCCCAGCCATGTCCAATTTTGGTCTGCGGTGACTGACAGAATACAGCTCTGAATTCACTTCCTGGATACAGCCTTGGTGGCTGAGCACTGTGCTGAGCCCAATAGGGAGAAAGGGGAAGTTTTTTAGTAATGTGTATTTGTTTATGTATTTGTATTTGTATATGTGTTTGTTGAGGTTGATGGGCTGAGTGCTGGGCCAGAAGCTCTAGATTTTCGCTTCTAATTTGGATGTTGAATTGCTGCCATGGGTCAACTGACTAACCTGTTAATTCCTGCCTCTTGTTTACTGCACTCAGTAGCTGTTGTGGTCAGGAAGTGGGCAGTCAGGTCTGGGATGGATTTGCAGAGATGGGGGTGAAGGTGAACAAAGATCAAGAACTGAAGAGATCATAAGGGATGTAGTCCAAACAGGAAGAAAAGGACTGTGGTCAGAGGCTAATGCTCTTAAGTTGGACAAATTGTATATAACAGCTCCAGGATAAGGCAAAAATTCAGGCTGAAGGAAATGTCTGCACCAGGGAGAGTTTGGGTAAGGGAAGAAGCAAAACTGAAGCAAGGTAAGAAGGCAGCAAAAGGTTATAGTGGCAGGCATCAAAATCAGGAATTAAGGCTAGGGACAAGGCTCTGGTTGGTCTGACAGCCCTCAAAGCATCACTGCTATGAAGTCTGCCTGACACCATGTGGCTCAAAGGAGTCTTGGGCTTGGGGTAAGTCCTTCTCCTAGTGTCTGTTAGCTCTCTGGGCAATGATATGCCCACTGTGAGATGGTGACTCGTGGCAGTGAGTCAGAGTTTTAATTAGTTTAGTTTTGTAAAATGTTCAGAAGCTTTGCTGTGATTAAAAAAAAAAAAGACACCTGGAAGTAAGAAATTGCCTTTTTATTTTCCTTTATCCTTCTTGGAACATGGATTGGATTTACATAAGGTTATACTTCCTGTATACTTCCTACACCTTTGTGTGACAGAGATGGGTGTCTGCTGAATCCAATACCAATTGCAGCCGTTTCCTGTTACTGTTTTTGCATAGACGTATTTCCAGCTTGCAGAACAAAAGTGTTAGGCAGAGAGCAAAGTAATAGAGCTTTGCAATTCCTGTGACATGGCTTTCAAGCATCTTCCACATGCCATTTAAATGTCTTTGCAACTGTTGCCCCAGACCAGGTTGTGGGTTACAAGGAGCAAGGTGTCTTATCTGTCATTTGTGCTGCCATCTACTAGTTGATCATATTTTGCGCTGAAGTGCTGGCATATTATGGGGAGAGACTGCAGAGGAGTATTTTGGCTAAGAAAAAGAGATGTCTCAGAAGAGGAGAGAGAGAAGAGCTCACATTCTGCCTGCACACTGGAATGAATGTAGTTGGGTTTCTCCCTGTTTCCACAAAGCTTGTATTATCTTCTAGGAGCGGTGATCTCAAGGAAAAGATCTCCTCTTTTCAGTTTTCTTTAATAAGCCACAGGTTCTTGGAAGGAGAAGACAAATGAAACAGTGTTCACAGGAAATGGAGGCTCTTCACAATTAAGACATGGTGAAAGAAAATGCTGTATTTTCCTGTCAGTCCCTTCACTTTTCATTCTAACTCTATCTTTAGTCTTACGCTGCAGTCTCTTTTCCACTCGCCACTCTTGTACAGCTGTATTCTGACTTCTGTAGATGCAAACTACCTACCTCGTCCCTCTTTTAACTGAGAACCTTATCCATCCTTTTCAACCCTTTCTAATGCACCTGTCAAAAAAAGCTACGTATCAGAGTCCCTGGAAGAGAACCCTTCCTTTGGCTTTTTTTGTAGTTCTAGGTCATGCACAGAGGTCTGACACTTTCTCCATGCGTACCCTAAAGCAGAGACAGTATGACCAGCTTCTCTGATGAGCACCACTTCTTGTATAGCTTATGTTTTTTTTAATACCCAAATATACTGCTTTGGGATGAGGTGCTCACAGAGAAATCTTACTTTTTTAAAAAAGTCAAATAAAACTACAAGATGTTTATTTTGCAAGCCCTAAATGCAGTGAATAATATAAGGACTTCCCACCTCAATTCAAAATGTCACAATGCTCACTTTCAAGATTTTCTTTGCTGGAGGGCTTATCATTAAGCTAGATCGTATAAGTATTCCAGTTTAGGGCACTCTTTCCCCTTCTAACTCCCTCTGCCAAGGTCCAGATTCTTTTCCTTTTCAGAATTTTCCTTTTAGTGATATGGAGTAGAAAACTCAGCTCACTAACATTTTCTTAATTTTGGAGAGAAAGACAGAGTTTCTCAAGTCTTGTTCATTAGCACCTGTAAAGAACAGGCAACTTTCCCGTTTTGGGCTCCCCCAGTATAATAAGAGAGACAAGGGAATGTTTCGGGCACGTGTTGACATTGTCCATGCAAGGTGTTGGAATGGAAGCTCAGGGAACTAGCAACAGAAGGCCACAGGTAGGAACTCAGCAGCTACCTTTCTTGGATTAGCCACTTGCTGTCCCTACCTGCTGGTTGCTGACTTACAGTAAGTGTGGTAAAAGTGAATGAAATGGAAATGAATCTATCAGGGAGGCAGTTGTGTTAGACCTGTTCTAGTGGACATCAACACAGCTGTTTATGTTCTCACATTGAGAACTTAACACTTAAAATCATGTAAGCCTCATCCATAGGTGACTAAAGTTTAGTGGGAATGTGATGATATGTAGCAGAAGTGAGCAAAACAGTTTGCGACTGCCTGGAAAAATTGCAGCTTTTCTGAGTTCTGCAGAAGTAGTTTAAGATCCATGTTTTGAATTTCAAGAGTATGAATTAAAATGTGCCTAAGCGAGAGCCTGCTCTGTCTACGTTATTGATATTTATGGAGGTAAAATAGAATAAGAATTCAAACTGAAAAACTAAAAGGTGCAAAATGAAATTTGATTATTCTGTTTCTTGAGTTCATTTATGTTGCTATGTTATCCCTCCACACAGAGGAAAATGTTCAATAAATCCCACTTCTAAAAATAGCAATTATTTTCTTTTACCAGTTGCCTGAAATAAGTAACTTTTGTCTATGTAGCAATATCCTGTCCTACTCAGCATTAGTACTGCATGTGCTTAATTGGTTGGGTAGTTCCATTGAACTCACTGCTCATATGTATAAATGTTTTCAGAATTTATTTAAAGTTCTCTGAAATAATCGCATGGATTGTAAGCCATCTACTTAAGTACAACATCCAAAAATGAAAAATCATTAGTTCTATAGATTTTTGTTTGTTTGTTTTGGGAAGGGGAAAATGAGTAATAAAAAACAGTGACCCCAAAGTGGATCGTGGACTTTGGAGTTTAACATCCTTGGTTTAATTAGAACAAAAGCTTAAAGTTGTGAAGTCTTTGGGTGTGAGAGCTTGCAAAATTCTAAGAGAATCTAGGGACTGTAAACCTCAGGAACTTCTTTTCTACCTAAACACGTTTATTAAAATGAAGAAAATGTAAAACTGAAATACTAGAAAATAAAAAATGTTCACTGCTTGCTCTCCTTTCATATTGCATCATCTTCTGTCATATTATAAACTCTTTGGATTGCAAATATTTTTGAGCTGCAGGAGGGCATCTGATTTTTCCCTCATTTTTTTGTAAGGATTTTTAGTAACTACATAGAGGATATTGTTAAATAGCTGTTAGAGGAGACATATATTAGATAAATGGATTGTTTTTCAGTAGTAGTAGTATAGCAAGTTGTATATTCCTGGTTTGTTTTCCAATAAATCAGGATATTCTAGTGGATATCTGGATATGTATGACTCATAGTCTATAGTCTAATATCCATGCTAATACCAAGGGATTTCTTATTGTAGGCTACCCAAGATGTGAGCAGTTATCCTGTGCAAATGGAGCATGTTTTAATGCAAGCCAACGATGTGATGGCAAAGTTGATTGCAGAGATTCTTCTGATGAAACAAACTGCAGTAAGTACCGCATGCAGCGAGATCCCAAACAAATTAACTTTAAAAGATGGTCGATAAAGTATAAGATTTGTGATTTTCTGACAGATTTCCTGTATGTTTTTGTGTGCTAAAATCTCTTTCAGCACATGGATGTACCAGTACGCAGTTTCAGTGTGCTAATGGAGAATGTATCCCACGAGCCTTTATCTGTGACCATGATGATGACTGTGGAGACAGGAGTGATGAAAATTCTTGCAGTATGAGCATTTTTTTTTGCTTTTTTTTTTTTTTTTTAATTCTCTTTCTTTAAATTCTTTACCACGAACTGGTTCAAGTGCACAGCACATAACAAAAAACAGATTGCTCGGCTATCTGGCCATCAGAAGCTAGTCACTGTTCTACATAGTATTTTTTTTTTTTAGCAATAGCAGTGCTGCTTCAATAAACTTTTTCCAGGCTGACTTTGCTGCATAAGCGCCTAACTAAGCAGTAACTATTTGAATGTGCTGGATTCAGTGACAGCTTGCTTCTTGATGTTCTTGTCATTTTCTTTAGTTTAATATGATCCAAAGGTAATTTTTTTTTTTTTTGGTCCAAATTGGTTTGGTTCCTTTTTGCATTTTTATTTTCTGATAGATGGAATGGATCTTCTAGAATTATTCCCACTGACCATAATGTACAACTCTAGAGACTTGTAGCTGTACAGCTAGTTATCTTTTAGATGTTCATGTCAGGTCTTTAATTGACAGTTCTCTTTCTGGAAATTTCCTGCTTATTCCATTCTTCATGATCAGGTATTCCAGGGTATTGCATCTCCAACCAACATCATCAATACAAAGCTGTCACTTGTCTGATCGAAGTATTTATAGAGGTCCCCCATTGATTATAGGATCTGAGTTAATTTTATCTTGTGTATTGTTGGAAGGCCATATGTTGCCATTTAGTTTCTCTAACCTACCAAGGACCTAAAACCAGCATGACTTCTTTCCCCTAGGATATTTCTCTGTTATCTCTTTGGCAGTGTCTGTCCTTTGGAGGACCCATAAATGTTTATGAATTCTTACCAGGGAACGCTTAACAACCATGGAGGGCTTAGACATTACTGTACATAAATGTTGTTTGTGTTTTTTACTCTCTTTCTCTGAGTACAAGGCATACAAATATCTTTACCCCTGCTACCTTGAGCATCATCTCCTTGTTATGTCCACCTTTAAGAATCTTGGTAATAATGTCTTGTACATCTACTTGCACAATTAGTTGAGAAATTTAGCCTATCTTCTCATTTCTGTAATAAAAACCATCAATATTATTTTAAAACAAAATTCAAACCTGAAACCAGAGCAAAACAACACTGTTTACAATATATATGAGATATGGAACTAGCTCAGTTTTACAGGAGAGATTATAAATGATTATTCATTTACCAGACCAGAGTAGTATTTTGAGTGTTTTGTAACTTAGAGTACATGGATTTACTGGTGTTCCTTTCCTTAGCTTATGCAACTTGCAGAGGCAACTTCTTCACTTGTCCAAGTGGCCGCTGCATTCATCAGAGCTGGATATGTGATGGAGATGATGATTGTGAAGATAATGAAGATGAAAGAGGATGTGGTATGTATTAATGCTAATTTCTAATGATGATGTGTTCCGAGGAAGTCCTCACTAAGTTAATTCTGTGGAATATTGACTGATCAAGATGTTTTAAAATTGTTTTCACTCCGTGAAAACCTTCGAATTCCATCTTTACCATCTTTTTTTTTTAAACTTATGCAATATTTAGTATGTTGTACTGTATATGATAATTATTGCTGTAATACTAAATATGATGCAAACTAAGTTTATCATATAGCAACAGCAGCTTATTCTTGCTTGGCTTTTGAAGTCAATGTTCTTTTGTTGATTTCTATAGGTGGAGGGTAAGTCTTCACAGAAAGTGATAATTCTCACTGTAGTAAGTAAAATGGGCTTTTCAAGAATTGCTTAGCTTTTTTTTTCACAAACTTTCTAGGAATAGTGACTTTGTAATAGAAGAAGAGCTGAACTTTTTGATTCTTCCTTCTGTATGCAAACTATTCAGATTTTACCTTCAAAATATAATTATAGGCATGTACATGTAGTCAGAATTTTTTCCAGTATACTGTTTGCAGCGTGTTTTTTTTTCCTGTGCAAATTTTTAGGTTATTGATTAGAGAGACATAAGGCTTCTAGTAACCAAAAAAAACAAAAGGTTGATAATGAGAATAACTCAGTTCCTTCCAAGATCTGTCCTGCAAGAAATAGAAATTTGAATGAATAAAAGTGTGCGTGTTTTTTCTCTTTCATTGGCCTTTTCTATGATAAGCATTCTCCACTTCATCTAGACAGCCTTTATATGGTTTTAGACCACAAAACCGTGTTTCCATTTCTGGTGTACCAGTTACTCTAAAGCTGAATTCTTTTACTTCTTCTAAACACCATATAAAATGAAAAGAATTCATATGTCTGCACAAGTATTGTTTGCATTGTAGTTTGAAGGTAAAAGAAAGAGCATGACAAGGAAGTATTGAAGATACTTCTTTTATAGTCTTTCCCAGCTGTGTGCAGTAATCAGAAACTGAATAATGGAGGATTGCGATGCTTTGGGAAGGTTTTAGCGAAGAAACTTCAAGTATTATTTGAAACATATTCCTCAATTAGACTTGTTTCTCTTCTCCACAGAAAGTGGTCATCATGAATGCTACCCAGGAGAGTGGGCCTGCCCTGGGTCAGGGCATTGCATTCCAATTGGGAAAGTGTGTGATGGAGCTGCAGACTGCCCTGGAGGAGAAGATGAAACTAACATCACTGCGGGCAGACATTGTAGTACGTATTAGAATCAAAAGCATACATAGAACAGCAGAAATGTCTGTATTGATATCTTTTTACATTCACCTTTTATCTGATAAACAAAGCAGAAATTTTGGAACCTTGCTATTTTATTGGTACTATTGTGTCTGGATGGTCTGAAAAAGGCATACATGTTGTGAACAAACCACTCCTTTCATAAGTCCGTGCATGAAGTTTCACAGATGAGGATTTTAATTCCCTCTACATATCCTAAAATGTATTCTGGAAGGCTTGGAAAAGTGTGCTGTATGCCTTTTTAATTTAAGTATTTGTGTTTTTCTCTTTCTGTAAGCAAAAAGGAATGTTGAGTACTGTTTGGAACACAGGACTGAATCACTGTGTCGTATGCCTTGGCTAAGTCACTTAGATGAGAGTTTTCAAAAATGTCTTTTCACCTGGGATATCTGGTTCACCAGTTGGTGGTGAACTGTGTTTTCTCTGTTGGGAGCAATGAACATGCATAATTCCTATTGACTTCACTCTTAGGAACATTGATTCACTCTGAGAATCAGGACCAGGGCATTTTACATTTTCAATTTTCAGGAAGAGGAAAATTCCTACTAATGAAACCATGCCTTTTGGAATAGGAAGACAGGAAAAAATAATAGGAATTTAAAACTTATCATAAGAGCACCTCTTGCTTTGCTAAATGATGTAGTTGTGACATCAAATGTGGGCTGCAAAATGAATTGTTTAACAAGAGGCATTAAGAAAAGGAAGAAGAAAAGGAGGTAGGAGGAAGTCAACAAGTGCTCTACAATTTTAATTTGGTCACCTGTCATGGAACTGTTTATTAGTTATTAGTACAAAGAAAGGGAAGAGTGATGAAGGTAAAAAGAACGAAGAGAAGAAAAAGACGAGTTTTTCCATGGACGCAATCCATCCTGTATATTCTAATGTGTTGGAGTAGTAGGCATATTCTTTTTAATATACTGAAATAGGTTATTTTTTCAGCATAAAACAGTAAATTATGAGGTTATGTGCCAATAGATGGAGCTCAAGGAAGTGTAGTTCACGAGTAGGTTTTGTGGAACCAGAGAAAGGTATGGTGTGTTGCAGATGGCTTCCTCTGTGCATCTGTTCACAGGACATTCCTACTATTGGTGTCTCTTAGAAGATCAGTTCTTATCCTTTAACTCTATTCTCAAACCCTATTATAAACGTTAGCCTACCTTCTTTCTTTCATTTCCTTACCTGCATGTGTGTGAGCATATGGGATTTTTGTGGAACTTCAGACATCATTTCTTGTGCATATTTGTTCTAAAAAACTGTTCCTGAAATTGTAGATTGATGATTGAAAAGGCTATAGCTTTGTGACTGTCAAGTGAGGCAAAGCTGTTCTGCCAGTAATAGCTATACTTGTGTTTCTGAACTGTTTCATTTCCTTTTTAGACATATCGCACTGTGCTGCTCTGAGCTGCCAGTATCGCTGTCATTCTTCTCCTTCGGGAGGGATGTGTTACTGCCCTGCGGGATATACCATAAGTAGCAATGACAGTCGTACTTGTATTGGTAAGTGAAATACAGTGATTGCAGATATCTGGTACCTTCTCACAGCTCAGTGGGAAAGTCTGGATACTGGGAAGCTGAGTTCCAAGTGGATGATTGTACTGGCAAATAGAGAATTTCTAAAGTCAGCAAAAGAATAACTATCTAAATAGTACAACAGCTGCATGGTGACACAGAAAAAAAACAAACAACCAGATATCATAAGGATGAATTCAATAAGACTGTTAAAGACGTAGTGAGAGTATGATCATGTTTAAGATGATTTAATCTTGGGTGCTTCTTTCATTATCAAATTGTGTTAGAAGTCTTTTAGTGATTAGATGAGCAGAATATGTTCCTGCTCCAGAGATGTGTTGTGCTGTATGGACGGAAAATCAGGTAATGATGAAGTGTTCAGGACTTTTTGAAAGTGGATGAATGTGAAGACAGTAGAACATTTGTACTTTAGAATGAAAATGGGGCTTTGTATTTGCACTATGGAATAGCTGTATCTTCTATGACATACGAGTATAGACGTTATCTATATAAAAATGAATTTTTGCAAGAATGTAAAGGTAAGTGAAGTATTTTGGTGCTTGATTTCTGTTCTTTATCTGCTGTAAATTGGGAGCACAAACTGTTGGTGATATGAATGATTTATCTCAGTAATTGGAAATATAGTAACTTCAGAATCATGATATTTAGCACTGCCTAATGACAAATATTTACCCAGATTCTTTTATCAGCTTTCAACCCAAGCTGTGGTGCTTGTGGTATTAAAAGTATTCCAGGTGCTCCATCTCTCATGAGATTTCTGTATTGTCAAGAATACTAGGTAGCCTGGGGCTGTATGAGCTGCAGTGGCAGCATGGTTGCTCTTAATAGAAAGGAGGAGTCAATGCACTGACTCCAGGCACAAAATTGTTCTTCCAGTCTTATGTGGGAAATACAGTAAGGACACATTTGCAAACCTGGTGCAGTTTAAGTGAGTCTTTTGTTGTTCTCCTTGACTACCTTGTAAACCTAGCTGTCTTGGAAATTCAAATCAATGTATTTTGGTTTGCAGAGATGCACTAATACATTTGTAGTGAAAGAAACACTTGTGATGGAGGAACAGCGTAGTGTACAATTCCAGATCTTATTTTAAATCAGTCCTACCGGTTTACAGGCAGAATTAAGCCATAGTATTAGCAAAGTGTATCTTCTCTTCATTTGCTTTTATCTCACTGTATACTGATAATTTTTAACATGCATGGAAACTGGAAAGCTACTGACAACATTTTTTCAGTACCAAAATGTACTATCTAGGAAATACTTCATTTTTACTTATGTGTCAGCAAATATTTAAAAACAGAAATTTCAGTATGAATAATATTTGAGATTTCATTTTCTCCATTTTTGGCTTAATAGTAGAATTGCCAGTTTCCAGCAATGTAGCATACTGGTAACACTGAGTTTTCAAGTGAAGGAGGTCAGGCTTTTAATGTCACAAAATCATGTGTTAAGTAGTGTTAAAAATCTCCTGAGCTCTAAATAACGACAGATATCATGAGACATCAGACAGTACTCAGATCTGATTTTTTAAATTATTTTTTTTCAAGTCATAATTATAAATATGCATGCTTTTACAAGAAGGTTAGGCAGATACTTCACAGTTTTGAAAGTAAAAGATTCTGCAGCAACTCTGGAAATTACTTTTAGAGCATATCTGTGAGAACTTGCTGAGTTGTCCTTGCTGCAAACTCCACTTATATAGTATTTTGCGTGCCAAAGTGAACTTCTTTCGTTGTACTTTTTGCTGTCTGGTTCTGGTGTGCAGCCAGCTTTTAATTGGAAACCAGACAACTGTGTTAGCACGGTACCAAGTCTGAGCTAGTAAACACTGCCTTTTAGCAGGGCTTGTGTGATGATTTCATGCCAGTGGCCAAGTAAACTCCACAATACCACTCTTTCACTCCACCCCCTCAAAGGAAGAAGGGGGAGAGAAAATATGATTAAATTAAAAAAAAAAAAGGGGTGGTGGTGGTGAAATAAGGATAATTTAATCAAGGGAAAAAGAGAGAGAAAAAAAAATAAGTAAAGGCTGCACAGAAGCAAGGAGAGAGAAAACAATTATTATCTGCTTCCCATCAGCAAGCAATGCTCGGCCACGTCTTGGGAATCAGGGCCTCAATAAGCATAGTGGTTGTTCGGGAGGACAGACATTTTCATAACAGGAGCCCTCCCTTCTCCTACCATTTTTCCAGTTTTATGGCTGAGCACGCCATCACAGGTATGGATTATCCCTTTGGTCGGCTCTGGTTGGCTGCCCTGGCTGTGTCCCCTCCCCACCTCCTGCCCACCCCAGCCTGCTGGCCTTGGGGGGCTTGGAGAAAGTCTTGGTGCTGTGCCAGCGCTGCTGAGCAGCAGACAAAACGTTGGGGTGATGTAGGTGCTGTTCTAGCTACAATTGCAGAGCACAGCACTACATGGGGCTGCTGTGGGGAAAGTTAACTCCATCCCAGCCAGACCCAGTACAGCTTGTTAGCTTGAGCTCAATACTACGCTCATGTTAAGATATGGCTCACCTTCAGAGAAACCCAGCCAGGTGTGCATGTGTGTGTATGAAATGTACTTGCATCTAGTGCAGCAAGAATGCTGCATAGATATGTGTTGTGGAAAGTAGACAATAACATCCCTTCCCTTTCCATCATTTTTTCCTCTTCACCTGGCAGGTTTTTTTTTTTTTTTGGGTAGGTCACTGGGCAGCAAAACAGTTGTTCTCTTATCTAGAAATAGAAAATTGAAGCATTTGTGAAAAAAAAAAAACACATACAAAACTTCTTTTCCCATGCCATCATTTTGAAAACAGATATAAAACAAGCAGAGAGGACGAACTTGAAGCTTCTCAAATACAATACCATTCCTTTTATACAAATCATTGTTTATAAATATACCTTGTTCACTTAACAGATTTTGACGACTGCAAAATGTGGGGTGTCTGTGACCAGCTGTGTGAAGATCGTGTGGGACATCACCAGTGCCACTGTGTGGAAGGTTATTTCCTAGAGCATCATCGACACTGTAGGGCCAACACTTCAGGTTAGTATGCAGAATTGCAAGAGTCTATTGCTGTTGTTGGACTAATAAATAGAGTTTAAAATGGGGCAGCTCACATAACTATAACATACATCTGTGTTTGGTGTTAACTCTGGCCTTGAGGTTTTAAGGTCAGAACAGCATTCAGAACATCAGCAGAGATCAACAAGAGACTGGCATGTATGTGCTGGCACCTGTAGAGTGGTGGAGCTGGCTGCCTGAGCAGAGCTGCTTCTTCCCAGAACGATGGCTTCTGGTCCCCAGCCCTTATTCAAAATTCATGACTTCCTCAGATCTGGGAGGTCCTTGCCAGAGCCGTACTTAATAGATGAGTTCTTATTCCTGTGGGAGGCAGTTTCCTGACCCGCTTGCTGTGGAACTTGGTGGGAGCGAGAAATCAGGAAACTTCATTATTTTTTAGGAGGACTGTACCATGCAGGAAAATGTTTTTGCTGAACTGTGAGTTCAAACGCAATAATGCTTGCCTCACACAGAGTGTGGTTCCCCGTCAACAGTAGGCAGCTCCTCCTGGTTGTTCACCTCCTGCTCTGTTCTGAAAGCAGACCCTGGGAAGCTCTTTTTTTGTGGAGATGTAAGAGCCTGCTAGGCTTTTGTGTGAGGCAGGTGTTCCTGCCTGCAGGAATGGGAGTCACTGCTTGGCATGGCTGATTAGCAGTCTTGCTTTTCTGAAAAGCATGAACTGCCCAGTTCCCTCCCCCTTCTTTCTTTGCAACTGCTGCAGAGCAGCCATCATTCTGCAATTTTCTAAGTATGACCTCAAAAAAGACAGAATTTTTGGAGCTAATGAAATTTGACTGTATTAAGATGTGCATATGGCAGCACAAGGAAAGATTATTCTGTTTTGAGAAAAGTTCTGTATCCTTCACAAGAATCTTTCCATTCAAACTAGTGTGACTTTTAGGCCACTGAGTTGTTCTGAAAGTGTTGATTTTTCTATCATTATTGTGGAGTTCATACATGCTCTAAATTGGTTTCCTTGGATTCATTTTTACTGGGGAGGGTTCTCTGTGTAAGGTGGGTAATATTTGGACTTAAATATATTCTTCTCAGACATACATTAAACCTTTCAACAGACACCTACTTTGGAAATGAGCTTTCCTTCAAAGACTTACTGGAATCTCTCTTCTGCTGTAAGATATAGCAAAGATCTTCTGAGGAGATGAGGGAATAAAGAAGGTGGAAAGAGCAGTACAGAAAAAGCCTAAGGAACATGGTCTGCCTGCTGGAATTAAAGAATATCTGAATCCCGTTGGGCAGAAAAATCTTAAGAAAATTTATACTTTGATTAAAGGAGATAGGAGAGTTGAATCTTTAGGAGTTAAGATGCACAGAAGTTTTGTAAAAGTTCTATCTGGCAGAGCTTTAAACACGTATTGCTACCTGGTTTGCACCAAGACTGGAAACTAAAGGCAAATCAAAGCAAATTAGTACTCACATAGTACCATCTATCCAGGATGTATATATGTATATATTACAGTGTCCCTTTGCAAATAGCTCAGTTGCAGGGTAGTCATATATTTGTCACCCCTGCTTTCAGCTGGTATTGCGTCAATTATTTTTTCCAATGGCCGGGATTTACTGATTGGAGATCTTCATGGAAGAAGTTTTCGTACTTTGGTGCAGTCGCAGAATCGTGGTGTTGCAGTTGGAGTGGACTTTCACTTTTATTTGCACAGGATCTTTTGGACTGATACAGTGCAAGATAAGGTGGGTAGAAATTTCGAGAATAATAAATTTTTTGGTATGTGGAAGTAGAGAACAGCCAGAAGCTGAATGTGTTGATAGGCTTTTATTTTTGAGAGCACAAGCTGGCCGTATTTTTGTTTTCTAACAAAAAACCTCCTTGAAATGTTTTATGTTAATGACTGCATTTTTCAAGCTATACTATTACATGTGACATATTTAACAAAGAATCCTATTATGTGGGAATGTCTTGAGCAACTTTTAATTTTATTTGAGATGGAGTCCAAAAAACTAATTAAGAGAAATAGTAGACATTCTTTCAAAACTGAACAATTTTTTCTCGGTAATTTTTTGGAACATGATCATTTAAAATGTAAAAACTGTGTGCCTTCCAAGATGATAAAAATCAAATTTCTTCATATACTTCAAATAGCACTGTAATTGAGCTTAGATAACAAATATTGACAGTATTTTGTGTAATAAGCCAATATTTTGTTACATTTTTTTTGAAGAGGAAATATTTTAGCTTCAAGGTAGGGTATAACAGAGTAATTAAAAAAAAAAAAACAAACAACAAAAAACACACAAAACAGTCTGGAGACCCTGGTGAAAGCTAGACATCACCCTTGTTCTTTCTTCTCCATGTGTAATTTAATGAAACAAAAAAAGTCCCAGGTCAAATGCTGAAATTCCAGAATCTTCATCCACATGTTGGCTGCCATGCAGAGTAAAGAAGAATCCATGGCCTGCCTCCTGCTGACACCACGTATGCATCAGTTTGGTGTCACTGTCATTACGAACCTACCCAGAGCTGAAAAGTAGCAGTTTCACTACAGTGCCAATGTTCCTTTTGTTGGAAAGCACACTGCATGGCTTTCAAGTAGGACAGGAAATGAGCACACAAATTTTTACTTGTTATCAGTTCTGGCATTTTTATTTTCACTGCAGAGAGTTCCTGTTACTGTGATTGCATTGACAGTAGCTGTGTTAAGTCAGGGTTAAATCTGAACTTTCATGAGATAGGAGATTTATCTTATGTCTGTAAAAGGTGCAAATACAAGGTAATATGTGTTTTTCCACTGCACACCCCATATGGCCAGGACTGCCTTTTTATCTGCCCCAATATTGTTCAATCTCAAGTAATTAATTAGGATTAATTATTCTAATTAAGTCATAACTAGAGCACCCTGAAGGAAACAATGACATTAAGAATATTCTTGTATGATATGCATTTCTGTTCTTAAATTATACTTAAATTCTAAGTATTGTTAGGGATTTATTTTACTTGTCTTTGTTTTTTCTTTTCAAAGATTAAGATGAACTAAACCAGAAAATTGTGGGTTATGTACATTGTCACCTTTAATCTCATGTAGTGTACTGCCTTCTCACCTAATGACCACAAGTTCTTCCATCAGCAAGGTTTCCCAAGAACACAATAGACGGTTAATGGTTTGCTCAGTTATCATTATTTGGACCTGAAGAATATTTAAAATGATACAATCATTTCAGCTGTTATTTTTCTTGCATATATTTACTTGTGGTAATCTGTATTTTCATACAGATACATTTCAAACTTCATGCTGTTGTTCTGAGAAAGGGATAATGATTCCTAGCTTTTCATATTACCCAGCGTTAGAATCACATGACTTCTGTGTAATAAAAAATTATTGCATTTATGTTGCTCGCTTCATGTAGTTCTGAGCTTGCTTGTAAGATACTACTTCTACTTGGAGCATGATGCTGTTAAGATGAGCTTTAAATAAAAGAGAAACATAAGCAATGCTGAGCCTTCTTTCTGTTTGGATAGAGCTTTACTTCACTTTCTTCACTTTGCAAAGTAAATTTTCCTTGTGATTTCCCTCTAATGGTTGGTGCAGTAAGAGCTCCCCCATTGTTTCTGGTCACCCATGAGAGCTTTGCTAAAGCCTGTTAATTTATTTCATTTAATGCAAATACTGTTTCTTGACAGATTCCAGGAAAGCAATATGTACTTTCCTCATCTATTTTTTAATCCAGAAACCTACCATATTTGCTAAAGAACAAGGCTATTTTAGCTTCTTACTTTATTTTTCTGAAATGGTAGTTAAAGACAAGCTTCCTGTATTTCTTGCATTGTTTTCAAAATTTTTGCCAAAAAAAAATAAAATATTAAGCTGTGCAATAGCTTAGTAAGTAATTTGGTTGTATCTAGTGGTCCATTGTGAATCTGTGCTGAGTATGATGATAGATAACTCGTGATTAGCAAAACATCTTGAGTATTGATAATTGTATTGCTTTCAGGTTTTTTCTATTAATATTGATGGATCTGATTTCCAAGAAGTTTTAAATGTTTCAGTTGACACACCTGAAAATCTAGCAGTGGATTGGGTTAACAATAAACTGTATGTGGTTGAGACCAGTGTGAACAGAATAGATATGGTTAACTTGGATGGAACAAACCGCGTCACTCTTATCGCTGAAAATTTGGGAAATCCTAGAGGAATAGCACTTGATCCAACTGTTGGGTAAGTGATAAGTGTCAGGTAATGGTAAAATATACCAGAAACTCCTTTATTCACATGCACTAGGAGGAGAGGTAACAAACAGCTCAGGGAAGTCATTTTAGAATCTTATCTAAAATCATTTAAACATTTACGTTCTATCCTAAACTATTCTACATTACTGTGGGAGAGCTGTACACGGCTTTTATTCCCATTGTGTAGTGTCTGTTTTATTGCTTGAGCTGTATGTGCACGAGCACATATCTGAAATGTATCTGTATATGTACAGATATGTTTTCAGACATATGTATCTGTCTGAAAACAGACTGTGGAGTTGCCTCCAAGACTAGAAGTTATCCGTGAAGATTTCTGTTACCATCCCCAGATCTCCTACTATCTGAAATAAAGTGGTGGGGTGAAGCTGGGGAAGCTAGTGTCTCCCAGCCCAATAGGCTTCAGAAATGTATGTGAGCCATGGAAACTTAGATCTTCAGAGAACGGCAGGAGGAACTTTGTGCAGTTTACAGTGATGGATGCTGCTTTCACGATGCGTGGATTTGTCACCGGTTTATTCTGGCAGCACACTTAAGTTTGTATTTTACAAAGAATACTCAGTATTTCTGAGGTCTTTTGGGTGAAAGCATGTTTCTTTCTGGATTCATTCTATAAAAGAAAACGCTGATCACTTCTTGGGCAGGATGCATGAAGTGTGTTTTCAATGTATGCTGAGAATTAAGCTCTGGTCTGAAAGACTGCTGGTTTTAAATGATGACATAGTTTCGAAATACCATGTAAAATGTTGCTTTTTGGGGGTGAAATCTCACTGAAACATGAGACTTTTTTTTTTCTTTATAGTTACTTATTTTTCTCGGACTGGGATAGTCTGTCTGGTGATCCTAAAGTGGAAAGGGCCTTCATGGATGGCACAAACCGCCAGGATTTGATAAAAACAAAGCTAGGCTGGCCTGCTGGAATAACTCTGGATATTGTATCAAAAAGGCTTTACTGGGTTGACAGCCGGTTTGATTACATTGAGACTGTAACTTATGATGGGCTTCAAAGGTAGGAGAAATATTATTCCTTGGAGGTTAGAGATATACTGATTATTTTGTATTAAGGTCAAAGATAAATTTGTCTAACAAAATGGGATTCATAAGGGATGAAAATTACAACATAATGAATGTGATGTACCTTGATAATCTATGGTGTCATACTACTTCTGGAAAATCCCAGTTCCTTCATCATCCTTTGTCTTGTTTCTACGTTGAATACCTGCTTACGCTTTTTTGTAATCATAGAATCATAGAATCATAGAATACCCCGAGTTGGAAGGGACCCATAAGAATCATCAAGTCCAACTCCTGGCACTGACCACACAGGTCTGCCCAAAAGTTTAGACCATGTGACTAAGTGCACAGTCCAATCTCTTCTTAAATTCAGACAGGCTTGGTGCAGTGACTACTTCACTGAGGAGCCTGTTCGAGTGTGCAACCACCCTCTCGGTGAAGAACCTCTTCCTGATGTCTAGCCTAAACTTCCCCTGCCTCAGCGCAGTACCTATAATGTACTCTTATAGCTCACCACTATAGTACACATTTTGACAGTGCCTGCATTTTATTATTTTTGAATACTATACGTTGCCTTAGACCATCCTATCTTTGCATCTTTTTCACAAATGAATTTATTTAAATTATTGATCTCCAAAGCGCCACTTGGTGTAATGGGTATTAAGTGCATTGGGTTTTGATCTTTTTACACTTGATATATCTTTGTTGTCAGAAATTACATCCTCACTCACCTTATTGTGATGCTGTGGAAAATATATCAGCATGCAAGAAAGGAGCCTTTGAGTTTTTGTGGGACTGTGCTTTAAAGTATAGTGTTTAGAAGCCTCCTTATCTCTGTATCTGTGATAGGTCTCTGTTACTCAAACACAAGACAAAATTGTTCACTTTCAACATACCTCTTACATAGTGACTTGAAAAGCAGTCCTCTGCTCAGCTGACAGGCTTATTGCTCAATGTGTTCTTTCACTTGCAAAATTCTAAAAATAACACTGATATCTTTGATCTGCTCCTTTGTCTGTATTTTTTTCAAGGCTGTTTTCAGGGTTTAATAAGGCAAGAAAGTGTTTAGTAAAATCTCTGGTTTTTGGAGATAAAAACTTATCGCTAACAGCAACACCAAAAATCATGTAAATGTTGTGCAAGTGGGAAGAGAAGATGTCCTAGTCAGCAAACAATGTTAAAATACAGCTTACTGTCCAATTAATTGCATTTCTCATGCCTACAGCTTGAACCTAAATCGCCCTGAAAACCGTTAAACTGTAGAATTCATCTAATTTGTAGATCTTCCTTCAAGACTCTATGAAAATAATCTTGTAGTGTTATTGTTATGTATTGTTTTGAGGGCTTAAATCTCTCTCTCTCCCCCTAATATTTATCCAGAAAAATATTGTTCCAATGTCTTGCAAAGAATAGACACAATCTCTTCGGTTTTGCATGAGTGGTTAATTCAGGCCCCATTTCCACAAATCTCTTTTTTATTTTTATTTATTTTTTATTTTTTTACTGCCTACACTGGATTTTATTTTTGGCCCGTGGCTGTTGCAGCCCTAATATTTTTTTGTTCAAGGCTTCTTGAATATTTTAAAATATTGCAGGTATCCTTTCATTTCCTCTGTTAGCTGCTTTCTAATTTTCTCTCAGTATTTATGAATCTTTCGTTGTGTTTTTGATCATTCACTGTTTTCCTGGAAGTGGATAACATTTTTCATTTCCCTGTTTTCACTTTTCGATGTTTTATGCTTATGTATCCTGTATGTTTAACTTCCTGTCTTTGGTTCATTTGTTCCTTTTTGTCTGTATTTTGGCCGCTTCCATGTCTAGAGAAGTAAAAGCTAGTGAATAAATTAATAAGGCTGTGCTTTTTGATCTATTAAGAGAAGTTATTTTCTAGATAATATTTCGTAATTAATTAAAAATAAATCTTTATAACAGGAGAACAATAGCTCATGGAGGCTCAATAATTCCTCATCCATATGGAATCACTTTATTTGAAAACAATGTTTATTTCACTGATTGGACCAAAATGGCAGTGGTGAAAGCTAACAAGTTTTCAGAATCAAACCCTCAAGTGATCTACCAGTCTTCACTGAGACCTTACGGAGTGACAGTTTACCATGCTGCCAGGCAGCCATATGGTAAGACAGTGACTAGCTGATTAATAGAGATTTAGGAATTATATTACCAAAAGATGCTAAAAATTATGGAAGACTTTTATTTTGCCGTAATGAACAAATAATTATGACACACAAATTTTTAGGACTGGTCTTTACCATGCAGTGCATTCATCCAGGTCCTGTAGCTAATGACATATCAAATGCAACATTTAAAAGTGGGGCTTACAAAATGTGTTGATATTTGGAAGAAACAAACTTGTGCTCATTGAACAGTTTTGGCATTTGGGACTTTTCTTCCTCAACACCACAGTAAGGGTGAAGTTGGAAAATGCTACCAGTGTGAATGAGTTTTGTGAGAAATATTTATAAAGTAGATTTATATGTGGAAATTACCACCTTAATGGTGGCCTCAGTGCTGTGTGCTGAGCATATCTGTACAGAGCTGAATACCTTGAATGCTGGTTAGCTCTGGTGGGTCTTGAGTGCATTCCTGGATGGAACTGTTGTTGTATGATTTCCATGTGATACAATTCCCACAGAGTCCACATGATTTATTGTGGATGATGGAAAAATCCTGAAAAATCAAAATTATGATAAAAAAAAAAAAAGCCATTAGGCTTACAGCTGAAGTTATAATCCTACCTATATTATTTTCCAGTAAGAAATCCTTGTGGAAATAATAATGGAGGATGTGAACAGATCTGTGTTCTCAGCCACAAAACAGATAACGATGGACTGGGTTATCGCTGTAGATGTATACTGGGCTTTGACCTCCATGTAGATGGACAGCACTGTGTTGGTAAGAAAATGCCTTATGATTGCTGGAAATGGTAATGTTCCATTAACTGTAGAGATGTTTCTGGAACCTCTCTTCTGTAGCATTGTGAGTTCAGTATGTAAAGGACTTCATGTTTTTCTATCACAACTCCTTTTACAGCTTTAAATATAATAATTTCTGCTGATGTTCACTTCAAGCCGCAATGACTTTAACTCATGTTCTGTAGCATTTTAAGAGAGTTTGTTATGGATTGTGTGTATAATTAAGCTCTTTGCCCTGAAATCAACCATGGGTGCTTGCTAATATGCAGATTTTGCATTATTTTTAACATTTCGAACTGCTCACTTATAGTATTGCACAAATCAAGTTGGTCTTCCTTTGAACGAGTATGACAAGAATAAGAAATTCAGGCTTGGGGTT
This sequence comes from Cygnus olor, assembly GCF_009769625.2. Classification (NCBI taxonomy): domain Eukaryota; kingdom Metazoa; phylum Chordata; class Aves; order Anseriformes; family Anatidae; genus Cygnus; species Cygnus olor. The sequence continues at coordinate 20,103,743 of NC_049174.1, forward strand.
GTGGGCTTCCATGAGGAATCCTCTGCTCTCCGGGTGGAGAATTGTCACTGGGAGGTTTGCCATGTGCAGCTATTGGCAAATTAAGCCAGATATCTTGTCTGCAGTTCTACTATTTAACCATGCACTTGTACTTCTGGGTACTCAGATATTGTCTGGCAGTAAGGTGGCTCCACAAAACCTTTAAGTTATTTTTATGTAGATCACTGTAAAGAGATCAACATAGAAGATCTCTGCATCCATAGGGATAATGTTTTCTATGAAGGTATATCAGGACCACAGTAACAACACAAGAGGAAGACCTAGCTACATCACCTAATATTCTGGATTGGTTTTGTTTTTCTTATTCTATTTTATTTTTCATGTCTGTTTATATTTAAATTCATATTGTCTCATGTTTTCTTCTTCCATTTCTGGGATAGTAGTGCTGCCAAAGGAAAACAAAGCTTTACAATTAATGCTCAGTTGTCTCACCCAGTAGGTAAAGACTGTGTCTGGTCTTTCCTTTTGCAGCTGTGCAGCAGTTCCTGCTGTTTTCATCCCAGCTAGCAGTGCGGGGGATCCCATTCAATCTGTCTAGCCAGGAAGACGTGATCATACCTGTAACAGGAAGCCCATCGTATTTTGTTGGAATTGACTTCTATGCTCAGGATGACACCATTTTTTTTTCAGACACAAGTAAAGACATGATCTATAAACAGAAAACTGATGGTTCAGGTGAGAAGCGTTCTTTAGAAATGAAGAGTAATTGTGGTATGAAGAGTAGAATGTATATTCCAAAAAAACAGCACAAAAAATCTCATTGTGAGATATACAGAAAAGTCTGTGTCACCTCAGTAATCTGTAAAATGTTTGTTAAAACCGTTTGTTCAACTCGTATTAAGCTCGTGAAAGTAGTTAGTCAAAAATTGTCTCCTGTTCTCTGACAAACTTGATGAATGTGATTTGGAAAGAACTATTTGTAGCACTTGTTACAACTTGTATTTGTCATCATCTGTCTGTTTATGTATGAGACTGAGTTTCTCTCTTTTATTTCCCTATCTGGAGAACAGGATGCTTGTCATGATACTGCAATACAGAAAAAGAACACTATGTTTGTGAGATTTTGGGAGTCCTATTTGTGGTAGTGTGAAGAGCCTATCTAATTTGTAATAATGATCAAAGGTATATTAAGTCACATGTAGCCTTCTGAACTTGCTTGATGTCTTAGATCAGAGTAATGGTAGACCACAGCTGACAATCGCTATGGAAAGAATAGGTAGGTTTGGCTGTTGAGTAAGATGTAACTAGAGGGACCGAACAATGGCATGTCCTTACTGACCTTCATTCATGAAACTCCTTCCAGTAGAAGGTTGTTTTTTCTCATCTTGGCTAGTCATTACTTCTCTTTTGGGTTTGTGCTTCCTAAGCATTATCACTCCTTCACCTGGAGCAAAGGGCACACCCCTACACACACACTTTGTTATTGTCTTTATATTAAGTAGCACAGAAGTAGCATTTTTACCAGAGAGAAGCACTAGTTTTGTGAACAGAATAACACATTCAGGTTATTTCCTCTGTTCCTAAATATGTACAGTGATTGAGTGTGTTGTAAATTTTAGGAAGAGAAATTCTGACAGCTAATAGAGTGGAAAGTGTTGAAGATTTGGCCTTTGACTGGATCTCAAAGAATCTATACTGGACAGACCCTCGGTACAGAAGCATAAGTGTGATGAGGCTGGCAGATAAATCTAGAAGAGCTATTGTTCAGAATTTAAATAATCCTCGATCAATAGTGGTTCATCCTGTTATTGGGTAAATTATCTTTGATTCTCACTTGAAACTATATAAGCAAGCTAACCTATTTTGTTCACTACCCTATAACGTTATTTAACACTAGCCTTAACTTTGACTGTAGGCAAAAAGGATCAGGAAAATATTCTTTGTAATATTTGCACTTATTTGCAAATATTACCTGGAGGATGCATTTTTGCTTGGGTCTTCCTCCCTGATGATAGTTAATTGAAATCCCTAACAATTTGAACAGATAACGTACATTTCCTGTCAAAAGGAACAAACCACTTCAGAAGATGTTGAAAATCGTTGTCCACAAGATAAATACTAATTGTCAGTACCACTACCAGTTGAGGAGGGGAGACGGGGTCAACAAAAAGTTGTATTTTTTTTAAGGTATGTGAATATGTGGTACAAATAAGAATGTCAGTGTTGTTCAAATATTTGCTCTATTTAAGTACATTATATAAGTGGGCTTAAATGTCATCTGATGTGTCTTCTTATGTGTCCTTTCAGGTATATATTCTGGACAGATTGGTTCCGTCCTGCTAAAATCATGAGGGCCTGGAGTGATGGATCCCATGCCTTGTCAATTGTGAATACAACACTAGGCTGGCCTAATGGCCTAGCAATTGACTGGAGGTAAGAGCAATACAGTTGTGTAAATTGTGTGCACTGGCACTTTCTTGTTGAAGATATTTTTTTTTTTCCAACTTGTTAGAAAGCCTCTGAAATGCAAGATATTTTCAGACAACACCCTTCCTTTCCTCCACCAATAACCTCTTGACAGATTTAGTATTGTTAATAGAGAAAACGTTAGTTCTTCCTAATAACATCTTTTTTCATTGCTTTTACGTATGACATTTTCATTACTTTTAGTTCTCTAAGGCTGTACTGGGTGGATGCCTTTTTTGATAAAATTGAGCACAGTACCTTTGATGGGCTGGACAGACGGACTCTTGAACGTATTACTCAGATGACTCACCCATTTGGCCTTACTATTTTTGGAGGTAAGTCTGACATTGAAAAATATTATCTATTAATATCAAAGAATTTTGTTCATATGATGATATGTGAGATAAAAAAAATGCTGTCTTTGCAATATTGTTTTTGTACAGAAAGCTGATGAAAGCTTCTGTAAAAATGTATGTTTAATACTACTATTTTTTTCTAAGTCTGCTTTTATGTATATTTTTATTTAAATCATTTGAGTCAGATCAGTTAACTCAATTAGTGCAACAAGGCAGATATAATGTAGTAATTACAGCTTTCAAGTTGGGTGCTTGTGCTGGAAAGACAATGTAAACCACCTCCCTAGAGATGATCAAAAATTTCAGCATTTTATTAATTGTATGTAGAGTTGATTGGATTTATGGTGTGTGTGAAGAACAAATGCAGCATCTGATGCCTTTTGATATTGGGCAAAAATATCTTTTAAATATTTTAATGTTTTCTAAAGAGAAGTCTTAATGAATTATTTTAAAAACTGTCCTGGAATTTGAAATGTCAGGAGAGTCTGTTACATCTGTCTGGCTCTAAGTTCTGTCTGCCTCTGACTGAAGGGACTCACTGCCTCTGAAATAAGTCCTTTAGTCTTTTTCAGGAAACAGCTATGAAAAATTATTAAATTTACATGAAGTGCCTTGTGGTTTTATCTTGTGATGTTTGATCTTTTATGTCATTTTGCACTGTAACTGTTGTATGTTAAATGTCTTTCAAAACAGGTTATGCTTATTTCACTGATTGGAGACTTGGTGCAATAGTTCGAGTGAGAAAGTCTGATGGAGGAGAAATGACTATTATTAGGAGGGGCATTAGTAACATTATGCATGTGAAAGCATATGATGCTCATTCCCAAATAGGTGAGCTCATTTGTTGTGCAGATGAAAAATACAAAATAGGGAATAAGAGACAAAATATGAGGAAAGTAGACTTCTGTTTTCAATTTTAAAAATGGCTTTGCTGAATTACGACCGTGACATGTGAGAGACCCAGCACAAGCACTTACAGTCTTAGGTTCTGTATTTCAGTGTTTTGTGACTGTATGCAGTTTTTCTCTACCATATCTATTACTGTATTTAATAACCTTGTAAAATGGAAATATGACTCCATTGTATTTTGTGTCATTTTATCACCAATTACAACCTTGTATTTATCATTTTCTGGTAGAAGTTTTAGTTAAAGTGAACTACTTATTTAAAAGAATTGGGTAAACCAGTATTAATTGAAGTACTATTCATAAAGTAATCACTATGCATGAGTTGATAATTTTTTCTTCTTTTTACTGTTGAATTCTATGCAGTTATATGATCTAAACCAAGAATTTGGTATTTTAGTTGACTTAGTAAAATACAGTGCACTTATTAAATGTGATCAAATCTTGTGTTAAGGTTCGTTACCAATTTGGTGTACAAACATTGGATCAGACATCCTAGCCTTGCTCAGCCAAAGGTCCCCATTTGCTGTAGAGTACTTATTTGCAGACATTTGCCAAAAAATGGCAGAAAATTGGACAAAATTTTATAGCCTGTTTTTGGCTTTCTTAAACATTTGTGTCATTCAAGATTTTATGGAATTGAGGACTTACTGATGTACATTCTAGTACTCCTGTCAGTGAACTTGACCCTATTTTGCAGTATAGGCAAAACCAGAATTTGCTCCAACATCTTTAAATAAACAAACAAACAAACATTCTTATGCAGTTACTTTGCACTTTTCGTAGTTCCCAAGCTGTTATCAGTAGTGTATACATTGATCTTCTCTATCACTTTTTAAGGCTCTAACTACTGTAACAGAGGAACAAATCCCAATGGAGACTGCAGCCATTTCTGCTTCCCAGTACCAAATTTTCAGAGAGTTTGTGGTTGCCCTTACGGCATGAAACTGGCTTCAAATCAACTGACATGTGTTGAAGATCCATCCAATGAGCCACCCACTTTGCAGTGTGGCTCATACTCATTCTCCTGTGGTAATGGAAGATGTGTGCCTCGATACTATCAGTGTGATGGTGTTGATGATTGCCATGATAACAGTGATGAACAAAACTGTGGTTCTTTAAGTAAGTAGTCCCTGCAAAAAACAGCTAGAATTTGGTGTTTGCATTTCAGAAAGTTTGATGGGGCAGCCTTATTTCCTTGCAATAAAACCCAATTTGTTAAGGTTGTATTTATGGATAAATCCTGAGAGCTATGTGGAAGATTAGTTACTTCAAAATGAATAGGATAACTCATAGGAATAGGGGATTCAACACTGGGACACCTAAGGAATGCATGAAAATACTCTTTTCTAACTAGTTCTTAAAATTCAATTTGCAGAGTAACAAACATGTCATGTCTAAAGAAAAAGTCTTGTCTAAAGAAGAAGTTCTTTTGTTTTGTAAATTTGCAACGCACTGGAATACGACTTGCTTGTCATATTTTAATGCGTGGAGAAGGACAGACAGTCTTAAAGACGAAGACATTTAAAAAAGCACAATAAGAAAAATAACAAAATCATATGTATTGCCTAGTCTCCATCTAAGATTAGAGCAGCACCTTTATTTAATTTAACAGCTAAATAGAATTTTTTATTATATTTGGGCACTTCTGAACTATTTGTTACATCTTGTTTTTCACAGCGAAGTGAATTGGAAGTGCATTGTTTTATTTCCTGGTTTACCTGGAGTGGTTCATACAAAAGTATTTTATTTTGTTGATCAAATAAATTGAGAGAACAAATGGATAATTAGTTTTGATAAAATAATGAAGAGTTTTTTTGGCTTTTATGGCATATTTGGTGCTGTTTTCTTCAGAGTTGATCGTTCCTTATAAATCACAAACAAGAAAATAGGACATATTAATAAAATGTGCCCCTTACTGCATAGGACTAGCAAGTATGACTAAGATATAAAATCTGTTTCTTATTAGTAGGCTATTCTTGAACAAGTAAAATGCCCTTTTGGGAAAAGGAAAGTATATATAAAAAAAGGCTACTTGAAGACATGATTTTTCTTGTTTTTAGATTGTTTTGAAGTGCTTAACAGTTGAGGTTTTTATTGATTCTTGCAGCCTAAAAAAGCTTGTAAGAATTTAGTTCAGTTTTTCAGCATGTTGCAGCCTGACTGACATTTTCATTTTAATTAATGCACAATTTAGAATTTGATGCATAATTTAGGCATTATGTAAGCATACTAAATATATCTAATACTCTACTACTATGGAAGATAAATTTTGGAGATCTTTGTAAGTGTCCTTTTTTTTTTTTTTTTTTTAATTTAGACAATACTTGTTCTTCATCAGCTTTTACCTGTGCCAGTGGACAGTGTATTCCAAGTCGCTGGCGTTGTGATAAACATAATGACTGTTTTGATGGCAGTGATGAATTGCATTGTCCTACACAAGGACCCACTTCATGCCCTGTAACCCTGTTCACCTGTGACAACAACAGATGTATTCCTAGGATCTGGCTATGTGATACTGATAATGACTGTGGTGATGGGTCAGATGAAAAAAATTGCAGTAAGTATCTGATCTGTTGTATTTTGTTTTTTTGTGTATGTATATATACATAGATATGTCTGTTGGTGTAAGAATGATACAAGAAATTAGGAAGAAAGAAGTAATATCTAAGATTAATATTTTGCAGTCCATAAGACGTCAAAAACTCGACTAATTTGAACTACCAGAACCAAGTAAAATGCAGAAAAATCATTAAAAAACAGTAAGAAGGGGTAAATGTGATTGTTCTAATCATGATGCTGCATAATGTCATCCACTGCAATTTACAGCAAAAATCAACTGGAGCTCACAGGTTCTAAACGCTTACTTATTGAGTGATCTCAATAATAACTAATGTTGTAGCCAGCTAATTTAGCGTGGAAGTTTTTACCTAGAAGTATCTGTAATTATTTCACAGTGAAGTAAGACAGTTTCTCTATATACTTTCTTTAGCATTATTTCTCACTGATTGGAATCTTCTGTTTGTTTTGCATGAGGCCCAGCCGACATATGAATAAATAATTACTTGATACTAATGTATAAGTGCTTGTCATTTGTATGATTACCAGCTACTGTATTGCAGGCTGCAAGTCAGTGATAGTGTCTTTATGCTGTCTCTGTATTATCCTGAGTTCAGAAGTCAGAAAATAAACACAGCTGTGTTTATTGTCATTCTTAAATAGCTTTCACAGGTACTTGTGAACCCAGGCAGTTTCAGTGTCCGGACCATCGCTGTATTGACCCATTCTATGTCTGTGATGGAGACAAAGACTGTGTGGATGGTGCTGATGAGCATGACTGCAGTAAGTGTAACTTTTGTTTGTTCAGCACCACTTTATAGTTTCCTACTGTTGCCCCCTGAAAGGTCTTTGGTGACCTCATATTACCAGCTCCAAGATACTAGATGGCATAATAAACCTATCCATAAATTAACGCTGTTTATGATACTTGTTTTAGCATTTGTAGTAAGCCCTTTGATCTCATGGCTGGTTGTGAAATTGGGGGTCTGAAATCAAAATTTTCTGTAGATTGCAAGATCACTGCATTTCCTCTGTCCTGTGGAAATCATGGTCTTCACTGGAACGTGGACTCCTGGTATCATAGCTGTGTTGTGCACCTGTAGAAAAACAAGGTGCAGTCTAACTCTATAAAATAAAGTAAATCACTAAGGTAATATTTTTTATTTTTAGTATACAATTGCAGTGCCACAGAGTTTAAATGTGTAAGCGGAGACCAGTGTATCAGTACTTACTACCGGTGTGATGGTGTTTTTGACTGTAATGACCACTCAGATGAGACTGATTGCCGTAAGTATATTGATGCTGAAAGGCTTAATTTATTCGGTGAAGCTTCTCAAAATTTTGTCTTATCTGCTATATCAAGTAATTAGCAATACTTTCATTAGAACCTCAAAATTCTTTTTAAATATACTTGTTCATAAATAGTTCTTGTGAGCAGAAATTTCAAACACGGTAGGTTCCAGCTCAAGAATAGATTTCTGGCAAAGAGTAGGGCCTGCATTCCTTTTGGCTTTAAAATTTTGTTTTACTTGGCACCTTGGTTTCAAGGCTTAAAAGAAAGAAGTTTATTCAGGTAGAAAGCTGTGAATCTTTTATCCATGAGAGTTATATTGAAACTTTTCCCTTGAGTAATTTTTCATATTTAACTTAGGATTTCTCAACACAAGACAGTGAAAACTTGTTTCAGAGAGTAATTTCATATTGTGTTGGGCATGTACATAGATACCATTAAGCATATCAATATGTGCTTGCTCAAAATATAACAATTGCTTTGCTCATCATTTTATAAAGGAGGAGTTAAATTGGCCAGATTCTGGAATGTCATGTACATTGATTGTAATTCTGTGGCCTGATCTAAAAGTGACAGAGTTCTTTATAGTGTTGTAACTACTTATGCAAGATGTGAACTGAGCATAGTAATTTTTCATCTCCATCTAAAATTAAAACAGTGTCTGAACTGTTGCATGTCACTGTTTTAGCTACAAGACCGCCAGGGATGTGCCACCAGAATGAATTCCAATGTCAATCAGATGGCAGTTGTATTCCTGCTAACTGGGAATGTGATGGACATCCTGACTGTGCAGATGGCTCAGATGAACACCATAGATGTCCTGCCAGGACCTGTCCTCCATCCCTTTTCCGCTGTGACAATGGCAACTGTGTCTATCGAGCATGGATATGTGATGGTGATAATGACTGCAGGGATATGAGTGATGAGAGAGATTGTCCTACTCAGCCCTTCCGGTGTCCCAGCTGGCAGTGGCAATGTCCAGGTCACAGTATCTGTGTGAATCTCAGCAAAGTATGTGATAATTCTGCTGATTGTCCGAATGGAGCTGATGAATCCCCGTTGTGCAGTAAGTTACTGTTCAGGCATCTACAATAGCCTACAATGTCCTGTGGCTTCAGAAAGAAACAGAATATGTTGAGTATCCAGATGACAGCCATGTTATAATCAGCATATATAAACAGTGTAGCAGCATTTCTATCAGAAATTGTAAGCTCACTGTAACTAAAGCACTAATTACAAAGTGGAACTTGCTTGCAGGTGAAAGGGGACTATGATAAATTCATTAGCTAAAGTCTGATCTTATGCTTTGAATTGCACTGTCTTAAATATGTGTTTTTATATAGCAATATGGGAATGAGCTTAGTTTTCCCTAACACATTGACTAAAGCATGGTATGCTTTAAGTTCGGAAGAAATGTGATTCAGTCTTTAATATTTTCTTTTTCTAACTTCAAAAATCATGAAAAAAATCTCAAAGCTCACGTGTAGCCAGCATTTGTATTTGTGTTGATTATGAATTGATTTAAGCATAACCTTTTTCTTTCTTTCCTTCCTTCTTTTCTTTTTCTCTTTAATCAATGCACATTCTCAGATGAACCCCAGCCAGGTATGATTATAAGTGACTTTAAATTATTTTTTATTAACTCATTTTTAGGTCTGGAGTTGTACAGTAAATATTTTGTATAATCTAGATAGTTTTGAAAACATTGTTATAAATGCTTAGGAGCATTCTCTTTAGCATTCATTTAATGGAATTCAGAAGTAAATAAATACTATGTTATTATCTGTCTTTATGTGCATTGTGTATGTTACATTTTGTATGAGAGCCTCAGTCTAGGCTCATGTGGTGTAACTGATGGTTGTGCAGCATGTTTTACCAGCAATTTTAGGGTGGTAATGCAATAGCAAAGTATTACATTTAGCATAGGAAGCTTTTGTTAACTGTTTGCTTATTTCCTTCCCTGACCCCATTTCAGATCAGGAAAGCTGCTCTGACAATAATGCTGGCTGCACTCATGAATGTATTCAAGGTCCCTTTGGAGCTCAGTGTACCTGTCCTATTGGATACCAGCTTGCAAATGACTCCAAGACCTGTGGAGATATTAATGAATGTGACCCTCCAGGCTTTTGTAGTCAGCACTGTTACAATGAAAGAGGGTCTTTTAGGTGTTACTGTGATGAAGGATACATTCTGGAAACCAATGGGAAGACTTGTAAAGTGGCAGGTGAGGAGCGTTGGTGGCAACCTAAAGAATGCCAGTAGTGCCTGGAAAATGTTCAGCTTTGCCACTTTCACACTGTTCTTTTTTTTTTTTTTTTTTAAAAAAAAAAAAGCTGGTACAAAACAACCTTACTAGTGGCAGATCACTTTGAGTATTACAACTGTCACCTAAGGGGTTAATTGGAACTATTATTTTCTTGAAATAAAATATTTAGTTTAATGTTCTGGGTTTTTAACTCTGCAAGGACCAAAAATAATATTCTGGAGAAATGCAGTGCCACGCACCTCTAAACCATAGGTTTAAAATTTGCTCTTTTATGAAGTTCAGTGCATCCAGAGCATTTAAATCCCAGCCTTTTCATAAGACTTTATTACTCAGTGTTATTTTTCTTACAGAATTACTGTTGGGTAGCTTATTGGTTTATTTTAATTTCTTTTCCTTTGACAGAGTCTGGGAATCTTCTCTTGCTAGTGGCAAGTCGTAACCAAATCATTGTGGACAATATCACCTCTCAGTCACATAGTATTTATTCTCTCATTCGGGATGGAAGGAATATTGTGGCTATTGATTTTGATTCAGTCACAGATCGTATCTTTTGGTCCGATACAACAGAGGATAAAATTTGGAGTGCTTATCAAAATGGGACTGACCGAAAAATAGTAAGTTAGTTCACTGAGTTATTCTTGTCTCTTCATTGTGGAGAGAAAATGAAGACACTGTGTCTCCACTTAACAGAAGGGGCAAATTCCGATGTACTAAGAAGGGAGATAACATAGAGTGAAACAATTCAGTAGATGCTAAGCCAACATTTTGTACAGCTTTTTGAAAACAAAAACTGAGTGCTTTCAGGAAACTTTTTAATACCAGGCTATAAATTGATTTTCCTACTAGTAGTTGCATACTCCTTCAATAGTCCAACTGAAGTTAGTAGGAGTGTTTGGGTATATGCTTTGCCAGCATTTTGAGTGTGTACGTTGTGACTCGTTCTGTGTAAGAGACCTAGAAAATGGTAGAGATTTAGTTCCCTATTTTCAATATCTATAGAAAAGTGTGAAAAAACTATTTCGATTGATTCCAATGAGTTTGTTCTCTCTCTCTCTCTCTCTCCTTTTAAAAAATTTTTGTTATTAAACAGGTGTTTGACAGTGGTGTCACCGTGACTGAAAGCATAGCGGTAGATTGGGTAGGTCGCAATCTTTACTGGACAGACTTTGTTCTGGAAACAATTGAAGTCTCTAAAATGGATGGGAGCCACAGGACTGTGCTGATTAGTGAAAATATAACAAACCCAAGGGGACTAGTGTTAGATCCCAGAATTGAGTAAGACTTTTTTATGTTTTGTTTTGAAAAAATGCATATTTTATGACGATAACAATATTCAGATATTTCCAACCTGTATTGTGATTGTAAATGACAAGTGGAAGAGAAAACGTATGAGAATTTTTAAAATGGTGTGTTCACAGCGTTAATTTAATATCTAATGTCATATGATGGTTGTTTGTAATCTGTTACTCTGTTTCACTGTAACAAGATACCTGCTGTCTTCCGAAACAGATCTTCCAGTATTTGCTTCCTAGTTGGAAACTTTTAACTTAAAATTCTGGTATATCTTTATCAGTCAGAGGTATACCTATGCACAATGTAGGTGGTATGCCTACCTGACAAAGAACAGGCTACTGCATAGCCCCAGTTGTCATCACAAACTGACGTCATCACAAAAACACTTTCCTGTTTTGAACAGCAAGTGGCAAAGAGTAAATGGAATGTTATGATTTGAACTGGTCATGTGCAAAGTTTTACTGGTTTTTGAGCTCTGCAGTGCCTTGAACTCTGTTTACTGCCAGCCATGTGGGCTTTTTAGTTATAGCCCTGTTAGCATTACCCATGTATGCCTGTAAAAGCACAAACCCATATCAAGTTTAGTATTTAGGAAACAGAGAAGCAGATCATAATCCATGGTGAAAAATAGTGCTATTTACTGTTATTATTTACAAAGGATAGCAGCAGTAGAAGTATTTGAAAAAAATTACAACAGAAATTATGGTAATATCTTAAATAAACATACTCCCGAAATGAATGATTTCAGTATCATTGTGTAGAACATTTCTTAGAAGTGTAGGTTTTTTTTTTGTTGTTGTTGTTTGTTTGTTTGTTTTCCCCTTGTTTTGGGTCAGTTTTTTTTGGCTAATGAAGTTTTGTAGGCAGTTAGTTAGTTAGTTAGTTTGTTTGTTTGTTTTCAGATTGGTAACCACAGGTTCCTTTTTTTTCAGTGCTCATGTGATGTTCTGGACTGACTGGGGCCAAAACCCTCGAATTGAAAAAGCCAGCATGGATGGCAAAATGCGAACAGTGATTATTAACAATAAAATCTACTGGCCCAATGGACTCTCTATTGATTACCCAAATAAACTTCTCTATTTTGCTGATGCTTATCTTGACTATATTGATTTTTGTGATTACGATGGAAACAACAGACGACAGGTGGTCGCAAGTGATTTGGTAAGACATTAAGAAACAATGTTTTCCCTTGTGCTTCCTGATACTACTTAACAGCATATTTGCACTATGGTAGGCTTAGATGTGTATTTTTCTTAAAACTATTCTGGTGAAGCAGATATTAAGTATTCTAGCTGCTTGGTACAGCTGGAAAACGAAGAATTAAGTACACTATCCAAAGTCCCTCAGGAGATCTTCAAGGAAACCTGGAGCTAAGTGTAGACTTTAGTGCTTTAGATCTACACGTGTGAAATCTAACAGTGACGTCTGATATTGTTGCTACTAGCTGGTGCATTTGCTGTGGGGAAATACAGTACAAAAAATCTGCAAGAACTTTCTTCATCAACTTCTGTGAATGATGAATGCTGCTGTTCTTGATAGCAGCAGAGGGTTTTCTGTTGCCAGGACTTTTATGTTCTGGGCACTTCATGAAGACCATTCCTCTGGCAGGCTATCTCCCAATGAAGTGCTTCTGTCAGTTGGCAAGATGGTGTACCAGCACAATGGTTTAGATGTTCAGTTGGTATGCATAAGCTGGTATAAAATAATGACATGTGTTTTTAAGAATTGAGCCTTGTGGCCCATTTATCCTTGGCTAGGCAGACAGTTCTTGTGCATTAGGAGCTGGTACAGTCTTTCTTGCCCCACTCTTAGTTTTCAGAAGTTTAGATAAGCCATCTTCTTCAACAGGCTGGTAAATTACAGGGGAGCTTATCAGAGATCCAAGGTCTTGACAGGTCCATAACTCTTGCATTTTCTCTTGCGCTCTTGAAAATCTGCAATTGGGTGTTTATCTGTTGGTTCCTTGTGTTCTGCCCTGTGGTTTGACTGTTTGTTAATTCCTCATGCTGTACATCTCACAGGCTCTGTCTAGCATTTTTATTTAAAAAAGAAAAAAATTCCCCTTAATTAGTGCCATGTTTCCCTCATAACTAGTGCCTTGTTTTCAAGCAATAGATGATATTTCATACTCTTTTCCTGAAAAATATCTTTTGAGGCACAGCTGCTTCTGCTTTCTTAGCTATTTATAAATTGTTCTTAGCTCTGTTGTGCAAGCTTTACATGTTCTAGTCTCCAGAACCAAACTGGTAAACATCCTTGTCTTCTAGATATTACAGCATCCACATGCTCTAACTGTCTTCGAGGATTTTGTTTACTGGAGTGACCGGTATACAAACCGAGTAATTCGGGCAAATAAATGGCACGGAGGAAACCAAACAGTTATGATTTATAACATTCACCAGCCTTTAGGGCTTGTGGCAGTCCATCCTGTAAAGCAACCTCATGGTAAGTTCAGCAAAACAACTTTGGTGATGACAAAAATGTGCCATAAAGTAATGTCATGCATAAGCACTTCCGGAATCGGTCATGTCAACAAATGGACTGGGTTAAAACAAGAAAATAATTTATGCCCTTGACTTACAATTGAAGATCATTTCAGTTTGTCCAGCCTGCTGAATATTCTGGTGTTTAGGGAGGGTGACCAAGAAGCATGTAAGCATAACGAATGCCAAAAATAGGAAAGTAGTATATGGAGTTTTCCTGCTCCTTGTTTTTAAGGTTTTTATAACAAAATCAGAGTGTTTTTGAAAGTGTTATCATTTTTAAAATTTGTCTCTGTGGCATACAAGACTTGGCTCCATGTACATGAATTCTGTCATGCTTTTAGGCAAATTGGTGTCATCATCCTTCTTTGAAAAGACTTGCATTATTTCACTTAATGAAATAATGAATAAAAATCCTTCATTATATTCAAGATTCTCTCTGAGATCATATGTAGGTCATCTCTTGCATCTTGAAAGGCTGTCAAAAAAAAAAAAATTAAAACCACCTTTTATCTCTTTCAGTTAGCATCATCTTCCAAATGAGACTTTTTGTCATTTTATGGCATGACTTGAAGTTAGAGAAATATGTTGGTGCAAATACTGACTGTTTCTGCTCTATATTTTGTGTTGGGAGTGTTTTTGATAAATAAGTGTAACAATGGCTTATATTCTCTTTTTTCAGGAAGATGTTCTTACAGGAGAGGGAAAAGTCTTGTATTTTAGTAAGGCGCTAGTAATTTTCAGTGCTATATTGTGTATGCACTGTTTTGGAGCAAAGCCTTCCTCAGTCAGTTTCAAAGCTAAAGCTACTTCGCACTGTCACTAGAAATTATTCAGCCACCAGAGTACTGTTAAATTAAACATCACAGTTCTAGTTTAGGAGGTTTTATTTTATAACTTGGGGTTTAAAAATATTTCTGCTACTGATGGAGAAAATGATTTATTTTCTTCATTGTATTAAACTAATTAATTTCATAATTTTTCTTTTTGATTTGTTCTGTTATACTTTATATGGCCAGAGAAAGGAGGAAAGCACTTGCAGAAGAGTACAACATGCTAATGTTTACAAATGAAGACATAATTATTTGATGATTGAAATTTCAGATATAGTATTAAGACTGTCATCCACTCCCCTTATTTTGTAAATCAGTAGATTTAACATCAGCTAGTTTTAAGATTTGCTATATAGAAATGAGGCATTTTCTTATAGTTTGAGTTTTGAGTGTATGCCATTGCTTACTGCCATCTTTTGATTTCTTTTAAGTTCTTGTTAGTTTTTATATTTGGAACAACTGTGTCATTTCCTGGAACTTATAAGTTTTTAGAATAAGGCCTGCTGAGTTCACTAAGGGTATTTATTCTCAAAATCTGATTTTATTTTCTTATAAAGATGGTTCATCCTGAAAAATCCTCTATAACAGTGATTGTATGGAGGTGATCTAAATGGTTGAATTTTAGTGTATAGTAATAATAGCAGTCAACAAAGACCTTTTCAACTGTCCTATTTATACTTTACAAGCTTAGACTGCAAATTTCAAAGTGAGCCAAAAAATTACATATTGAACTGCTACTACCTTTGAATGAGGCATAGTAAGCTATGTTATCTCCTTATTTTTGTCCAAAAAGCTTCAGTAAATAATTTGAATCCCCCATCTAGAAAGGTTATTGTGATCAAAGACTGAAAATACTGCAGGCCTTCTCATCCAGTTAACAAAAGTTTGAAAAAGAGTTTGAAAGATTTGATATGATACAAAGAAAATTAAAAGATCAATATGGTAAAGTTGTTGGTTTTCCAGGGAGAATTAAAATGTGTTAAAAGCGTATTGTAATGCTTTTAATTCTTGGAAGTAACTTTATTTTTAATTTCAAATACCAGAACTGACTTAGTGTTGTTTGATGTTTTCATTATCAGTGATGCTGAATGTTCTTTCCAGTTAGTCATACTTTACCAGTTACTAATACTTTTTTTTTTTCTTCTTTTTTTCTTTTCAGGTATCAATTCTTGCGCATCATCCCCCTGTAGCCATCTCTGCTTGCTTTCTTCATCTGGACCACTTTTTTTTTCCTGTGCTTGTCCTTCTGGATGGATGCTTTCTCCTGACAACAGGAACTGCATGAGAGGTAGGGCAGCAATAATGAGACATGAAAAAAAAGACCCAACAGATTGTCAGAGCCGTTTCTCTGTCAGGCAAAAAGCTTACTTCAAATCTCTGAGCTGCTGCTCATGAAATCAAAGGTTGGGGTCATTCTAGGCAGACTTCATTTAGGAAGCATTGAATGAAATATATTTGGCCTAAAGACATGGAGTTCTGAAAAGAGCTCAAAGCCAGAGATTGCTTCCTTTGGGAGAAATGGAAGAAATACTTCTTTTAAGCTCTTAAAAAAAGACCCATTTGAAAATGTTTAAGCATGTTTAAACATGTTTACCTGAAAGTAAATTTACGGTAAAAGAGTAGGAATACTCCCTTAGATATAAAACAAGAAAACACAGAACTCCCAGCTATATTCAATAATAAAGATTAGTTATTGCTGCTGTAACTTTGTATGTTTCTTGAGTCCTGTTTAGTAGCCGTTAGAATCTATCTCAGGCATGTCCTGGAGAGTCTGAGCTTTGTCCTGGTGGTTTCCATGTTCCTAGAATATGTGTTGTGATTGCATAGTGCTGAAACTTTCAATGTTAAAAAATTACAGTGATAATTTCACTCCTGGTGAGGTAAAAAAAAAAACAACTTGCGTGTATGTGCTTTACAAAGCATCATGGTTAATATTCATCAATTCTGTTAGCATCAGGGAACCTTTGGTAGTCGGAACACATCAATGCTATTTTTTTGATCAGAGGAAAAGTATTGTAGCGTAGCTCTGACTTACATTGTATGTTTTCACAGTTGAACACCCTTTCCTTATTGCTGTGAGAGATAATATAATTTATGGAATTTCTCTGAACCCTGAGGAAAAGACCAATGATGCTATGGTTCCGATAGCAGGAGTTCAAAATGGTGTTGATGTTGACTTTGATGACTCAGAACAGATGATCTATTGGGTTGAAAATCCGGTAAGTTAGTATTTGTGTTTAAAATGCACAGTAAAATAAGACTTCTTTAAAATAATGTTTTTGAATGAAATCTATTAGCATTACAGGTAAAGCTTTTAGTAAGTATAATTGAAAAGAATTAAAGTTTTTTTTTTTCCCCTAGAACAAGTTAAAGAGACTTCATATCTTTTGTAAATTAGTTTTCATCTCTGTCAGCCAAAATATTTAATTAATGCTATTTCTGGATTACCCAGAGACATGAAGAGGAAATATCAGAGAACACTGACAGAACTATACTCTCAGCCCGTTGCTATCATCTGCTCTTCCTCATCCCTGTTGGCCTTGGGCTTAATTCTGCGAACACATCCAGAACAGTTCTCCATGGGAGTAGTACATTGGACCCAGAGGCACTAAACATTAGAATTCGAGTACATGCTATTAGAATGAAATGACATGCTTGCATGGTCTGGTCTCTAGTCTGAGCACTTCTTGAAGTAGCATAGTACAGAGGCGTCTTCTTCTTAAATATAAGAATGGGGTTGCAAAGTCAAAGCCACTTCCAGGTAGCAAATACGAGGCCTATAGTTCTAAAAAATACTTTGAACTAGTTTTTAATAGTTCATTATAATTGTTTGACTAAGCCTCTTTAATGACTGTCCTTGCTGAACTGAGAGATGATATGTGTTTCCTAAGGCTAACTTGCCGCAAAAATATCAAAATTAGTGAGTTGAGTGTTTGTTTTTGTATCATGCCCTAACATCACATGCTGTATGTAGTTAAGCCTGCAAGCTGTAAGTTACTGTTTCAGAAGTTACAGAAGAAAACTGCAAGGATAATCTCAGTTTTGGATCTTCCTTTTGCAGCTTACTAAAAAATTGTTTCTTATGTATTTACGTTTACAGAGAACACTATTTTCCTTTATGAGATTTCGGGTTTATTCAGGATGGTTAAGTTGAGGTATCCTTGTAAAAATATTTTGATAATAAGGTACAAATTATAGTAGCGTGACTGTACATAGCTTAAAAATATACTGATCGGGCTTATATAGCCATTTTATTTCTGTTGATCACTTTGATTTGGTTAATGAACTGTGGTGCCTCTTTACACCGTATAATTATGATTTACAATAACATTTTTACCATGGTTATGCATTGAGCACATAAAAATATTTTCTCTCTACTGGATTTTCATTTTTGCTAAGAAAATTTTTGCTCACATAGTTGGAATAAACAAATTTTGTGAAACTGCTCTTGATATTTTGTCACTTATCATTTTCCAAGGGTGAAATTCATAGAGTGAGGTCAGATGGATCTAACAGGACGGTTTTTGCTCCAGCAGCTGTTATTGGTGCTCCTATTGGCCTAGCGTTGGACTGGATATCTGCAAACCTTTATTACAGTAATCCAGGGACACAGTCAATTGAGGTAATTATTTAAGAGGGAGAATTGAAAACTAAGAGCATAGATATTTTGCTACTATGTATACAGTTTGAAATTAGAACTGTTTTTAGTGAAAAACTGAAATTAGATTTTTTTAAAGCAAATAGTATGAAGAGAAGTGATTTACACGCTTGAAGAAACAAGCCTAAATTTGAGCACAGTCAAAAAGATTTTGAAAGCAATATATTCTGTGAAGTTTATTTATGCACAGATCTCTTTTTTCTTCAAGTTAGTAGGCTTCTGGTGCTTAACACACAAACTCTCCTTATCACAATAGTTATTACTACTATTTCCACTTTAAGTTAAAGGTCCCAATGCAGTGCCTCTGACAATAAAGGAATGTTGCCATCAAACACAGTAAGATCGGCTCCCAAATGCTTCGATATCATATTATGTAGCTTCCTGGAGACTAACAGTCTGATGATATGGAAAGAATAAAACTGCTGTTTATTGTAGGGAAATAGAGAATAAGCAATATGCAATACTGTAATGAATGTGACTGTGCCTGGTCATGAATTTCCTTGTCCTAAAATATAAATATGTACTATTAAATTAAAGTCATCTAATTTAAATAAGTAAAAGGTAATACTTTTGAAGCAGCATTTCATCAACCCCTTCAGCCTGTAATACTATCAAGATATTATGGAATTTGAAAGATTAGCTATTTTCAGAACTAGGATACTTATTTATTAATATAGGCAGGTTCTGAGCAGCAAGTAGCTGCTTTAAGGAGTACATGCGAGAGAAGAAAGACTGTGAAGAGTACTGAATAATGTACTTTGTAGTGTTAGATAAAGTTTTCTGTAATTTCAAATTCTGGTGGATTTAGGTTTCCTTCCTTTCATTTGACAATCTATCCTAAGTTCTAAATTACATGTTCTGACAAGTTCAATGTTTGAGTAGGTCCTGAAGCTGCATGGTGAAGTAATGTACAGGAAAACTCTAATCACCAATGATGGTACCTCTCGGGGAGCTGGAATGCCGATTGGTTTGACAGTTGATCCAGCAAGAGGGTAAATTTCTAAAGCTGCAGTTGTTTTGCATAAGTATTTTCTACACATATTGCCTAATTTTTAGAGTCTTCATCTTCAATCCCAGATTTGACAGGTTTTTTTTTTTCATGTTTTTGCGCAATTTATTCATTCTTTTTAAGGCTTAGAAAATTGTTGCATGACCACATAAATTGCTGCATGGATGTCTGTTTTCCTTAGTTTACCAAATACTTATATGCTAACATTCTTTTTTTTTTTTTAAATTAAAGAGGATCCCAGAATATTATGATTGTGAAAAAAATCACTGTAAAATGGGAACTCAGAGTAAAGACAATTATCAAGTCTTTCATTACAATAACTTATGATGTCTGTGTTGAGGCCTGTCAATAAGTAAAGACACACTACATAGGAAGAATGTCACATGTTAAATAGTGTAGTACTAAATACGATTTTTCTAATCTCTCCCAACATAGGATCCCTATACACTAGTCTGCAAATTGAATTACTAGAGCTATATTTATTTATTTATTTATTTATTCCATCAAAGTACTCGAACCTGCAATATGATAATTTTTTTTAATTTCAAATCACAGTGTTTCATAGGACCATATTAGTAATGAGACTGTTCTGCTGGTGACCTGGCAGGTTTTCAGATGAAGTGATGCCTGACTTTTTGTTCCTGCTTGGGAGTCTGGCTGCCATGTGCCCTACCTGTTTTTCAGCAACTGAGGCCGGAGCAGTGGCACTGCTATATATTCCCCAGAGCCAGTTAATAGAATTCTGTTTCATACAGCTTTTTTGAACTTGCAGTTTTAATTCCAAATTGGAACCAAACTTAATGTTGCAACTTCGCAACTGTCTGTGGAACAGAATTTTTATTTGCCTGTCTCCTTGTTATACATTGCTAATAATCTGCTGAGGTTACCTGCTGACAGTATTGTGGGTGATGCAAGAGAGTATATAGATTTCTGAAAATAGTTTAACGGGCATTGTTCTTTTAAAACAAGATCTCTTTTTTTCATTGAGGTCCAATTCAAAGTGATCTTTATTCATCATGTGCCAAAGTATTTGTCTAAGGAAGGAGATGGATTTAAGCATATACGTTGGTCACTCTGGGGCATTGATCTCCTTTACCAGCTTTGCTAACAGGTGTGATAATGTGTTACAGGAAGCTGTATTGGACGGACCAGGGAACTGACAGTGGAGTCCCAGCAAAGGTTGCTAGTGCAAACATGGATGGATCGGGCATAGAGACCCTCTTCACTGGCAACCTTGATCATGTGGAGTTCATTACCATTGACATTAAGGATCAAAAGTTGTACTGGGCTGTCACAAGCACAGGAGTGGTAGGGGATGCTTTTTTAATAGTTGCTTTGTTGCTGTTTATGTATCTGTGGGTCTATGATTACCGAGAGTAATTCAGTGACGTTAATTTACTCACGTAACTGGGAGTTGCAGGACCAACCAAAATCTGAATAATTGTCGTTACTGGTTACCTTTAAAAATATAGGATGACTTGAATGGAGAATTATTATTTATTAGTATCCTGCTGACCTTTTCCTTCCTACCTATGGAAAGTACATAAAGACCTTATACACAAAGAGATTTTAGTAGCATATGTTGTATTTTAATTTTTTTATTGTAACATTGAACTTATATTAAGCTTTAAATTGATTTCTTAGATTGAGAAAGGCAATGTGGATGGTACAAATCGTGTGACCCTGGTGGTTCATCTTTCTCATCCATGGGGAATTGCTGTGTATGATACCTTTCTGTACTATACTGATAGAGATTATGAAGTTATTGAACGAGTTGACAAGTCTACTGGAGCAAACAAAATAGTACTGAGAGACAACGTCCCAAGACTGAAGTGCTTGCGAGTGTATTATAGAGACAGTGAGTATTTGCTAAAGAGGTATTTCAAGATTTCCAACTTGTGAAAAAATCAGGCTTCTGTTAGAGACAGGCTACATGCTTTTTCAAAACAAATTATTTGATGTGTCAAAAGCATTTTCCTCGTTTTGGTAGAGGAAATGGTTTTACCATTCTCTCAAGGCATCTATTCACATGCATAATTTTACGAAAATATTATTAATGTAAAATTGACTAAATAACAAGTTCTGCTACTTTAGCTTCAAATATGTGCATCTGTTATACCTCATTAATCTTAAATGACAAGAAAGCAGAAAATTGATTACTAACGTGTGTGCTTAAATGGTGATTAAGATGGGTATTTTTGCAGCTGGTTGGTAATACAATGAAAGTATATGAATTTGGTTGTATGTCTGTCAGTGATGATACAGTTCAGATTTTTATGTGTTGCCATGTCTTTTTTCACAACAGATTCTGCTGGTTCCTCAAATGGTTGCAGTAATAATATTGGAGTTTGCCAACAACTTTGCCTACCAGTACCTGGTGGATTATTCTCCTGTGCCTGTGCTACTGGCTTTCAGCTAAATCCTGATAACAGAACCTGTTCTCCATACAGTTCATTTGTAATTGTTTCTATGCTTTCTGCAATTAAAGGATTTAGTTTAGAGACATCTGATCACTCTGAAGCCATGGTACCACTGGCAGGAAGAGGTATGTGAAAATTATAGTAAGAGGAAATCTTATAATGCCTACTGTTTTGGCATTTCTTGCCTACACACCCATGTTTTAAATAAGTTTGTTTATACTAAAGATAATTAATTACTACTTTTCAAAACATTTCAGGACGAAATGCTCTTCACGTGGATGTTCACATGCCCTCCGGTTTCATTTACTGGTGTGACTTCAGTAGCACAGTTTCTTCTCAGAATGCGATACGTAAAATTAAACCCGATGGCTCTTACTTTAGAAATGTTGTTACAAATGGAATAGGACGAAATGGAATCCGTGGCATTGCAATTGACTGGGTAGCAGGTGAGCGTAGGTGAATTTAGGAGAATGTTATTCTTTACACACTGTAAAACTTGTAGACTAATATAAGTACATCCTAAAGGAAATATTTTGAATGGAAATCATACCTGATTTTAATTGTGTCTGTGGGCTGATTTTAAAACAAACGGAAGTAATGAATGCCTCTTATGTTTATATACATATAAAAATGAAAGTTTGTCTATCTTTTGGTATATGATGTAGGTATAAAATGATAAACAGAGTAAATATATAGAGCCTTTCCTTACCTGATGCTTTCTTTTATTATCTTTGCATTCCTAAGTGGCTGTTATCAGTATACTACTATACCTTACTACCATAGTGAATTACATGTATCAGAGAAGTTTGTACAGAAGTTGTCTGATGATGTTATAGATAGAAAGGAGTTCTCAGACTGCTCTGTGGAAATCCTATAAATTTTACTGAAAAGTAAATAAAGCAGAAGAAATACTTTTTCTTTAAACTTTCATTTTCCCTTTCACAGTTCTCATTTTTATTCAAACATTAGATTAATTCAAATATTAACTCTTGAGAAAGTGTTCATCAACTCTAAATGGCTGACTACTGCCAGTAATATTTTATTTTATACATATACATATTGTATATATGTTTTGCAAAAGTTCTTCTGGAGTTTGATAGGTTGGGAGGGGTTTTACGATAATCATCTACCATATACACTTAATTTAGTTACTGCATATAGTGCTGTGCCACAACACTGATTTCACAGTTGTGTGTTGTAAAAGGTAAAGGGATAAGAGTATGGAAGGGCAAGCCAAAGGCAGCTCTAAATTACTAATAAATATTTTAGATAGAAAAAATAAATAAAGAAAACTGTGGTTAATGCATTTTCGATTGCATACCAATGATTTTCTCTAAGGAAATCATCTAGGTTTTACAAATTAATTGACTGTTGTCATTTTGGGTATCTTTTTTCTAATTCCTCCAAGAGGAGGCAAGTACTTTGTGTTCCTAACTTCTAAGATGTTTATGGGTATTCATTTATAGTTTTGTATTTTATCAGCTCTTGTTTCTCAGGTGGTAATGCTGTGTATTAACTTTCTGTTTTGTCCACTTTTTCAAATACAGGAAATCTTTATTTTACAAATGCATTCCTGACAGAGACTTTTATAGAAGTTTTGCGCTTAAACACAACTTATCGCCGTGTTTTGCTTAAAACTACCACAGATATGCCAAGGCACATAGTAGTAGACCCAAAAAACAGATACCTGTTCTGGGCAGATTATGGGCAAAATCCAAAGATTGAACGTGCATTTCTTGACTGCACCAACAGAACAGTTCTGGTGTCTGAGGGCATTGTCACACCTCGTGGTTGGCAATAGATCACAGCAATGGCTACATTTACTGGGTGGATGATTCCTTAGATATGATTGCAAGAATTCAGCCTGATGGTGGTGATGTTGAAATTGTGCGCTATGGCAGTCGCTATCCAACTCCATATGGTATCACTGTCTTTGGGAATTCTATGATTTGGGTGGATCGGAACTTGAAAAAAGTCTTCCAAGCCAGCAAGGAGCCAGGCAATACTGATCAGCCAACAGTAATACGAGACAACATTAATTGGCTAAGGGATGTTACCATTTACAACAGTCGTTTTCAGTCACGTTCACCCCTTGACATCAACAACAATCCTTGCGTGGACGACAATGGAGGCTGTTCCCATCTGTGTTTTGCCCTGCCTGATGTGCAAACACCCAAATGTGGTTGTGCCTTTGGAACACTAGGCAGCGATGGCAAGAGATGTTCCATTTCAACAGATGATTACTTGATTTTTGCCCTTGAGAACGCCCTCAGAAGTATCCACCTAGATCCTGAAAATCACAGTCCTCCCTTCCGCACAGTCAATGTGTTAAGAACAGCAGTGGCCCTGGATTTTGACAGCATAAACAACCGAATATATTTTACACAAAGTTATCCTTCAGGGACAGGAAGAATCAGCTACATTAGTATTTACTCAGGAATTGGCACTCCAACAGTAGTTGCATCCGGTAAGTACATGGAATTGTGATTCAAAATAATCGGATAGTGAGAAAAACAGACTAGCACCTAGCACTAGCTCAGCAGGTATTTTTATGCTAATGGTCAAGGTAACTGTTTAGTTAAGATAACTGATTAAATGCTCCTTTTGACTCTTCTGCTCAGTTTTTTCCTCTTCTGAGTGTCTTATTTCATCTCGATCATAATGAAAAGGAAATATAAAACTGGTTATATGTTATTATGTATTTTTAGTAATTTTAAGGTCGAAGCAAGTACCACAGAGATACAGAACGATACAGTGAATTTATCAATATGAAAAGATGAGCTATATGGGTTTAATACATCAGTAAAACACCTGTAATGATACTTGCTAATTGTTATGTTTGTTAAAAAATTTGGATTATTATGATTATGTACAATCATAAGTACGCACATTGTCGTAGAAAAAGAGTTTTGCAATATCTCAGGAAACTGTACTGAACTTGTTTGTGTGTTTGCATGTGTCTAAGACCTGGGGACTCCAGATGGCATTGCCTTTGATTGGATCAATAACAGAGTTTACTACAGTGACTACCTCAATCAAACTATCAGCTCAATGGCTACAGATGGCTCTAACCGCACTGTGATTGCCCGGGTTCCACGACCAAGAGCTGTTGTATTAGATCCCTGCAGAGGGTATGTGCTGCACTTTGTATGCTTTATTATGATTGCAGATGAAACTGTAGTTTGGACTTTGATGAAGACTGCCAGATGCTTCCTGTTCTAAGCCCTACGTTCCAGAAGCTTATAATTGTCTTGGATCTAACTCTTTAAGTTTTTGAGCTGATCTCAGCCTCAGAGATCTGAGTTTTCTTCAGAGACTTTTAGAACATTTATGAATGTAGTATATGAGGCTCCTCTTCTAATTGAGGTTGGGAACCAGGTATTGGGGGTTAAATGAGAATGATTTTCAAATCAAGTGTTTATCAAGAGACTACCTGTCCTCCCTTTGCTGTCTAAGGCAGAGAAACAAAAAAATATCTGTTGAAACTCAGATTTCTTCAACATTATCAAATCCTGATAATCAAGATGGCACTGCCAAGAGATAGAGTTGTATATGATCTTTCTTTTCTTCTGTTGGTGTGTTTCCTGAGTGCCTCGATTTTTTTTTTGTTTTGTTTTAATGTCAAAACATCTCTAACAGGCTGGGGGCGGTATTAAACTGTATTTGAAATGAATAAAGATAAGAAGGAGAATATTTGACTTTAAGGAGACATAAGAGCTGGAAAAACGTAATTCAGTGAGTGAAATTCAGTCCAGTGGAGCCCAATTATCCCCACTAGAAGATTCCTTTGTAAATATGAGATAAAACAGTAAGAAGTTCTTTTCCCCTGGTTTTGCACTCCATAGTTCAGTGGGAGTCAGCAGGATGGAGATATCCTGGAGCAGTTATAAGATTTGTGAACTTTCCTTGCTGAAAATAAAACTTTGTAATCATGTTACTGACAGGTATATGTACTGGACTGACTGGAGTTCCAATGCAAAGATAGAACGAGCTACACTTGGAGGAAACTTCAGAACGCCTATTGTAAGCACAGATCTGGTGTGGCCGAATGGGCTTACCCTGGACTATGAAGAACAGCAGCTGTACTGGGCTGATGCAAATCTGTATGTATTGATAACACAGTTCTTGATTTGCTTTAGGTGATTTTTCGAATGGGTCTATTATTTATTTTATTTTTTTTTACTGTTTTTCAGCATTTCAGTTGAATTTGATAATTTGTATTATAGAATAGTAAGAATTACTTAATAGCAAGACAACGTCAATTCTTATTATTGATGCAGAACTACCGTACCATAGGGGGTTTTGTGATGTCACAAGGAAGAATTAGTCCAGTGCTTTATGGTGTTTGTACCCATTGGAAGTTTGTTCAACTTACTTTCAACTCATGATTTTTATAAGGATCTTCTCTTACACATACAGTCCAGTGTACATTTTTGCATTCATTTCTTATGGTTAATGACTGTCACTTGTGGAATTTGGCATCAAGTTCTTGCTTTTGCCAACCAGACAGAGTCCTATCCTTCAATGTATGCCACTGGGATTTCTGTCATTGGCAGGAAAGCTTTTAAAAACAGTTTAGTTCATATCCATTCAAATTCACCCATATTCTCAGAGAAATCACTGCAGCAACCAGACTTTCCTCCTCAGGTTCTTTCAGAACAGCAGCTCCTTTGCAGGCTTCTCCTCTGCTGCTGTCTGAAGAAAGATGTCTGTAATGTAACTTTTATGGTCTGTGCCTCTATGGGATCTTCTGTAAGGTAGGTATCCTTACATGGATTAATCTGTGTGCACGGAATCTGTAACTCTCTGTCCTAGGGATCCCGTTACAGATGCAGAATGTCAAATGAGACATCCTCTTTTTTCTTTTAAACTGCAGTTAATGAAGGTAGGGCAGCAGATACTTAAACAGTGTGAAGTCTTCTACATTCTGACTTCTCATGTGCAGGGGAGAGGGATACTCTTTTTCTTAGAGGGGTGCTTTATCCCCCCTCTTTAGAGGGACAGATGCTAGCATGGGGTAAGATATGAGAAACAGACACTCAAAGAATGACAATGTTCCTTAGCTTTCAATGCTAAAAAGTTGAAGGACATATTTTAAGATGTCATTATTTCTTTATTATTTTAGGCAGAAGATTGAGAGGTGCACTCTCACTGGTACAAACCGTGAGGTAATTGTTAGCACTGCTCTGCATCCATTTGCAATGACATTATTCGATCAGCACATATATTGGACAGACTGGAACACACGAAGCATTTACCGAGCTAATAAATATGATGGTTCAGATCAGATTGTAATGATCATGAATCTTCCACAAAGACCAATGGATATTCATGTCTGGGCAAAAAGCAAGCAGCAGCAGTGTACCAACCCTTGCAACCAGTTCAATGGTGGTTGCAGTCATATTTGTGCACCAGGTAAGCTACTATGCTTAATGTCTGTAAGATGTTAGTATTGCCTATATTAGAACTCACAGTATAATAGGTTTTAGTTGCATGGGGACAGATGAAATATTCCTTAGTGTTCCCCCCAGTGTCTGGGGGGTTGGAATTAGATGATCTTTAAAGATCTCTTCCAACCCAAACCATTCTATATGTGTAATAATTATTTTATGTATATAATGCAATCAAAATGATTGCCATTCAGGCTCATGGTTCTTTGCAAACACACTTGAGGGTTTTCCCTGAGAATCTTTGCGAATAAAAATGTGTTTCTCTGATTTAAACCAAAAATATTTTTTCCTGAGATTTTAACTTTTATTTCCTCTGGAGTGGGATGTTAAGTCAGCTCAGCAGCATATAGTTATGTTAGAAATATATTCATGCACTATATACTGAATAGATACTTCCTATCACACATTTAAAGATTCTTTATGGTCACTATTTCTTTATTACATGTTATTATGAAGTCTTTCCCTAATGGTTACTTTTCAAATAAAAGGTCTCTACTGCCTCATTTTAAAATTTGGGCAGTTAACTGAGAAGATAGCACAAACTGATCTTTGTACACAGTGGGGCAGGTACACTTTTGAGTCATTGTACCCAGAAACATCCTCTGACTGTATCTTCAGCTACATATTGGGGTGAGACCAGACTGACATATGTACCCCATCTTGTAACTCTCCTTGTGCTCATGTAAGGAGAGAGTCAAAGTGCTTCAACAAGTCACCAGTCTAGATGGCCATGAAATCAGAATGGCAACAACCCCAAAGAACATAACTGCTCCAGAGCTGGTTTGTGTGTTCTGGATTTCTGTAAGTTATGATCCTTGACTCTGGAAAAACTCATTTAGTGCCTGCTTTCAGTTTTAGGATCTTAAATGCCTTTAAAAATCTGTTTTGACTGAAAACATCTCAAACTTCTCATTGATTTTGAGAAGAGCAGTCTGTTGCAAGGAGTTTTGAAAATTCTCTTTTGATTTTGAGGGATAGAGTCTCAGCTGGTATAGCTCAGACATTTGAAAGCATCAGAGACCATCTTGCAGTCACCCAAAAACTGTTTGGACAGCAAGCAGTTTTTTTTAAAGTACACAAGTTCTGTTCTCAGTTTCTGTAGGGAGCTCTAAAATAACTCTTCTGGTTTTCAATGGATTTGCATATGCTTAACTGAAATAAAAATCTGACTAAGTAGCCACACTTCTTTCTAAGCAGGTAGATTTTATAGGAGTTATGAGGAATTAATTGCATTGCATTTTCCAGTATTACAGCTGTGAACAGTTTAACAGAACCCAGTCTAAAGCATCAATGTGATTTTTTTTTTTTTTTTTTTAACTGTCAAACATAAATTTAGGTCCAGATGGTGCGGAATGTCAGTGCCCATCTGAAGGTCGCTGGTATTTAGCCAATAATAACAAGCACTGCATTGTGGATAGTGGTACCAGGTGTGATGCTGGTTTCTTCACATGTCTGAACGGGCAGTGCATCTCAGAGCGATGGAAATGCGACAATGACAATGACTGTGGTGATGGCAGCGATGAGTTGGAGAGCGTGTGTGGTAAGCATTTAAAATAACTGCATGAGAAAGTCTGCAAGCAGACTGTCCTGGCTGTAGAGTATTCTCTATCACTTGTGTGGCTTTACAATCACAGATCAAGATCATGTCGCTGTAGTTTGGAAATGATCCCTTGCTTGCTCGTACTTGTTGTTTTACATCATGAGGTCTGAATGGCAACTAATTTGCTCTAGAATCCAAAAGTGCCATAGTATTAACTTTATATGATGCATACCCAATCTCTACTTTGTTTAATTCAAATATGTATTTTACTTTTCATGCAGTACGTTTTGCAGCTGTGTTTGCACTGGCAGGTAAAAACATTGTGATTTGATTTGCTACTTTGAGAACTTAGATTATTCTTTATCCGTGTATTTTCTTTTCTTATTTTTTTTTATATTTTCCTATTTTGTACAGCTTTCCATACTTGTCAGCCAACAGCTTTTACCTGTGGTAATGGGCGATGTGTACCCTATCATTACCGTTGTGATCACTACAATGACTGTGGAGACAATAGCGATGAGGTTGGCTGCTTATTCCGAACCTGTGACTCCCACACAGAATTCACTTGCAATAATGGAAGGTGTATATCTCTTCAGTACGTCTGCAATGGAGTAAACAACTGTTATGATAACGGCACATCAGATGAGAGAAATTGCCGTAAGTTCATCCTAATTACCTAGTGCATATTTGAGTCTGTTTCTTTAGATCAAAGACGAGGCAGATCTCTTTGTGTATGAAGAATTATGACAAAGGCAGCAAAAAGGATAAAAGTTTTTTATTTACATTACAGATTCTGCTTTGTGTCATTTTGAAACAAACTGAATCCTTAATCTACCTTGATCCAATAAATACTAATGGAGTGCTTAATGTTAGGTATTGTGAGTAATCCCATTGACTTCAAAAAGATTTATTTCAATTGAATTGGATGCAGGGCCTACATTTTTTCAGAGTTCACAGTGGATTTTTCTTGTATCATGACATGTTAATCGTACTAGGTATAATCATCAGGAGTGAATATTGTGACTCTTATACAGGCATCGTTTATATTTATTCTTTTGAAAATTATAATCCTTATACTTTTCAAAAAGTTACGAGTCATATTTGTTTTCCATAAAATAGAAATTATGATTAGTTCAGTATTCACTACTAATACAGTTAATCAAGATAATCGTGTTTTTTTTTTCACTAAGATTATGTTCTTTAATGGAAAAAATATATCTAGAGTTAGAGAAATAGTTCGATTAAAAACTATTTTACATTTTTTGTTCACAAACTGATTTTTTGCACTATATTATTTGTGACTTTTTTTTTTTTTATTCTCAGTGAAGTCTGAATATTTGAAAATCTTGGTCTATTAGTTATTTGTAGTTGGTATGATGATTCAGACAGTAAAAGCTGGTTGCACAATCAGGCATTACAGTGTGAATACCTGTCGATTTACATTCCCTCAGTCCTGAGTAGTAGCAGGTATTTCTTTGATCGTGTTTTTGACAGTACTTTTCCCAATAAAAGCAATGGCCTAATTGTTTCCATATAGCATGAATGGCATGAGTGCACTTTAGCATTTGAACAGAAATTAGAGGAAAATGGTTTGCATTATTTGGACGTTCCTTTTTTCATTTTCCAAGGAAATTTGGGATTAGCCACTATTGAAGAGAAAGATAGCGATGAAAATATGTAATGTTCTACAAAGAATACATGACAAAAAGTACTCTGGATTGATCACGGTCACAAAAGATGGGGATTTAAACAGTATTATGTGTCTTTCAATGGTATATACATGAAAAAAAAAAAAAAAAGCTCTCAAGAACGTTTGCTTTTTTCCCCCCTCCTTAAAGCGGAGCGCACTTGCCAGTCTGGTTTTACAAAATGCCAAAGCACAAACATTTGCATTCCTCGAACGTATTTATGTGATGGTGATAATGACTGTGGAGATATGAGTGATGAGAGCCCTACTCATTGTGGTAAGTTAATAGGGTCAGTTACTTTCTTGTACTTCAGTAGTTTATTCCACTCTTCCTTACCTTTGTTGTAACTCTAACTGTTCTCAAAACCTACTCTTTTGTAGTACTGAAGAGTTATAAGGTGTACGCATTTTATTATTCACTCTTGTTCATCTAATTAGTGCTTATATCTAATAAAATCTTATTAGGCTTTTTGCACCATTTTAATGCAGCATTTGAGAGATCATTTCTTTTGCTCTGCACACTTTTTTTTTTTTCACGGTAATTGTTACTGAGATATTATACTGAATTGGCTTTTTCCAGAATTTTATTAGTAGTATACTTTCATTCTAATCAAATGAAATTATATACAGTCTCAAGTGTAATTTCTTCTAGCTCTTTCATGCAGTCATGTGTACCTTAACTTCGGATTTATTGTTTTTTTTTTTAGGTTCCAGCTATTGAACAAAAGTGTGTAGTTTTTAATCAGCTTTAATTATAAAACAGCATATCTTTTCTAGATGTTTGTATTAGGTCGTAGTTAGGTAGTACTTTCCCATTTAATAATGGATATTTTCAGACAACAATTTATTTTTAATATTGCCTGAGTGGATTATTTTTGCTTTTATTAGTTTTCCTAAAGTTGCATGCCTTGAATTACCTATGCCACAGTTTTTCTAAAATATGAGTTCAGTTTTTCTGCTCAGAACTTGGCCACTTTTATGCATGGACTTCTGTGTGTCAAAAAATATGTGGCTAAATATACAGACATAGTGAGTCTTGTGCCGCTCATGAAAGGTATGCTTTCTCCCTTCTACTGTTTTTGTCCCATCACTACTGAATTATTTAAATTGAGAAGTGGTGAGGGGGAAGAAAGAGCAGGAGATAGGAGAATGGGAGATGAAAGAAGCCCTAAGACGCTAATGAGCAATTTGTTAATTGCCTTTGATTTTCATCTCTAAGGTACATATAAGACCAAGTTAAAAGGACAGACTAGGTCCTTTTTGGTGTCTTGGAACCATCAGAGAGTACAGGAAAGCATCAGTAACTACTGAAGAAATTAGCAAACCTTACTGCATGGAACCTCCTACCACCTGGTTTGGGCACTGGAAAGTTAGTACTTTGGACTGTGTTCATTTTCTTGTGCACAAATCTCAAGTATAAGTTTAGAACATATTTATGATTGCTGCATGCAATCCTATTTGCAGAGCAAATTATGTCTATTTATTAGCTGATACTTATACCTAAGGAGAGAATTAAGTCCATTTTTTTGCTTACAGACATCAAGCTAGTTTGTACGAAGAGCTCTTTGCAGTTAGGCTATGAAAAGACATCTTTCCTAGCATAATTTTTTCTCTTTCTTTTTTGGGGTCTGTAATATTTTTTGCGTAACATGGATTCAAAAGCAACTTAAAACAAGTTGGAAAGGTAACAGAAAGAAAGAAGTCATGCATAGGTTTTTTCTTCCAGTCTCACTGACTTGCACAAATAGTGAGTTTCGTTGTACATCGGGACGCTGTATTCCTGCTCATTGGTACTGTGATCAAGGAATAGACTGTGCTGATGGCTCTGATGAACCTGCCTCTTGTGGTAAGTGCACACACAGAAGATATATACTGAAAGACAAGATGGGTTATGGAAAATGTATCTATAGTTTCTCTTGTAGGCAGCAGCTTGAATCCAGTCTAGGTAGAAAATAAGTATCTTCTGAGGCTTATTCATGGACTCTAAATAATCTGTGTCACTGAGTAATCTTAGTAATTTTGCTTAAAGCTGTATGTGGAATATGAAGGCTTTTAATTGCCATGATTGATTACTGTTAATGTATAACCAGTCTCTTTATAAGACTGATGGTGATGAATCAAGTGATGAGAGTCAGCAAATATTTTGGTATTGTTTTGAATGTAAGACTGGTTGTCATGCTGTGTGGGAAGCATGTGTGCAGTATTGCATTTGGGGGAAAAAGGGAATGCGGGATATAGAGGAACATTTTTGACTAGTATGCAGAAGAGTGTCATAGACTTGCAGCAGGCAAATCCAGTACACACCGTAGAAACCGATGGTAATAAGCAAGGGAAGAGGAAAGATGATGAAAAAAAGTGCAGTAATCTCTAAGGAAGAAGAAGAGGGGCTAACTGAAGTCTCTGAGAACTAATATTACACTGCAGTGGTTATTCTCACTGTAGAAGTTGGCATAACACAAGACTGAACAGATTCTTCTATGATTTAAGCAGGGCTCATAGCTCACTTTGCACTTTTTTGGAGTTGCACCTTTAGCTTAAGAAAATGTCTTGCATCTTATGCCAACTTTAGATCCTCATTATGTAGATAATAGAATAAAACAGGGTCATCTGCTGTCTGCTGTATTCATGTTGAATTTAATGCTGTCTTTATATTTCGGTCTTCTGGTCTCAGGTTTCTTAAGCAGGGTACTTTTGAAGTATAATGAGATTAGCAGGCTGATAATCCAAATGATACAGTATTTGTAGAGATTTCCAGTATAATTGACCAGAAGGAGACTCTGGTCTCCTAACAGGATGTGTAGCTGTTAACTGAGCACCTCTCTTCTACTTAAGCTTCTACTTTACATTTCACTGACATAAGATTCGCCCTAAAACACCTTCCTCAGCAGATTATCATAGCAGTGCAGGTTAGTTTGACAAGCAGAGTGATTATGTTCATTTTTAAGTGTCTCAAGTGCGGACTTGTTCAAGTGACCGATTCAGATGTGATGATGGCAGATGTATCCCAGCAACGTGGATCTGTGATGGTGATAATGACTGTGGGGATATGAGTGATGAGGATCAAAGACATAATTGTGGTAGGTGTCTAATAAAAACAGATACTGCACTTTCTTTGACAGGCATTTTATTTATTTTTATTTTTAAAAGAAATTCTATCTGTAAAGGTGCACATTAAACGAGAGGTACACCCTTCTAGTACCTTCAGTTTCATTATACTGAATTAAAATTGAAGATATTACTGGCTATTAAAAAAAAAAAAAAAAAAAAAAGGAAAAATGTTCTAATTTTGTGAGTACTTTGCTTTTCTTTGATTTTTTGAGTTTCAAAAGAGATATAATTAGCCTGGGACGTTTGTATGATTTGGGCAGCAACAGCAACTTTGGCGGGGATATCCATATAATTTTGGCATATTTTTTTTTGCAAATAAGTGATTTAAAAAAAAAAAAAAGGCAATCAAAAGAATGAACAAAGAGAAGAAGGTCCAGCAAGCCTACTCTTGCTCCTAGATTCCTTTAACAACAGCTCTATACACTTGCAGTTCTTGTCCTATTTAACATCAGTGGAGTTCCCCCTGCTCTCAGAAGCACTGAATACCTTGAAGAAAGTAGGGGTTAGAGAGCCTAGGTTTATTATCTTTTCAGCTACCAGAAAATCTGGCCAGGTGTGTGCAAAGCTTATTAGTGAGTATCTATCAAGATCCAGAGTTCTGCATGTGCCAGCATGGGCTAAGGAATCCTGAAGTGCTTTGACTCCAAGTCAGCCTCTCTGAAGAGCAATGCCCAGCTGAGTATTAGTGGGAATCAGTATGAGTTTCATGTATGAGAGAGCTCACTGATATCTATTTCTGAACATGGAGCAGAGAATATCCCTTTTGTAGACTGTGTTGATATCCAGGTTCTATGTGTGTGTTTGTGTGTGTGTGTTTTACATACAGAGTATAACTTGCTGACTCATTAAACATGCTTTCTATCAGCAAACCGCAGTTGTACAGCAGCAGAGTTCACATGTGCCAACAATCAGCCCCCACTCAGGAGGTGCATTCCTCGGGCATGGATCTGTGATGGTGATGCTGACTGCAGTGATGCTCTGGATGAACACCAGAACTGCACACGAAGATCTTGCACAGAAAATGAGTTTACTTGTAATAATGGCTTGTGCATCCGAAATGCATACAGGTTTGTAGCTACTTGAGCTGCTGCAGAAAATCCTCAAAATTTGCTTGAAGTAACTTCTTTTTGCACTATTTAGTTGTAAAGTAGATTTGCATATGATAGTGAAACTCTTTATCTGCTCTGCATTCATGCATTTGTTTTAACTTGAAAATGCTCTGGAATATTTGATGTCAATACTCACAGTTCTCACCATTGACATTTAGTCATTTTTTTCTGTGCCTAATAGCCTCTTGTGGGGTGATTCTGTTTAGTTTGTAATGGATGCAGGGAATACGAGCAGGATTCACAGAATCAGATTATATATTCTGTTCCTCATTAGTGAAAGTCTTTTTCATTGGAGTCAATAATATCTGACCTTCTTTGGAAATCAGGAGAGTGCGTCTAGCTATCTGCCCTGGAGATGGTGACTGCTGCCTTATGTTTGAAAAAAGTAATCATTCTTCTTCAGATGTGACAGGCGGAATGACTGTGGTGACACCAGTGATGAAAGGGGATGCATCTATGAACCATGTCAGCAGCACCAGTTTACTTGTCAGAATGGGCGCTGCATTGCCAAGGCCTACATCTGTGATGGGGATAATGACTGTGGTGATGAATCTGATGAGCTGGAACACCTCTGCAGCACACCAGAAGCAACGTGCTCTCCCAGTCATTTTAAATGTGACAATGGAAACTGCATTGAAATGGCTAAAGTCTGCAATCGGTTCGATGATTGCTTAGATAACAGTGATGAAAAAGGATGTGGTATGTGTAGATTTACTTGGACTGTCTTACTTCATTTAAAATGTATCAGCATCTTAAAAAAAAACCAAAACTTAATTACAATTATCTATATATTCTATGGTGGTATCTCAGAAGAATTACAAGAAATGTATACATATAATCTTTTTTTTTTCATTAAATCATATTAATTATTTACTGTTTTGTCAATTATTATGAGAGTTAGCCCAGATTCATATTCCGCATTTTCAGGGTAAAGCAGGGAGAGAGAGGAATATAGAGGGTAACTGGGAAGTCACTGCACTACTTTCTCTGTAAGTCAGTTGCTCGAGTAGAACTTCCTTTCTTTCCCTAGGTATAAATGAATGCAGTGACCCTTCAATCAGTGGATGTGATCATGACTGCACAGACACCCAGACAAGTTTCTACTGTTCTTGTCATCCTGGATACAAACTTATATCTGATAAACGGACTTGTGATGATATTGATGAGTGCAATGAAACTCCATCAGTATGTAGCCAGATTTGTGAGAACACAGCTGGCTCCTACATCTGTAAGTGTGCCCCAGGCTATATCAGGGAGCCTGACGGAAAAAGCTGCCGGCAAAATAGTAATATCTCCCCATACCTTATTTTTAGCAACCGTTACTATCTGAGAAATCTCACAGCAGATGGCCAGTCTTACTCTCTCATTTTGCAAGGACTGAGAAATGTGGTGGCACTGGACTTTGACAGGGTGGAAAAAAGGTTGTACTGGATTGATGTGGGCAGGAAGGTCATTGAACGAATGTTCCTAAATGGAACAAATAAGGAGGCAGTGATAAGTGATGATGTGCCGAACGGGGAAGGTATCGCTGTTGACTGGGTTGGCAGGTAAGAAAATACATTTTTTGTCCTTCTGAGCTACCGAGGAGATGATGTGTGAGGGAGTTTACCTTAAGGTTCTTCTACTTCATAGAATATCCCTGAAGAGCACTGAATTAGCTTTTGGATTGTGCATGCAGTATTATACAACTTCTCTGGAAATGTTTATCAGCTTCTAATACATTGCATAACATTTTTGTTTAATTGCTCTTGTATCTATTTTACTGAGGTTATATCAGAGTTATTCACTCATCAGTAATAAAGTAGTACATCTGACTCGTGAGAAGCTTGTTAGGAAACTGTCAATGAACAGCCTAGCCAAGCAGGAAGCTGGGACATGACGTGTGACTATGGGGTAGTGATTCTGAGCTTAGGCTCTTCCTTTCCTAGCCATTGCTGGGGTTGGGATTCAGGCATGAACAATAGGCTGTGACAGGTAGCTAGATCTGAGTGAAGAAGTAATAGTGAACATTAATGAACTTAAGCTCCTGTACCGACGTGAAGAGCATGTTTCTTTTGCTCTTGAAAAATGTGTCTTTTCTTGACACTCCAATCACATGATCCACATCATTTGCTATAAAGGCAGTATCAGGGTGAGGTAATTGGAAAGTAATTTGCATTGTGATCACTTTTTATTGCCTGCCATGTGTCATAAGGTAGTTTGATTTATTTCCACAGAAACTGTCATTTTGTGGTCCCTTCTCTGACAGTATTCTTGGCTTTATTTTTCAACTGCACTGCTATCAGTATGAAAAGTTCAAATAGCATTAACTGGAGAGTAATGCTGACTCTCCAGAATAATGAGTGTGGTTCAAAAAGTCACATTTGGAACTTACGACAGAGTGTTTTTGTGAATACGTCAATATACTAGTTTTTATTTTTATACTGCTTTGTCTGTAAAGCTAATGATAATTAATGTTGCCAGCACTCCCAAGTGCTTTGTGATTGATGGAGAGTTGAGGAAGGAAAAGACTAATTTTAGCCAAAGTGGTCCTATTGCTCCTTTACTAATACGGTTGCTGAATTAATTCAGCTACCGTTAAGTCAGTTTTTGTTTAGCTGGTTCAGAAAGGCTGAAGGATGATACAATGGTAGATGAGCTGTTCTGCTCACTTTCAGTACAGGGGGAGGACTGGAGGATACCATGAGGTGAAGGTTGGGGAAGATTATTTTTGCACTCCTTGCTTTTTAGAGTTCCATATGACTGGTGAGGGTGCTGTGGACAGAAACTTCGTCAGGCTATTTCTGGAATGACCCTGTTGCACACTGAAGCAGAAGAAACCATGCAGGGAATTTCAAAGTAGCCTACTTTAGTTTTAATTAAATAATTTAAATGTTTTGTTTTGTTACGGGCTTTCAAAAATCAATGCATCAGCTTTCATGTTTTCTTTGATTACAGCTGTGGATAATTCCTAGGTGAAGTAATAGAACTGTTAAAAATTCTAGGTGAGGTTTGAATAAGGTTTTCAAACAGTAATGTTTAGCAATTTTCATAGGAGAACCTGCTAATGAGAATAGAAGTGGCAGCATGGAAGAGGTGGTGATTCTCTCCAACACTTCACACCTCCAGTCAAAATCTGTTATATTGCATGAATGCTTTTCTGCTTCTCTTTTGCCATTGCCAGTAGGAGAGTAAGGAAAGAGAAGGTGGCTCAGTAATTTATAGGCAAATGGCATATTATTACTCAACTGGGTAAATGCAAGTTTGAATTTGTCACCAATGATTGTGGATGCAGGAGCAGCAGGAGTAAAAACGGCAAACTGAAACATGGTTGGTGTAGAAGACATGTCAGTACAGTATGTATATTCTTCCTTTATAGTGGCTATATTGCTTCTAGGAGGAAAAAAAAAAGGTGCTATGAAGTAAAATAAACCACATAAAGTAAATTAGAGTAAATAAATTAACTCTAAAATATTTCAGAAAATTGTACTGGGTGGATGCCTACAAAGATTGTCTCTACGTCTCTGAACTTGATGGAAGATTCCGGAAAAAACTCGTGGATCGGTGTGTGGATGCCAACAACACTTTCTGCTTTCAGTACCCCAGAGCAATTGTTGTTCATCCCAAATACGGGTATGACATTTCAAGAGTGTTTTTCCTTTCTTTTTAAAATAGTCTTGCACTGTCTCTGAAAAGCTGAAATAAAATTTGGCCATCTGCTCTTAAATTTGTGTGGCATTAAATCTTCAATGAAGCTTAGGAAAAATAGCAGCTTGCCTTTCATGAGTGTATGTGCTGGGCTGCCAGGTATCATTGAAAGTGGAATTTTGTTGCGTGTGGACAAGGAGATTTTGTTTGCAAGACTAAAAAGGTTGGTAGATATGTGTGCAGTTTGATAGACAATGGGGCTGCCGGTTGCATTCTTTGAAGATGAATGTGATTACATGCATCCACTTGTTTGCTGTAGCAATTAAAGTAACAAACAAATATATTAACCTTTTTCTTATTTCCCTCTGTATGGTTTAGTTTTGTTGCAGGAATTGCTTTATTTGGGTGTGACTTCTAATACTTGCTTCAGAGTATTTTTCCTGCAATCTTAACTGTAAGTGTTTATTTGAACAGACAGGTTTACTGGACAGACTGGGCAGATCGAGCTTATATTGGACGAGCAGGCATGGATGGCAAGGACAAGATGGTGATCATCTCTACAAAGTTAGAGTGGCCCAATGGACTCACCATAGATTACACCAATGACAAGCTCTACTGGGCAGATGCCCATCTAAATTACATTGAGTAAGTACACAGAGAAGAATAAAACAACTGAATAATTGCTCCTGCTGGATCTCAGTGGTAGCCTTTATAGATGACCTAAGCACAATGCTTCTACTCACTGACTGTAGGAAACCAGAGTCAGGAAGTCTGGAGTAGTAGGTGATGGGAATGACACAGTGTCCCTGTTTTTCGCGTCTTAGGTCCCACTGGAAGTGGTCCAAAAGTTATTGAGGAATTCAGGTGAAAAGATTCAAAGTCTATGCTGGAATATGCAGTTTATCAATATCTGGGAGTACAGCCTGAACCATGGCAGAATGGAATATAAAATCACTGTTTTCTGATTCTCTTGTTTCTGCCTATATGTATGAGTTGAGCTGAAACTAAACTAGTTGTGTGCTAATAAAACGGTATACAATTCATTAGAGGATCTCTGAAAGCGTGTCCTTAATTTTGTGTCCAGCATTTACAGCAGTATCCATAAATGTGACGTGAAATTTCCTGTTAGCCTATATAGCTTTTTGCTGTTAATTGCCAAAATCTATTATTTTTTTCTATTGTTGGAAAATGACTGCTTAGATATCAGTACAAATGAATAACTAGCATTCTGGTTCTTGTCAAGACATTTGAAACACTTTAAAAACAGTCCTTTATATTA
This sequence comes from Cygnus olor, assembly GCF_009769625.2. NCBI lineage: Eukaryota > Metazoa > Chordata > Aves > Anseriformes > Anatidae > Cygnus > Cygnus olor. The sequence goes on from NC_049174.1 coordinate 20,143,061, forward strand.
ATGTTTATATGTGCATTTAGGGTTATACATACATCCATTCTTCTGTACATCCATTCTTCTAGCAACTTTTTTTTATGCCAGTGTTAAAAATACCTATTTCAAATATATAAATTACAAGTATACATCTCTATCTCTTTCTTTTTCTTTAGTATTTCATCATTTATCCCTATAGCAAGATCAGCAAAACCAAAAAATCTTATTAAAGGTATCTTATCAGAGGAGTCTCTAAATCAGAAAGACATGTAAAACATAGGAATTACAGGAGGCCTGTTGTCTTAAGTGTTCTGTTATTAGCAATCTGAATGATCCAGGCAAGCCAGTCTCTTATGTGACAATAATAACTTGCTGTAAGTCAGTAAATGTGTAAAATTTCAGTTGGCTAACTGATACACTTCTGTGGGAAGACTTTTACATGTCAGTGGATGTTCCTCTATTCCATTTCTTTGCCTAGAATAACCCGTTTTACTTTTCTGCATATGTTAAAATGAATTCACTGAGGACAGTGCTCTATCATGGGACTAAAGAAGCTGCAATTCCACCGTTGCATGGTCCTGGTCACAAATAATGGCCTACCATTAGCATATACAGTAAAGGTAAGAAATTCTAACATTTATCTGAATGTTTTGTGCATTTTTCTTTGTGGAGGTACTCTGACCTGGATGGACATCATCGTCACACCGTATATGATGGGACTTTACCTCATCCATTTGCAATAACAATTTTTGAAGACACGATATATTGGACTGACTGGAACACAAGAACTGTTGAAAAAGGAAATAAATATGATGGATCAGACAGGACTGTGCTCGTGAACACCACACACAGACCATTTGACATCCATGTTTACCATCCGTACAGACAGCCATTTGGTAAGAAAACAGAATGAGATTTGCATTTAGAGGGCCGGCTGTTATCTGAAGATCAATTGGAAGCGGTCCTGAGTACACTCAGCTTTTGCATTTGCTCAGGGAAATAAAATCCAAAGAATAAATGTAGTCCTCTATTTTACATCTATAAGTGGTCTTTGATTAGCTGCTTAAATAGAATCAGACTGGGAGTGCATCATTTTAAATTAGTTTCTTAGAAGTCTTTGCTGAATAATATACATTTCCTGTATATGAAATCATAAATATTTCTTTCTGAGCGCCTACTTATCTAGGTTTTGTTTTTCAGCTTTCAATACAGTATTAGAGGAGTCTTTTACTGAGTGAGACTTTTACTGACTAAGACCTTTGTGTCCTGGGATTTGCAAAGTACAGTAATATTTTTGTTTGTTTGTTTTACCAGTTAATAATCCTTGTGGCACCAACAATGGTGGTTGTTCCCATCTTTGTCTAATAAAAGCTGGTGGTCAGGGTTATTCCTGTGAATGTCCCGATAACTTCATGATAGTCCAGTTTGGCAATACAGCACACTGCCTTCCAATGTGCTCTAGCACCCAGTTTCTCTGTGCAGACACCGAGAGGTAAGTCCACTGCTCGTCATCTTTTCTGATGCCTTTTTATAGATACATTATAGAATTTAGACTCTTGAAAAGGGCATGAAACCAGGTATTCCTCCTGCTTTTGCTATGATTCTGTGATGTGCTAGCAAAGACAAAGCCAGGATTAGACAGGCTTCCATTTTGGAAAAATATTTGTAGATTCCGTGTTTAAATGATTTTTTTTTCTTCCTAATATGGCATTGCTAATGTAGCAAAGTTCGGGTTTTTAGAAACGTGTAAACGCCATAAACCATTTCCAGTTGAAGTCACAAACCTGGACCTTTCTCTTGTTTTTTGACATCTTTTGCAATGTATCTCTTTCTGCCAAACGTGCTGTGAATGGCCCAGGAAAGCCAATTAGCTGATTTGGGGGCATATTTCTAACCCTTTTCTCTGAGACAAGTGCACTGGGGGGAGAGGAATGTGGCCTAAGAGCTGCTGTGTTGATGTTGTATTGCTCTGGAACCTGTGAGGCAGTTGTCCTTACTGGGTGGCCTTTTGAAGCAGTACTACAATGATGATTCCTAGTGAAATTCTTGTGCTGAAGTTCAGGTGAATTATTAACATGTTACCTGATTAAAATCTAATTGAAGATTGATTCCACAAGCACAAGAGATGGTTGCCACAAATACACATTAAAATTCAATCCTTATTAATTCATTTGCTGTGAACTTACTTCTAGAGGCCTACCAGTATCATCTGTTTCTGGAGACAGTCTTCTGGCATATTTCATTAGCATATATGCATATACGAAGCAGAAGACGTGAAATTCAAGATGTCTTGGAAGTTTTGAGAAATAAGACTGAGATGAGATTGTCTTATGTGATGTAAAAGGATGGTCATTTATCTTTAGAGACGCTTCCTCAACAAAGAAAACGTTGTTTTCTCTTTGTTAGGTGTATTCCTATCTGGTGGAAATGTGATGGACAGAGGGACTGTCGAGATGGCTCTGATGAGCCCCCTACCTGTCCACACCGATACTGCCCTGTTGGTCAGTTCCAGTGTAACGATGGGAACTGCACAAGTCCACATTTCTTGTGCAATACCCAGTCAGATTGCCATGACAGATCAGATGAAGATCCTGTACTTTGTGGTATGTTACCAGTAATAATTTTAAGTGAGTTTTTCCAGTAGGAAGCATGTAAACAATAAGTATTGTTATCATCCGCTTTTTACAGATGAAGAGGTTAGGTAGGGACATGCAGGTCCTAATTCTCTAGTTTTGCACCTACTAGAGCAATATACCACAGTGCAAAAGCAGGGTAGAGGAGACCAAAAAAGTATAAAATGTAAATGTTTTCTGTACCTTTAAGTTAACTTGCACTGATGTAAATTACAACCTGAGCTACTAGATACTGGAAGTAGGACCCTCTGTATTTTGTCCAGAGTAAAGCTCTGATCAATATGAGGAATATAAGCCTTCCTAATGCACAGATCAGTCCATCAGGCATGCTCATTTTCCCCATATTCTAGAATTTTGCATGATGGGATAAATTAATTTCACACTTTACATTGCACAAAACCCAATGCATGTGGGAAGATTGTTTTGGAGAGCTGTTTATGATGGCAGAATTTTGGCAGTAGAGCCTAATTATGCTTGTGGAATAATGTTATTGCCTTAGAAACCTGTCCTATTCCACATACTTACACCTAACTTTAAAAGCACATCCTTAGTCTTCTGCTTGTAAATAATGTACTTCTGGCAGTTGCAAGCATAGTAAAATAAAGGAAAAAGAAAACAGTGTGGTTGTATAATTGATAGTTTCATCGCCGTTCATAAGCAAAGTGTTTCTAACAATGACAAATGTTCATTTTACATGAGTTTCAAGTAGCTACACTTTTAAGTATGGCACAGGGGATCATTTAATAAGTATAAAGTGGCAGCTGCATAACGTCACTGATTTTGATGTACTGCATATACCTAAAGTCAGTTTAGGTCTATATCATTCCTTCTGCTCATCATCATGTGTGTGGGAATAGAATCCCTTAGTCTAGAAAATGTGTGGAAATCATAATGTATTATTTCCTCCTGAAGAGTTTTTCAGTACTTGTGAAATAGTAGTAGGGTAGTGTCCGGTGAAACATAGAAGTCTAGAAGCTTTGTATGAAGTCCTATTTTCATAGACTTCCAGATCTCCCCCAGTTCACTGGTACCACTAACTTTAGTGTAACAAGCTTTACCCCTGGGGACAGAGGATGTACATTTATAGGTTATGGAGCTGTTATTAGCATGGTCTTCTATGTTTTCTGGCGTGTTCATTCATGCTCAGAGGAACAGGTGTATCAGGCAGTGTGCACCTAAGTTGATAGCATGGCCAGAATAAGAATGTCACATAACTCCTCTAAGAAGTAACTGGGAGCCCCTGTCTCAATTGTATTTAAGTGCTGGATTTACTCCTCTCTGCTTTAGGAGAAGGTAGTATCTGCCTCATTCCTAGAAGAATGTAGAGCCTTAGTGAGCTTGACTGAATGCCTGTGGGATATGTGCCATGTGGCATTAGAAATCTGTACCTCAACTGGGCAAGTAAATGCTAATGTTTTAGAGTTTTACTGACTTTTTCTTCCAATTTGTGGTATAGACATGATAAGTGCCCAATTGATCTAAGGCTGCTGCAGCAGACTATTCCTGTAAGTTTCAGCATTCTAATAGCCAATTTGTATTCTTTCAGCTAATCATCAGTGTGAAACCTATCAGTGGCAATGTGCCAATAAACGATGTATCCCAGAAGCCTGGCAGTGTGATAGAGAGGATGACTGCGGTGACAACTCGGATGAAGATAGTACTCACTGTGCAAGTAGGACCTGTCCCCCAGGCCAATTTAAATGTGACAATGGCCGCTGCATCCCAGGATCCTGGAAGTGTGACGTGGATGATGATTGTGGCGACAACTCTGATGAGCCGTTCCACGAATGTAGTAAGCATTTAGCTGGAGGAAGCTGCCTAAATTATGGTGCACCGAATGCAAAGCAAACTGCATTACTTAATTTTTCTGAGGGTGAAAACTTATTGGAAAGGAATGTTTTCTGCAAGTTGCTAATATGCAGTAAACAGTATTATGAAACATAGATTCTATGTGGATAATGCACTGCTTTCTCATTCGTGAAGGTGAAGAAGCTCGCTTATGCTGGCTGGCTTACCAAGAACTGATAGTGTCTGACTCTGACCTCCTTGAATCTAGCAGTTTCATGTGCTTGGTCCCTAAAAATATTCTGTGAAAAAGATTATATGCATATATGATCAATTGCTTGTGTGGAAGCAGGGAATGCCGGTTCGCCAATTTTTACCTTAGAGTGTGACATAGGTCATACTTTTTACGAAAACAGTTTCGTTTCTTGAAGCTGAAGTTTCTCCAGATGATAGGCACGTGATTTGGAAACAAAAGTTACAAGCAGAACAAATGCAAAAACACAGTCTAGCCTACATTTACCAGTGGTGCTTTCCTATGTGCAACATGCATCTTTGAGTCACTGGTCATCTGGAAGAGCTTGGAACCAAGCTTTCCACAAGAGGACAAGTTGCCTTCCCTTCCTTCCAGTTTTGGGCCTCTGTTGGCACCATTACCAGCACTAAATACTTCATGGAAAACCACATTGAATATGTTTTGAATTCGTCATGGGTTTCTAGTATATGCTGAATACAAGCAGCATGGATTGGAAAAGATATCACAAAATGTATATTTTACTGTCTCTTTTACAACACTGAAAATAGCAGATAATTCTTTTTAGTAGAAGGAGCTGACTAAATTTTGACAGATTTTGAAAGTCAGAATAGCAAGTATGGTTTTTCTTGACAATTGCCTCTTGTGTTTCAGTGGGCCCTGCTTATCGGTGTGACAACCACACGCAGTTCAGCTGTAGAACCAATTACCGTTGCATACCACTGTGGGCAGTGTGCAATGGGAATGATGACTGCAGGGACAACAGTGATGAACAAGGCTGTGGTATGTCTGAACAAGGAGGTCATTTCAACATAATTTTGTACCAAAAACATTTATTCAAGTTATAAACGCCTTGAGTTTCCGAAAATCTTTTCAGTAATAATGTACCTGGGATTTTTTTATTTTATGTCAAGTAATTACCCTGGTAGTTATTTGTCTTCAGGAAAACCTCTATGTGCAGTGATTCATTGTGCAGCTCACGTTTGGGAAATATTTTGCTTGAGCTGAATTATTATAGACTATTAAAACTGTCACTGTGTTCTACATTTACTTACCTCTTGTACTGCCAAAACCATCAGTAAGGGAAGTATGATGGTACTTTCCCAGACCCTTACATTTGTGTTGAAACCTCTCATACACTTTTACACAAAGCTTAGAGGACATCACATCACTAAATCAGAACCAGAAAAGACTCAAAAGTGTTAACACTCTGTGAGGGCAGGATGCCTTGTAATTTTTCTTCTCTGCATGTAGAATTGTAAAAATGTATGTCACCAAAACCGTGCTCCTTTACTCAGAAAATAAATGCTTTTCTTTTCTAGGGCTCTTTATTAGTAGGCTAGTACAATCCATTCATTTTAGTAGTCGTTAACTTAATAAGTTACTCTTTTGTGGATGGAGCAGTTGCTCCTGTGAAAACAGGATAGAGGGTGGGATTTATTAGGATCACTCATTCTGGAATAGTGGCACTGTAAGGATTGATCCCTCTTTTCCTTTGGTAGCATGAAGTTTATTTCTTTGTGTCTCCATCTCAGTTCTATATCGTTATTTCAGCTGTTTCTTAATCACTCTTCTAGTACTTAGCCCAGTTTTTGTCACAAACATCTCTGTCTACTTCTATGTGCACTACATCTTATTCAAAGACTATGCTAATGTGTGCTGGTCTCATGTTTTGTTGGCAAACTGTGTACACTGCAGAAGAGATGACTTGCAGTCCTTCTGGAGATTTCCGTTGTGACAATCATCGGTGTATCCCACTGCGCTGGAAATGTGATGGAGATAATGACTGTGGAGATCAGTCTGATGAGCGCAACTGCAGTGAGTTCTTTTTTGACTGTCATGATATAGTTCAGCTTTTGACTTAACTATCCTTCTATTTCTTATGAGAATGGGGCAGACAGATCTCAACAGCAATCATTTGGTGCTTTATTGTACAGCTGTATTTTCTTTGCTGGCTATCACAGTGATGTTGCAAGGAAGCATTTTTGATATGTAAAAACACTGATAAATCCAGTCATTACAATAAAACAAATTCCTGTTTTCCAGTAGGAAGTGACATTTGAATTCTGCCCTGTGTGCAGATGTAGGAGTATATAGTTTCTAAAGCAACGAACCTGGATTTTTCCCGAATTGGAATAAAAATTACTCCTGTGATAAAACAAATACTTTTTCCATGTCAAGAAGGGACATAGGTTGTTGAACAAAATGCCAAGAGTATGGGGACAGGCTTTTAAAATATCATTCCGTTTTAATGATTATATAACCTTATCAGCTAGTACAACTTCTGTCTGGTCTAATGAGACAGGTGTGGATGTTTAAATCTATAGATGGGAAACTTTACACATTTGTACTTTCATTTTAAATTAAGGTCCTCGTGAATGTACAGAAAGTGAATACCGTTGTGACAATTTGCACTGCATTCCTTCCCGCTGGGTCTGTGATCATGATGATGACTGTGAAGACAATTCAGATGAACGTGACTGTGGTGTGTATTGTCTGGATGTGACCTTTTACATGTTCAGACTTTTGTTTCTAAAGCAATAATTTTTTCTGCAAAATGATCTTTTATGGGAAGCATCTTTAATGGAGTAATGTTGACTAGGTCACCAAAAGTAGCAGATAATATTTTAATCATCTGGGATGTTGCAGTCTTCCGTAGGATGATCTCAAAAAATAAACACTTTATATGGATTTGAATGAGGAGACATTTCAACAGTTATTTCTGAATCTTTTCAGAGCTAAGAACCTGCCATCCTGGTTATTTCCAGTGTAATAGTGGACACTGTGTTGCAGAGCGCTTCAGATGTGATGGAAATGCAGACTGCCTTGATTTCTCTGATGAAACAACTTGTCGTGAGTTTCAAGCTTTGCAATCGGTGCTCATTGAGCTCACTTCCAGAAAGACTTGCACTTTTCTGTCTCTTTAAGTGAGATTGAGATGACTCCTTAGAGGTACTGAATTCTGCAACACTCAGTGATGTCAGTAAAAATTGAGGAGTGTAATGTTTTGAATCAGCTTTTTAATATATGAATGGGTTGCCTTCTCTTACATTAATTGTAAATGCAATCATAACACTAGGAAATTAATATGTTTACATGGTCCAGCAGAAGATAGATGTATGATTGAATCAAAATTCTTGACTATTCCCACTCATGTTGCAAGATCCACAGTTTCCAGTCGTACTGTATTCTAAAAAGGTTCTGTAATGGAATGGGTTTTTATAATACTCAAAGGAGTGTATGGAGTTTCCTAAAGTAGCAATGAAGCCAATGAAATTAAATACTTTTCTGTTTACATCTTCCTTCTATATATTGACCTACTGTGAAAAAATGTCTTGGAATTTGCATCGTGATAGTTAATCTGTCAGAATTGTGTTTACACAATATTTGGCTTTTCTTAAGGGGAGGAAAATGTGTATGAGAAGCCACTGAAAGGGCAAAGATATGTTTTACTTATGTGGATTAGGACAGTTGTGTGGTTTTTCTTTGATCTAGTTCAGTTTTTCACAGATTCAACAGATTTTTATTTTTTTAACCTATGTCTAGGTACTTGGGTCATTCAGGTTTGGTGCCAGTGACATTATTTACCTTTCTTAACTTATCTAGCAGTAACAGGTTCAAGCAACATTTGTTAAATTTGTGACAATTTATTTTCAGAAGCTTCTGGGAATGTAATTTATGTTGTTTCAATATTCATTCAAACCTGAATTACTTACGTTGTGCTTCCAATAAGTCCTTCGTCCTTGCAGGCTGTTGCTGTAGATCTTTGCAGTGCCTCATACTGCATCTCCTACTATGGAGAGAAGAGTATTTTAAAAAAATAATATAGGATCAACCTGAGTCTTTTTCAAGGAAAACAAAACAAAACAAAATTTTCATTTAATATATTTTCTTTCAGCAACACGATATCCTAATGGTACGTACTGTCCACCCATGTTGTTCGAATGTAAAAACCATGTCTGTATCCAGCCATACTGGAAATGTGATGGTGACAATGACTGTGGAGATGACTCTGATGAAGAACTTCACCTTTGCTGTAAGAGAGAAAATGTGTATTAAAATAAAAAAAAACCACTGTAATATAATATATAATAAAGAGAAGAAATAGAAAATAAATTGTAAATATTTTCATTTCAGTAGAGATTCTCACTGACTACTTTCAGGATGGGTGCTGAGAATTTTGCTTCATATGCAAGTTCACTTCATCCTCCTATAGTATGTTTCTCATTGCAGATGTTTATATAAGTGGTTACAAAAGCAGGGAGAACTATATCAAAGAGCTAAGAGCAGTACTTTACGTTTTCAGGTGGAATGTTTAAAATAAGAGCATCAGTTGCATTTAAAGATACAATTCAGATAATTTATATTCTCAAAGGTGAGCCTTTAAAGCTGTCCGTAGTGTCGGATCATCTTTGCAAATATGGATGAGGAGTCCTGACCTTAGTTGTTAAATAAATAAATAAAATGAGGTGTTAGAAGTGTAATGCAAACAATTCTTGTTAGTTATGAATTAAATAACCACTTAATTAGCATTTTGGATTTTCCATCAGTGTACTTCATAAACAAATCTAGAAACCTCAGTATTATACATAGTTACAGCATATGCCTTCGGCCAATGATAATGCACTGTCTTCTGACAAAAAATTTATAGCGGCCTGATATATGATCACCAAAATGTAGAGAAAGTTCTTTTGGGCCTGAATGCCCCCGCAATATCTTCTAAAATACAGGAAACATATCAAAAAAGATAAAATTGACCAGGATAACTCATGACTCAATAGCATGAAGTATCAGTGTGATTGACCTGATCTCTGTGGTTTCAGTGGATATTGCTTGTGAATCTCCGTTCCGTTTCCGATGTGAAAACAATCGCTGTATATATAGTCATGAGCTGTGCAACCAGGAAGACGACTGTGGAGATGGCAGTGATGAAAAAGAGGAACACTGTATGTATACACAAAATTTAGCAGCAAATAGGAGATTCAGTAATTCCGATGTGTTTAATAATACTGAAGGCCTTCAGAAATGTCAAAATCAAACATAAGTATTTGAAAACTAAAGCTCAGTATGAAATAATTTGAACTGTAATTATTGATACTATGTGTTCACAGGTCTCTATGTAAGTAGCAAAATTAAGCAATGATTTGCCTGAAAAATAGAGTATGGTTTTCAAAATCAAATTGTGTTTTATTATGAACACTAGCTAAATTGTGTCTGCTTACTATGAAGTCTGAAATAAGAAAGAAAAACGTGTTTGGCTGTATCATAAATAAGGATTGGATGGATATTGGACATTTTTTAAAAATAGATAAATGGGTACTTCTGAATTCATGGCACTGTTATGTATATAGTAAGAGTCAATATTAAGGGACAAATCCTGCAGAAGCTCTGTTAATATTCAATAGGGTTTTGCCCTCAGATATCTGAGGTAGTTCTTACTGACTGTGTTGATTTTCATATTATATAGTTTTATCATATTTTTGATTACTTATTAAGCAACCAATAAAAGCCAGCTTATTTGCTGGCTTTATTGCAAATTTTTCTTAAAATTAATATTTTACTAATAACTCAACCTCTTGAAGTCTGCAGCAGATGTATAAAGTATGGAGTTAAAGGGTATTAATTAGTTTGCACTATTAAAAAAAAGGTTCAGTCAACTATTAAGAGGAAGCTTCTAACTTCCACCTCCATAAAATGGAAAGGGCTTCTTCAGTTCATTGGGATGTGACTAGAAGTCAGGAGGCCTTGCTTAGCTTTATGATAGACTTCCAATGTCACCCTAGTCATTATTTTACCAGATTGCATTCCTCATTAGCAACGTGCAATACTGCTGTCTGTTGGTACTGTGTAACTGAAGTTGTGATAGAGGAATGTTTCTTTTCTCAACTGTAGGTAGAGAACCAACCCCAAGACCTTGTACAACTGAAGAATTCAAGTGCAGTAATGGAAATTGCATTCCTCTACATTACGTCTGTGACAATTATGATGACTGTGGAGACCATTTTGATGAAATGGGCTGCAGTAAGTAATAACATCAATTGAATAAAAAATTACAATGCTATTGAAATAAACATTTCTGAAACCGATAACATAACCGATTACCCCATGCTGGGATTATCTGATTAGCCATGCATGACAATATAATTTTTTTTTCTTTCTTTGGGGGAAAAGCCCTAAGAAATTAAGTGCTCTGAACAATCTTTTTTGGGCTTATAGCATTTATGCATCACGAAAAAGGGTTTGATCTTGTTTTTAATCTTGTTTTGAGATGTGTTGCATTGTGGAGGCAAGAATACCCAGATAGTTAAATTGGAATTGCCATAGGCCAACCTACAGAATTATTCATGGGCAGACCCTGAAGCCATAGAAGTTGCTCCAGCCCTGTTGAAACCAAAAATATATTGAGATGCTTCTGTTGTCTTCTTTACAGACAGAACACAGAAGTCTATAGGGACAGCCATTACTCAGGCTGAGGGCCCTCTGAGTTCCTGTGTGCATGCACAACTTTTATTAATTATGCCTCATGAATCTACTAACAGCCATTTAGATGCAAAAACTTTGACTTGAACTTTGACGTGAGAGACTATTCTGATGAAATCTGATAAAAATAAAAATCTAACTCTCTTTATATCAATGTATAGAGAGTTGTAAAGTAATAATATGAGCATGTACTTGCAATTTTAGTTTGCCAGGCTTCGATGGCTTCAGGTGGAAAGTGTGACAAATAATGCACTAGTGAATTATGATCCAGCATGCTTGCAAAGCACAAATAGCTTGTAATACTATAATGCAGTCCATTCTTAAGTAGCTGTTTCACATACTATCCTCGATGGTCTCTAGATAATATAACCTAATGACTTGATGAAAATATAAAAAGGATCTGAAACAGTGCAAATCAAAGAAACCTAGCAGTCAGCATTCTACCGTTTGTGGATAGATATGAATGCAGGTCAGATGATAACGTTCACAGTCTTGCCAATATCAAAAGCCTGAGATGTTGAGAGAAAAGCTCTGTATGTGTCTACACAATGAATTTATGCTTCTACATATATATGAAATTGAGGTGTTTAAAATTAATTAGGACTGGGATGTATATGTTATAAAGGAGATAATGAGCTTAATGTCATGTTTTTGTCATACATTTCTGTCTTTTTTCATGCTGTCAATAAACATATATTATTTCTTTCCTACTTAGATGCAATCTGAATTTTAAAGTACTTTGTATATATGTAGAGTATGTCAGAATCAATATAATTTTATGTGTTGTTTGAGAAGAATATAATTTTCTATTTGATACAGAATATCTATTATACCTCACTTACCTTTTCCATTATAGGCATTTCTTTAAAGGGCAGCGCATTCGGTGCAATGACCTGTATTGACTTTACTAGGCTTTTGATTAGGTACTGGATGAGTATGTTGTGATCTTCTCTAATTTCCACATATAGGTAATATGTGGTCTGTGGCACATATGGTAGTAGTTGAGAACACTTCTTGTTTAAGTGATAAGAAAGGACTGGGTAAGAAAGAGGTTGGTTGGCAAAGGTAGGGGTTAGTCATGCGTCTTAGTTTCTGCAATTGCTGCAGATTCTCTTAAGGAAGGTGAGTTGGATGTTTATGGCTCTTACTCTGACCCCGTTCACCTACTTCTATAGTGAAACTATTCTTAGTTGAAAGTTCTTTTGACTGACCTTTACCACCCTTTTTTAGTTTGCCTTAGAGAAAAGATGTTCACATTAATTGGATTTCACTTAGGAAAAAAGAGAAAGAAAAGTAACATTATCCATTGAAAATGATTTTCAAATAGACAATAATGATCAAAATTACAACCTCCTTATCACTTTATTATCACATCACATTTTTTTTTAATGGTTATAATTGTCTAATTCCTACCTTTTTCAGATCCTGGAACAGAACGAACCTGTGCAGAAAATATCTGTGAACATAACTGTACCAACTTGAATGAAGGAGGCTTTATCTGTTCCTGTAGACCAGGGTACAAGGCCAGTGAAATTAACCGAAACTCCTGTGATGGTATTTTCATTCTTCTAAACATCTTCTCACTGATAAGTGTTCAGTGACCTGTCACTTCATCATTGTAATATGATTACTCACTCCTGCATTATAACAGGATGTTCGTACATTTACCACATGCTTCTTAAACCATTTTGCTGAATCATGTTTTCTAACATGCAGGCCTCATTCAATAAAGAGCTGGCTCCACAGTTTGTTTATTTATTTTTTTAGGCTTTAGTTAGCTGTGGGTATACGTTCTTGCTTTTTGGTATATAGGTTTAGTTGTATCTTTGCAATTTGAAGGATGGAAATTTGGTATTATTTTTCCTTATTAACAGAAAACTTACTGAAGGTTACACTCTCATTTGGTCCTGTTTCAGAACAGACCTTCAGTAAAGGTTTATTGTGCCATGTTTTTTCTTGTTTATATGCAGATAAAATATGGAGGAGTTTACACAAAGGCCATTGGTGGTGATTATGCAGTATAGTGTGGTTGTGGTTACCATTTCAGTATATTTTGACAAGATCACTTCTGTTTGTTGCTCCCAGATCTTGTGGACAATTTGTGTAGCTTTATTAAACATGATCAAAGGGCATTCCTCCTTGTCCTTCCTGCTGATATTGTTTGTTAGGGACTAGGTATCTGTGCTTCAACATTTCAACAAGGGTTGCTCTTGCATCTCATTGTAGTCATGCCTCATCTTTTGTCTTTCCTTGGTGATTTAACACAAAAATACGCAATGAAAAATATGTCTCTTAAAAGCAATCTGTTGAACAGAAGCTATGCAGTTGTTAGCAATTTATAGTTAAGACTTATGTTAAACATTAAATAAGTGATGAGAAGTTCTGTTAGAAAACTAAGGCTGATTTTAAAAATAATTTATTATCACTGATCTTTTAGCGTATGTGGGGAAGGGATGAGTCCACTGCTTCATGGAGTAAAGATGGCCAGGATGTGGAAGAAGAGATTAAACTCTAGGTATCTTTTCTCTGCTTATGTGTAGATATCAATGAATGTGAGATCTTCGGAACATGCACCCAGGACTGCAAAAATTCCAAAGGAAGTTATGAATGTTTCTGTGCAGATGGCTTCAGATCTGTGGGTGATCAACAGGGGAAGCAGTGTGCAGCTAATGGTATGTTAACTGACAGCAAGATTGATTGCTACCTGTAAAGAGCAAGTGAAGTAGAGCAACTTAATGAATACAATCATCTCTTTTTATGGAAGGGGATAACGAAAACCAAACTTTATTCTGTAGCATAACATTATCTGTGTATTCCACCCATTCCGTAATCAGGAAGAGAAATGCTCATCTCTGCTTCCAATTGTAAACATTAAAAATAATATTTTGGTTTGGATCACTGCCTTCCTTTCACCTGAAATTTTCTCTAAAACAAAAGACTGCTTATCCTGTGGATGTCAGCAGAAGGAAATTAATGCTGCCTATTCCTGAAGTTTAGGTTTTTGCAACAAAAGAATGCATCAGAAGAAAGTCGCATTAAACTGGTACAAATCAAAGGCACTTTGATGGCAGGTTGCTTATTCGTTATTCATGGACTGATGCACACAAACAGAAGGACTTTGGCCCATGTTTAACTTCAATCATTAGTTTTTTTGACATACCTCAGTGCAGTGACTACAGTGTGTGACAGCCATTGAATAGGTAGGTAGTTGATTCAGAAGATAATAATAGTTGAGTAGTAATAATACAGAGCTGAAGAAAAAATTGACAACACAGTAGTATTATATAAAAGACTGAAACAACATCATATTTAGGGAAGTACTTACGCTGTAGCTGCTTTCAGAGATGCATGATAGCAATACGGTACCTGGGCTTCTGCTTGACAACTTCTTTATGTGCTGGTGTCTCAGATCTAGTTCTTCAAAATCTTTCTTCATAGGTTTTATTCAGGAATCATCTAGGTATTCTAGACGTGTAGATATTTTCAAGGCTCAGTGATAGAAGATACCATGATTGTAGCTGATAACATTGTGAAATTGCTTGTGCCTGAAGTTCTACTTCTATCTGTGCCCAGAACCGTATCACTCTTCGTAGTACAAGCTCACAGCACTCATAAATGAGGGCTTTCTTTGCCTGTGTCTGCTGTGGGCCTGATAATCAGGCGTTTTCAGAAGACACAGAGAATATCAGGTCTTTTTTTGTTGTAATGGCATATATATTGGTAAAGCTACCAATTTCTGCTATAAATTGTATGCTTATTAGAGAATGGAGTCACTTCCCTTATTGTTCCATAGTTGCGCATGCCTTAGTGGGAAAAGGATCTGTATTCAGATAAACACTTCATAGACTGAGGTTTATTAGTTGGAAAAGGCACTGGTAAATGAGGTATTCTTTTCCCAGGTGAATACCTTTTCAGTTCTTACAGGTTTTGTGAAGGTGTCCGTGACTCCCAGCTGGACTTTGTCATTGACAAAAGGGCTGTACAATTGCATGTTCTCACCAGCAGTAAGCCAGCTGGGACTACTACTCCAACTTGACTATAATCAAGTTATTAGAGTACTGAGGCTAACCTCAAATTAACCTGTGGTCAGGTAGGAGAGCGTTCTTCTGACTATAGACACATTGGGTAGAAGAACTGAGACAGCTTCTGGCTCAAGATACTGGCAATTTATTTATGGTGACCAAAATTGTTCCCAATTTGGCAAGGTGGTTAAGCTGAGCTGCACAGTGTGTAGCTGCATTCTATTTTTGAGATGTGAGGTGTCAATATGCCAACACTGTGATGTTCCTACTGTGATTTTTAAGGATTTTTGCCTTAGTGATTATGGCTGCAGAAAGTCTATGGTGAAAAGGACAATACTATTTTCATTGGTAAGCATGTCCAGTGTTTTTAATTAATTTATTATTTTTTTTTTTAAATTAAAAAATAAATAAATTAAAGCTCTGAAGCTTTAGAAGTGGCCCTGTGTCCTTTCTGCCTCTTACTCAGTGAGAACCTGTGAAAACACGAGTTTAGTTTTAAATGTAAATGACTTTTATCTGTTTTTTTTTTTTCCTAAAAATACACGAAAGTAAAGTTCATTATAATTTCCTAGGTAATCCTCCATTGTTACTGCTGCCAGATAATGTAAGGATTCGAAGATACAATATCTCATCAGAACAGTACTCTGACTATATCGATAACCAGGAACGCATCCAAGCTCTGGATTATGATTGGGACCCTGAAGGAATAGGCCTGAGTGAGTATATGTAGAACATGAGTACTCCCCCATACAGTAGTTGGTTTAAAAAGACACACGTCAGTAGCATAGGTATTTAATTTATGTTGGAAATCAAAATCGAACTAGATTAGCTGGCCATGTCTTGTCTGAATGTGCCCATCCCCTCTACTTGTTTTTTCAGCATCAGTGTGATTCATTTTAATACTTTGCTTTGGTGTAGCTAGTTTTTGTTCTGGTTTTCCTTTTGTTTTGATATGAGTTCAGCTGTGGAATTGTTGCTCTTTAGGATTATGCAATAGTAGAGGATTGCTGTGAACAAACCCCTTTCTTCTCTTCTGTTTCTGCCAGTCCCCAAACCTTGATTCAAGTCTTGAAAGAACTGATCTAAACTCAAAATCCTGTGCAAAGGGTTCAAAGCTAAAATCCTCTTCTCTTGAAAAATGTAACACGTTTCTTGATAATCTAGGCCAAGATGATTTTAGATGTGCATCTTAACTATGATAAATGGCTTAAAAATATGTGCAGTAACACAATGTAATTAAACAGAATATTCTGCATTTTTATGAATTTAAAAGTTGAACTAGCCTCTTGACATAAGAGGCTCAGAAAGATTAGGATTTTCAAAAAATGAGGAATGACTAGACATTAAAAATGATCCTTGATTTGTTTTTTAAGGTATTGTGTACTTCAGCATTCTGGGGCAGGGTTCTCAGTTTGGAGCCATCAAACGTGCCTATCTGCCTACATTTGACAGCAGTAGAAACAATCCTACAAAGGAAGTTGATTTGAATCTCAGATACATAGTTAATCCTGATGGGTTGGCTGTTGACTGGGTTGGAAGGTAAGTGCACTGAGAAGCTAGAAAAATGTTGTAGATTGAATATGTCAAAGGTTTGATCAGGCAGTGCAAAATCCATTTTTTTTTCCTTATGAATTCTCTCTGTCTCAAGATATTTGGTCTCAAAATATCTGAATAAATAAATAAATAAAAATTGGTAGTTCAAAAGCCTATAGTAAGTTCTGTTTGCGAAGACAGCAGTTAATAGGTCAAATGCGTGTTGCTGACCGCACCATGTATTCTCTGAGGAAACATACATTACTCCACAGCTGGCAGATCAGTTGTGTGTCAGTTAGGTGATAATATGCTGGCCTTCATGTCAGAAGGATTCTTCTTTTAGGACTCAGGTAAGCTTTAGAGAACAAGCTTTCACTGCTGTTGAAAGGAGACCTTCCCAACTCATAACTGAGTTTGTGTCTTACCTTTGCTCATTTCTTATCAGCCTTGTGCTATATGAGCTAATCCCAAAGCAAAGCTGCTCTTTTGTAATTGTCTGAAAGAAAGTTTTTCCTTTCCTCCCTTTTTTTGACCATAGCTCTTCTTTAGCTTTTTTTTTTTTTTTTTACTTAATCCAAGACATTATGAGATGATCACTGCTCATTTTCCCTTCTTTGGAGAAGAGCTGGGAGAAAGATGGGCATAACTTTAGTGAGTTTGACTCAGACGTTGATGGTGTCATTTTTTCTTCACAATGTAACTCTTAAAGGTTGTCCTGGACAGGCATAGCTGTAGTTCATTTGATATAATGTTGAGAGGACTTTGATGTTTGTAAATAGTCACTGTGAAATGTAGTCAGAATTCTGAAGTTGAATGGGCAGATGTTATAGAGATGAGTCAGTCTTCTGAACATGGTTGACAAATTTTGGATGTTCCTGAGGGTATTGTCAATAGGGTGAGGAAGAGTGGTGTGAAGATCATAGTAAAGCATGACTTTTCTGCAAAAATGAAAACTAAAAGAAGGAGCTTAGGCATCTGCTTTCCCTGTATTACATAGTTATCAACTATGATTAGTAATGTTTATATTTTATATCCTCAGAGTATGACTGGAAGGTGCTTAAGATCTGGATTGTAGCTAGGTGGCACTTAATGCTGAATTGTGATGATGGCAAAAGGCATTTTTTTTAATGCTTCAAGTGTATGAGTAGGCAAAGATTGGAAAAAGACTTCTGTTTCCAGTTCAGGGTCTGATACACAGCTTTTATTATTGAGATTCCTTGTGTTAGGTGATGTATGCTATGTTAGGTGATGAGTTCTATAAAATAGTTAGGGAGTTGCTCTTAAAGTATGTCATGCTGATTTCTAGAGCAGAATAAAGCCAGTCTGGCAGGCTGAAGCGATTCACTAGCCTGAAAAATTCTGCCACTCACGACAAGTGGAAAGTTACGTCTTCTAGCATTTCTTTTTTAGTTTAAGATATGTGTATTAAAGCCTGGGCTAACCTCCAGCTTTCAAGTTATTTCGCTGTTAGCTTTGTGAACGTCAGGACATCTGAAAACCGAATGTCTCTGAGGACAGAAGGGAGTGTCTGAATTTCAATTCACAAATACAAATAAATTCTATCGAATGTATTTGAAATCTCTATGGTTACAAGATAAAGAATAGAGGATATATCATGGTAAGGCTAGCATCTTTAGTACTGCAAACAATGTTATACTGAGTCCAGAGCAATGTTGATAGTTTTATTTATTTTTTTAAATCAAATTTAAGTGTCTGCACATGATATAAAAACTGATATAGGTGTTTTGAGGCACTTAGTTCTTCTGCCTATCTGCAAAATAGGAACTGTAGTATTATCTCACATTGCCAAGATACCTAGGGGATAACTTATTCCATCAGAAGGCAGTGTGTGATTAGTGAGTAGATACTACTGAGTGAGTTATGTGTATTATGTAAGATGAAAACAATATAGGCAAGATGATAAAGATAAGCTAAGTCCAAAGAAGAATGGACCAAGTGCCCTATTTTTAAGGGCTAAAAGCATTTGCATCTAACACAGTAACTATTCATTAACATTTCTGTGAGAAGACAAAAATGTAGAAAGAAGCTGTGGACGAATAAACTGGATAGCATCAAAGTTGACCCATAAACTGCATGGTAGATAAATTTTTATTTGTAATGAACTTGATTGATACCTGGAAAACTGAATCTGTAAAGATGCTTATTAGCCTTCTCTGGTACTTAAAAGTAACAATGAAAGTTCTCAGCATCGTTTCAGTGATGGTTATTTGACAGGGAACAGAGGCAGCTACAGAAACTTTCACAGAGGAGAAAACTAGAGAGTCTGTGGATCACATTTCCTAGACTCCTATATCTAGGAACTGGATGTTCCAGACTGAAAAAGTTCAGATGTAATCAATTCTGTTTCATTTTATTAATTTTGTTTGGTTTTGATGTAGCTTTTTTCTTGAAGATTTTTTTATTCCTCTCCCACGTATAAGCTATTTACTTTTGGAATGTTCTGTTTTGTTTAATTCAGACATCTTTACTGGACTGATTCAGGGACTAATCGTATAGAGGTGGCAAAATTAGATGGACGGTACAGAAAATGGCTTATCTTTTCTCTACTGGATCAACCAGCAGCTATTGCTGTCAATCCAAAAAGTGGGTAAGTACTTCCCAGAATTATTTTCAATGCCATTCAGTACCAAAACCCCACAATGGTAAACTTTACAGTAAAGAGTATGGGAGTGCTTTCCTGATCAAATACAGGGTTTTCCTCTTACTAATGTCGGGAAATTTGTATACATGAGAACATATTTTAGGTTTATATTTTGTATAGGTGCTTGCATTGGTGATGACACCAGGTAGGCCAAATAAAAATCTCCTTTCTGTAATACTGTGTGCCCACCAAATTTCTCTGTTACAACCGAAATAGGGAAATTGATGGCAACCTCTACTGGCTCCAAGTAGTACAGAAATACCCACTTTCATTGGAAAACAATGTAAATGCGCGGTACATTCAACAGCTGTGCTTGGTCCATCTTGTATTAAATGATGGATCACAGGATGTTGTGATATGTGCATCTCCTGGCTGCAGTGAAGCAGCACAGTTTCTTGGAGTCACTTGGGCTCTGCAGCTTTTTCGTGACTCATAAATGCCCAGAATACTCAGTTGTTTTTCTTCTACTGAGAATGAGAAATTGCCATTGAAACCACTCTCTTTCCACATAAGGTCACAAGTTGCAAAAATTCTTGTTTGGTATTTATCTTCTGTCTTTGAAACATGCTTATTCAGTTAACTCAGCATGACTATGCTAATCTCACCTGCAAAACATCAAAGGCTGAGCAGCTTTATGTTCCACAACTAACCTGTTCCATGAATTTCCAATGGATGATTGTGGCAACCAAATTCTGAATTATGCTAAATTGCAGTTGTGTCCTTTCAGGTTCATGTATTGGACTGACTGGGGAAGGCAGCCAAAGATAGAACGTGCCTGGATGGATGGACAGCAAAGACAAACTTTGGTCTCTGAAGACCTTGGCTGGCCAACAGGTCTTTCTATTGATTATTTGAACAATGATAGGATCTATTGGAGTGATTCTAAAGAAAATATTATTGAATCTATGAGACCTGATGGGACAGACAGAACCGTAGTATTACATGGAGGTAAGAATTTACTATGGAATCCATGTAGTAGTAACCAAGGTGTGTGCTACCAAGCACTTGGTTTTGATGTGTGGAGTTAGATTTTCAAGAGCTTTTCAAAGTCTTGGTAGTGTTTTCTCCTCCTTTATACAGGGATAAAGAGCACACCAGCTTCAGAGCTCTTGATGCCTGGGTATTAGATTCCCTGAGAGTACCTTACATGACAAACCTAGGGACCTTGTGGAAAATTGGATTCTTGCTTTCTTATGTATATTATTAAGTGGTCTGCAGGTACAGCAGCATTAAGTGGTCAGCCATATGATAATGTATATCTACAGCTATAAATGTCATAAAATGAAAGATTAGATGATATAATTAGCTGAAGAAGAATAGCAGTTGTTTTGCTCCTGCTAGAGATGTGCTTGCTGACAGTCCATTGTTTGGTTCCTTTGAGAAGTAGGCAGTCCATACAGCCTTGATGTCTTTGAAGGCCATTTATATTGGATAGCTAAAGAACGAGGAGAAGTCTGGAAGAAAGATAAATTTGGAAGTGGAGAAAAAGTGAAAGTGTTGACCGTAAATCCGTGGCTTACTCAAGTGCGCATCTATCACCAGCATAGATACAATCAGTCGGGTAGGTAATCAGCATCCTGGATGAGCCATTCACTGCTAAGAGATTGAAGTTGGTACCAATGTTTTCAAAGAGCTTAGTATTCTAATAATGTGTTTATCAGCACATGATAATATGTATTTCTGAAAATTTGAGAAGAAAAAAAAAGGGGGGGCATGTCTGGCAAATATTTTCTACATACACAAAATGAAATCAGTAATGGAATATCACACTGCTCTTCAGAGTCTTTTAGTAACGGATCATGGCCACGTTCTTTCCCTTCTTACCCTCCATCTTTGAACTGTCATAGAAGTGGCAGTCACAATATGAGTTTATCCTGGTATATAAAAAGTGTTTTTATTTATTTTTGCAGCCCCTGTGGGGGACATTTCAACTATGACATGCCTGCAGTAATCACAAGAGGGATGTCCAGAGGATCATACAGCATACACCCCCTTTTCAAACATGTTTTAGCTTTCAGAATCAGAAAGCTCCCCATTGCTTACAGATGTTCTGTTTCTTTGCTTCCTGGTGCTCCTCTGGCTTTCAACAGCCATGGTCTCTCACTTAGGAAGAATGCAGACAAAAGGCTTTGATGGAAATGTGGTGTTTGGACATCACTTGTTTTAAAAAATTGATCTAGACTTTAGAATTTTGGTGTTTGATATGGAATCCCCCTGCCATATCTCAGGAATATTCTGAATTGCTTCTTCAGCTGCCTTTATCACACTTTTTTTTTTCCCCCAGTGCCTAATCCTTGTAAAGATGTCTGCAGCCATCTCTGCTTGCTAAGACCAATGGGATACACCTGTGCTTGTCCTCAAGGGACTCGGTTTGTAGAAGGTAGCAGCACAGAGTGTGATGCAGGTAAAACAATTTGTGAAACTTGAAATGAAAACAAAGGAAATTTTGCTTTCAGAATGCAAGTACTTTACTGAATCAGGCATATGGAGGGATGACCTGGCTGATGGCTTTTATTCTCATTATATAGTTATCATATACTGAATAACCTTTTAAGCACTAGAAGTTAGTGCTTGGTTGTTGCATTGCAGCAGAGCCCTCACAGAGTTTCCAGGAACACAAAGAATATAGAATTGATCAGCCTTTCCTGAGAAGAAAGTACACCACTGCAAGATTTCTATTTCTTTAGCATTCTCAGATTACAATGATGTGGATGGTATCCAGTATGTCCTTGTCCTTGCAACATTTCTCTAATAATTATATCTTACAGCATTATGTCAGGCATCTTTTATATGGCTAATCTTCTCTGAATTCTTTTTGTATTAAAAGATAAAATTTCATAATTTTTTTTACACAGCCTTACCTCTGTCTGACTTACATTTTCTTAATAAGTGATGATGCTGTTTCCTGTTGCCGTAAGGTGTGAGCTGCAGAGGGAGGAGCTAGTAAACTGATGTAATAGTAATGGAAGTGTACAATACACTTTTAAATAAGGATCAGTAACACTGTTGATGGAATTTTCTATTTGCTGTTTATTGCTGTGAACTTCCTTCCATCCACTGTTTTTCTGCATAAATAAATGCATCACAGCTTCTTAGTCCTCTCTGTATAACTCTTCCATCTGCTTGAATCAAAGAGTTTGGGCGAAGGAGGTGAAGTATTGCTGCTTTCTGAATAGACACCTTTGAAGGGCAGTGGTGGGCTGCATTGCACAAGCAAAATAAAGTGATGGCACATATAACTGAGTTACTTCTGCCTTCTTTTACTGAATAAGCCATTATTTTCTGAGAAGAGGTTTTACTTCAATTAAAATAAGTTGATTTGGCAAAAAAATAAATATAATAGCAGCAAATATGTGCAAAAAAAGCAAAGCTAATAATGAAGATAGTCTGTAAGTTTGTATACATAAGGCCTGTGGAAATAAACAAAATTTTCTGTGATATAATTTATTTGGCTGAAGATGTCCTAATAACCTATACGTGGCTTTCAATTTTTGCAGCTATTGAATCCCCTCCCACAATGCCACCAGCATGCAGGTGCATGTACGGAGGAACATGCTATATAGATGAAAGTGGTCTTCCGAAATGCAAGTAAGTCAGTATGTTGTTAGGGTAGTCCTGCATCAGATTGTGCTGATTTAGTCACACAGAACAATTCAAGGCTTTGAAATGTGTTGGAAATGCTTCAGAAGATGCTGTACTTTGGCAACAGTATGTTGGTAATAACAACAGAAAAACACATAGGAGCATAAAAATATCAGCAAATAAGTGATGCATCTGTTGGGAAAATGTAATGCAAACAATGTAAAAAAAAAATCAATGCATCTGTTTGGGGAAAAAAATTGGGGCAAATCTGTATGAAGAGTAATACTCAGTAAATGTAACTTGGAACAGCCACTAGGGGCCACCAATGCGCCACTGAAATCAAATCTTTTGCCTTCAGTGACTAGCTTTTTCTGACTCAGCACTTATTTCCATTTTTAATTCTAAACGGATAGTAGACATTATCTTTACAGTCAGTGAAACATATCATTACTAAGCACGGAGTTAAAATTTATGGCATGTGGATAAATATTACAGAATATAATAATAACACTGAGATCCTAGACTTAAAAGTCAGTCATTCAGCTGTTCTACTTATATTCACAGGTGTTCTTATGGCTACACTGGGAATTATTGTGAAATAGGATTGTCAAAGGGAGTGCCTCCTGGAACAAGTAAGCTTCAAGTATATATTACACTTGATATTTTGAGCTAAGGATGTGTAATAACTCACTATGATACCTTTGGAAGGCCAAGCTTTTAATTCTCTGGGATCTTTTTTACAGTCAGCTATGTTTGCTTGAATGTTTGCTTATTCTTCTGTCTTTGATAGCAGCAGTAGCAGTGCTGTTGACAGTCATACTAATCATTATAATTGGAGTGTTAGTGGTTGGAGGCTTTTTCAACTACAGACGAACAGGCTCTGTTTTACCAGCGCTTCCCAAACTACCAAGGTATGTTTCAAAGGCTACATAGCTGGAATGGCTGAACACTGAAAATATGTTTGTGCCTAAGTATTTCTAAAAAATTCACATTGTTTGTCTTATGCCAATTCTGTTGGAATATGGGAAGTACAGTGTTGCAGCAATTTGATTGGATTTTTGATTCCAAGCAGTAACATAGCAGCTGTTGTCAAACTCTTCCACATTCCAAATTAGCTTTTAAATAATGAGAACTAGAGAAAATTGTTTACCTGATCTGGAACTGGATGTTCAGTTCAGAAGGATACAAAAGACTATAATTACATATGTTTTATTTTGTTTTAAAATTGTGTAGTAAGACAGGTCTGGCAAGTGATCTTAACATTGGGGGCTGAGCTCTTCTGCAGTGCTATATTCATCTGTTTAAAAATACATGGAGCAATTGTGGCGAACCTTTGTTTCTGTGTCTGAGCAATCTGGGCTTTTTGTAGGTTCCTGCACTCCTAACAGTCATAGCATACAGTGAAAACCATCTTTGTGAAATATAATTTAAAAATATTTGATGTTTTAAATCAAAGGATAATGAAGTAAAATGACTTGTAATGGTTTCAAATAATTTGTTTGGAAAAAGATGTTACAATGTGATGCTTAAAAATTTTTATTTATCTTTAAGCCAGTTATGTGTTTTTAAAGTCATAAAGCTACATCTTCAAAGTCTTTGCACTGATTTCACAGCAGTAACTCTTAAATCAATGTGATTAAATTATTGTAATCAGTCATATGGATGTAGTTATACCTGCTTCCTCACTCAATGACTACACTGAATAAATTAAATTTATGAATTGATGTGGTAAAATTTGGGCAAAATTTTCATGCAAATCAACCCTACAGAACAAAGAGTTCATAAGAGATTTTTAAGCTTCTCACTGAAATTCCCTGCTTTCTGCTTTGCCAAAAGGAAATTTTCTGCATCATCAGACAGTGAACAAGTAGAAATTGTAATGCGCTGGCTCAAAATTTACTGTTCAACTGTACTTCTCATATAAGTGAGGCCATGTGAAATGGAGAGTTCATTTTTTTCTCTGTGAGGCTTGATTCAGTTTTTGTTTCTCCCATAAATATGCTGTAGTGCTGCCATTGTTAAGTCCCTCTTCAATCTGTTAACTCGTCCATTTACTGCAGAGTTACCTCAGGCTTAGCTGTTACCTTAACATGGGACTTCTCTATATATGAGAATCCTAGACTGAAGTTTTTAAAAATTGAATCAGCTGGTGCCTAGGGGAACCATCTGGTAAAGTGTACACACACAGCACCAGCTGTAGACAAGAGTTTTAGCGCAAGCCACCTCCAGTGAGGACACACAAATGGAAACACTATTTCAATCGTGCTGTCTTCCTTCAATTTAGGCAAATTGGGCAAAAGGAATTCAAAGGTTAACTGCAGTGGACGTGTTAGTTGCATGGTTTTGGGAAGTTCCATGCTCAGAGTTCTGGTAGAAGGTCTGCTGTTTAGCTACTCACTACTACCTTTGGCTGCTCCTATTATTTTGAACCTGACAGTGTTCCTGTTCTCGTGTTTGTATTTCTCATGCAAACCTAATGTGTAGATGTGCTCACTGTAAATCTCTATGCAGATTGAACATTTGCATATATGAAAACAGTGTCATTTAGGTATCTTCATGATTCGCATGCATAAACATCTTTAGTATATGTGTTGTCAGAATTATATCCACACATTTGTACAAGCTATTGCAGCTTCATTTTTATCAGTTTCAATGAACTTGAACTTCTGAGTGAATTTATACATTTGTCTGTAAATCAACATTGAAGTAAGAGTAGTCAAAATGTAGTTAAATTTTGAGGAACTGTAATTTCTTGAGCCTATCTAATGCCTGCGTGGGCACATAAAAAGATATTTGTTATCATTCTGAATGGGAAAACAGGTGAGAAGAACTGCTGAACTAATGCTGGAATATAACTGCTTGTGCCGTCGTTAGCTTGCTTATAGCCAGCAATAATTCCAAGTGACATCTATGGTTTAGAAGGACAACTATAAGAAACTGTTTTTACAAGCTTCCTTTCTGTATAATATGTTCTTTTTTTTTCTTTTTTTTTTTTTTTTTCAGTTTAAGTGGTCTTGTAAAATCTACTGAAAATGGCAATGGGGTAACTTTCCGATCTGGAGCAGATGTGAGCATGGACATAGGAGTCTCTGGTTTTGGAGGAGAATCTGCTATAGACAGAGCAATGCAGATGGTAAGGTTTAATTTGGAAATACCTTTTTTTTCCCAATTGTGTTCTTCTAATGTCATTTTTTGCTGATAGAGGCAAGTCTTTTATGTAAAAAACATAGTGAGATGATGTGTTCTAGAAAAAGAAATGAACATTAATAGATAATTTCCTGAAATAAACTTTTTTAAATGAAAGCAAGAACAAATGCAGGCTGTTCTTAAAAAGATAATGTGACTACCTTTCTCAAGATTTTTATGGTAGAAATTAAATCTATTGCCTGCTTTACTATTTCAGCATATTGTGCGAATATACAGGGAATTAAGTAGGCAATTAAAAATAGTGCAACAAGGAGTTTCTCGAGGATCTTTGCGTTCTGCAGAACAGGTTGAAATATGCAGTTTTCAAATTCATATTGTATGTTTTGGAAAATTCAGAGGTAAAATTCAGGCCTAACCACAGGATGTACTACTTAGCACAGCAAATTACCAACTTGGACAGTTTCTTATTTTAGCAAGTTAAAGCAAATCAGGTTTAATAATTTGGGGGACATCATCAAGTGTAACTCTGTTTCATCCATGTTTTGTTATACACATCTGAGAAATAGCACGTCTTTGTGTTTCCTATGCTGTATAGTTTTTCTGTGGGAAAAGCTATTCCCCATTTTGCCACAGTAAGTACAATGCTTAAAAGATTTTTACTTCTACAAATCAAATCTCAAGTATGTTTGAATAATAAGTGCTTGCTTGCAAAGTATTCACTGGAAACTCCCTCAACTTTTAAAGATAAATTTCAAACTTAATTGACAGTAAATTAACATGAAATGAAACAACGAGCAAAGACAAGCTCATAATATGTGTACATGACCTTTCTCTAGACAAAGAAGCACATTAATTGTTAAAACTAAGCAGCTGTTGTAATGAAACAACCACGTGAACATTTGAGTAAATACAGGGAAAACAGCTTTAGGCTTGAATTACTACCTGAAGTCTTTTTCATGCATGGAAAAACTTTATGGTACTTTCCATTTTTCTGGCCTAATATTAACATATACTGATGCATTTTTTTACATTGCTAGTAACATTCAGATCTGAATACCAGTTAGTTCTACTTAAATGTAATTATTCCACCCTATATATTCAGATTAAAACCAAAAAGTCGTGTAGTTTTCTGGGAAAGAATTCAAAGGGTTTGGTTTATAGAAGCAGAGAACTGCTATATGTTCCTCCTAAAATTTTAATATCACATATGCATAAGTGGGTGTTGGAGGGATATTTTTCAGTGTTGCCATTCTTAGCCAAGCTAGGCTAATTTGAGGGAACCAACAGGAGGGTAACTACATGGTAAAGAGGCATACTTAGGTAGTACAAGTGAGGCAGTCATTTGTAGAAGTGAGGCAGGTTTAAAGAACTTGCTGATGTACTATTCCTGCATTAGTCCCCACTATTCCTGTGATGAGTCTGTGACAAGGAGCAGGGTAAGTGAGCCTGGGTAGGATTTTGTACTTGTTTGCATTACCATTCTACCCGATAATGCTTGACTGGCTTGCCCTGGGTGGCTGTGCCTATGTGGCACTAAATGTTTTCTTACAAAATACTCATGTCAGCACATTTGCCCACCTGCCGTGAGCACTGTAGCTGAGCTCTGTGTTTGACACTGTGTGTATGAAGTAGGTGCTATCCACGCAATGTTCATACATGGCAAAATATTAATTTATAAGAGATTTGATAAAGAAAAATGTGAAACATTTTATTTCTGATATAAGTCTTGTGTTCTAACTAAGTGGATGCATTTCTCCTTTGCCTCAAAAAATATAGCAATCTCTCTGCTGGGACAAAATGAACGAATCCAATTCTCACATACTTCAGATAATGCTTGTTAATTTATGTGTCAGTTTGAAGCCTCTAAAATTAAATGCTTATTTTGGAATTATGCTTCTTTTGATATTTTCTCCGTGTTGAAGGTGTGATTTATGGGAGTCATCTTTACTCATCAGCTATTCAACTTTTTTTTCTTCTTTTTTTTTTTTTTCTTTCTGTCCAGCTAGGAAACAGAGTAGTACTGGATCATTCAATGGTCCATGCTGCTAAGCCAGAAAGTAAAATGGTGGATAGTAACCTAACATTATGCTTTTAATATATGCTAGATTTTGTCTAACCCTTTGTGAAAGTAAACATGGATTTTTCCCAGAAATGAAGAATTGGACTAATTAGTTGTTCGTGGGAATACAGACGTGTTTATTGTGCCAGAGTTACTGTTTCTTGTTGTTGTTCATTTGTTTTATCTTCCTAGAATGAAAACTTTGCAGTAGAGTCAGGGAAACAGCCAATCACATTTGAAAATCCAATGTATACAACCAGAGATAGTGGAGCCAGTGGGACCAGTGCAGTTACAGTTGTTCGACCAACACATGTAAGAGAAACTTAGGCTTGCCTTTCACCCTTCATTTTCCTTTTGACCTCCTTTTCTTGTTTGAGGAAAGTTGATTTTTCTTCTTCTCCTATAGGTAACAGCAGTTGGTAGTAAGGAAAATGAAAATTTTGAAAATCCTGTGTATGCCTCTGTAATATCTGCTAGTCCAAAGGAACCTCCTCAGAGTACGGATGCACCTCAGGTAGTATATACGCATGGTCTAGGGCAGCCTTGTCTGTTTTGTGCTCTAAATCAGAGGAACTGAATTGTTAGGGAAGCTGCATTATAGTTTCTGTTCTGTTCAAATAATCCTATGGAGCTGGCACATGATCTGCATCAAGTCCAACTAACCAGGCTATATTTCCAAGATTTCATGAGCTGGTCAGGAACTGAAAGGAAAGGAATGCAAGCACAGAAGGACCCAGGGCATGCAGTTAAGAATCTGTTGAGATTAAGACCCTCTGTCTGCTTGGCACACCAAGATATTTTGAAGATGATAGATTTGAACGTAGGATTTCCTTTCACTGTCTGTTGTGCTCCGTTTTGAGGGCAGATGCTAGTTTGAAAATTATATTGTTTGGCATTGCTCCACAGGAGAAATGATTGTAACTAAGATTTTACTTTGTACTTTCAACAAGAATTTTTAAAACCCTGATGAATTACGCCTTGATAGAAGCAGCAGAGTATATTTTTTCTATAAAATGTGAAAATTAAAAAACAATAAAAAGTGCATATTTCCTTAAAACAGTGAAAACAGTTCTTTTTGGTACTGAAAATTGAAATAAGACATTTGGTCGCAATGTACTGTCAGAGTTTTTTTGCATTTATTTGTAACTTTATCTATATTTTAAATTAATAGTAAGGATATTTAGACCATTTATTTTTTATATTCTTTTAGGACATTTTAACAGTCACGTTTAAAGTATTACCTCATCTAGATTATTCATGATTCATGGAAGATACATATTTATGTCTTAGAATCAATCTGTGCTGATGGTGGCTTGTTTGCAGGACTATCTTCACACCTTGTGCACTTAAAAGTACCTGTGATGAGCTTTGAAATGACAGCTCCTTCAACCTGCTATTGCAGTTTCATGTCCTTCAGTAATTTCTTTCAAGTCAGTTTTTCTCCTCTTTGACCTATTTTTCTGGAATGATAGGCTCTCCTGAATTAATTTAGTCACTTTTGGTTTAGTGTTGTGAATACTAATACAGGTAAAGTAACCATAGCTGATTATCCAGCAGAGAAGAAAGTTGAGCCTCATGCGTAGTCCATCTTTTGATGTCTGTTGGATTGCAGCGGATGCATTATGTAACCATTTTGTTTTCCTTCCTACTTCCTGTCATATTTAAAATGTACATTCTTTGGGAAGATGCCTTGTAAGAAAAAAAAAAAAAAACAACTCTCATTTCATTTGAGGTCTTGATGCTCTTTCAAATAGATAATCTATAGTAAAGGATAATGTAGAGTAAATGAGAGGTCACTTGAATGACATAGCACAGTATTTAAAGAGGTAACCTAGAACACTAAAGCATGGTATGACTTAAAGTTTACTATATAAATATAATTTATATAATTTGATAATAAAAAATGAATTTATTTTTCCTTTGCTAGAAACATCTGTTGAATAATGTAGTGAGGCTGGTTGACTAGTGAGAAAGTAGAAGCTGTCTATATTATTGTGGTATAAATGAACATTTTAAATATTAGTTGTGGCCTCTCATACTTTTTGTGATGAGTCTCTGAAATGGTTGAAATAAATGAGATTCATACTTATATCTGCAGAAAAAGGGTTCTAGACCGTGCACCTTTTCTCTTGCACATACGTTTTATCATGCTAAAGATTGCTAGAACTCAAAGAAACTTGAGCAGGCCTTGAAATATTTAAAGGAGTGCAATTAATTAAAATTACATGTCCATATGAGAACATCCAGCTGAAATCACCAAGTTAACAGACAAGGAAGGTGAAATCTGTCAACTGTGCTGTCATTTTGCTGAGAAATTGAGAGAAAAAATGTATAAAGCTCTAATAATTTTTATGTTTCAGGAATCAAAGTGGAGTTTCTTCAAGAGAAAAATGAAACAAAACACTAATTTTGAAAACCCAATATATGCAGAGGTATTCCTTAATATTGTATAATGCTATTTTTCAGCTAATGTACTGCAGGACTTCATTCTTGCTTTTAGAGGATAAAGGATATGGGTAGATTCTGTTGCTAAGTGAAGCAGAACAGACATTCCAGCCCAGGTCAAGATGGTACTGAAGTGGTTTTGAGAGAAAAAAATATCAAGTCTTGTGCAAAATGAGGTTCTCAGCTGGCAGCACAGCTGCATTGCCCACCTCTCAGCTTTCCCAGCCCAAGCACGGTGACCACCTCCTGCTCCAGGGTCTCTCATGCTGGTTTCCACTTGTGGGTGCATTGTAGTACAGCTCAGAGTCCCAGCACAAGTAAAAGACTGTTGTACTACTGGGGATAAAGTGTCTAGTGCCCTCTCAGTCCTGGATTCAGCATAGCACAAAAATTGAATGGCTCTGCATACTGCAGCTCTGCTTCCATAACAGCCCAATTTTTTCCATCCATGCAGTCAAAGGAGCCAGTTCTTTTAAGATGTTATGCTAGCTAGTGCTGTGTGTGCTGGAGGAATTCTTCCATGGCTGGGTATGAAGACTTTAAGTTCTACCGACTTGATCCAGTAATTTCAGTCTTTTTCATCTTACGGTTAAAAATTTACAGAAGGCCTAAATGACTTAAGAACCTCAGTCGCACAGTCATGTGACTAAAACTTAGCTGCATCTTATGGAAAATTTGGGTTTCTAATGATGCCCAAACAAGATGAGAGAGTTCAGGAAGCCAGAGGATTTACTTCCCCAAAGCTAAGAAGTTTGCAAATAATGATTTACAAACAGTAGTACTACTAGTGTTGTCTACACTCAGGTATGTGCATATTGACAAATCGAGTTACTCCTGACATTAACCATTAAAACAGAAGTGGCAGTGTGCAGAGTAAGTTTGGAGTAGCTTATCTCCTCAGCTGTACCTTCTGAGGTGGAATTAGCATTTGACTTTTTTTTACAGGTGGTGACTTGCAGAAATAACATATACTGTGACACTTCAGCTAAATATTTGAATAGTTAGTTGACATTTCTGAAAGTTAAGGCTGGATATTTTGTACATTAGAATGTAAACTTTGATTTCATGATTATTGTTTCAGATGGAAAAGGAACGGCAACAGGACACAGAAAATGTCCCTCCTCCCTCTCCTTCACTGCCTCCCAAGATTACTCTGAAGAGAGACCAGCCATTAGCTTATACAGCAACAGAGGATACATTTAAAGACACAGCCAATCTTGTTAAAGAGGACTCTGTTGTGTAAGTAGGTAACTGATTTAGGGAAAATGAGACACATCCATTTGCACATATATTTTTTATAAACAGAAGAGTAAGGTTCACATTCAAATGCTTTATAAAAACATATGCATCTTTTAGTCAGTGGCTGGAGATGTAAGTTGAAACTATGCCTTGTTTTTTGACAAAATTGCCAATTGCTATTTTTATGAACAATTATCATGATGTACTATGTGTATATCTTTGCACTGAAGCTGTCTGAAAGTAATGTTATAAATATATTGTACATTTGTAAATTTTTCAAAGATTATCTTGATTGTTGATGTTCCTAGTAGAAATCTGTATGAAATTGGTTGCATTTTTAGGGATAAATTCATTATATAAGGGTTTAAACTAAAAATACAAAGTGAATATAGGAGCATTACTGATCTACGGGACCTTTTGAATATATAATGGCACCTTTTAAAACTTCTACTGGTGCTCTGGGCATGTTTACCGCCTGTTTAATTTACTACTGATGTAGAAATGGGTGTCTCTGTTTATCTAAACAAAAGATGGAAAAGTCAATGCAGCATCATTATGCTGAGTAATTACCTGTGCAAAATGTTGTTCCTACAATATTTTAACTGCCAGGGATAAAACAATTTCCTCTCAATCCATAAGACATACTTTTCCTCTAGGTTCCCATTAAAACCATTCCATTAATAGTGTTCTTAAAAAGATTTGATATATTTAGATTTTAGTGTCATGAGTATATAATTTAATGAGATTCTCTCCTGATCATCAGTGGAATAGCTTTGTTCTTAGCTGGAGTCTCTGGAAGTCATTTGTAATATTAAATGAAGTAGCTAGATTTCTATAACAGCTTATTTCCAAACAGCAAAATACAAAAGATACTGCTTCATTTAAGAAATAATTCAGTTTTTTTAATGTGAAAGTTTAATTTTATTGACTATTTATTTCCTGAGGTGGACATTAATAGAAAGGGAAACAATTTCTACTAATGCAGTCTTTGTAGTTATCTGCTTATTTCCATAACCTTCTATCAGTATATGCTGTATGTCTTACCAGTTTTTCTATTAACTAGGCAAGGTAGTTTCCACAGCATGAACTATTTGAGGAAATTTTGAGTACCACAGCAGGAACACTAGCATTCCTGGCTAGCTACTCATATAATTTGAAGATTCCTAAATTACAATCATTGAGACTTCTGCTATTTGATTGCTTTATGTCCGAGTTCTCAAAATATATACTATTTCTAATTAGAATGCTTCTAATTATTTTGTAATGTACTTTGATTAGAAAAGACAACTGGAAAATTATGCTGCTGAATAAATTTAATAAATGTATTATTTTATCATATCCCTATTCCATACTTTTTTGTCAATGCTCTATGTACTTTTGTTAGTCTGGAGACTATAGACAGAGCTTTTTTTTTTCCCTGTAAGAATTTTAACTTCTCAGATGTGGAAGAAAATCATTCTTGGGAAACTCTAAAGGTAGGTAGTATGTAAATTTGATCTTTTAATATACTTTATAGCAATTGATTCCTAAACTTTAACTGGGCTTCTTCCACTCAGAAGTGTACCACAATGTATTCATCTGAGTATGTAAATTTTTTGTTGTTGTTGTTTTTCAACAGAAACTTTAGATTCTAGCCCTCGCTTAATTTATTTTTCCCTTATGGCTAATCCCTGGCTGAATTCCTGAATTTTGGACTCATTCTGTTGTTTGAAAGAAGGCCAATTTTTAGAGTTTTCAGCGCATCTGTAATTGGCCGCTATAGGGCTGATAAATTATAACGCTTAATTTTTTTCAATGTACATTTCTCTACAGCTGTCAGGCCAGGCAGAGAGAACTATAACTGCAGATATTTGTCATGCCAAGAGGTAAAATAATTTTTTTCTTGAAGTCATTTGCTAGAGAATAGAACCTCAATGAAATACTTAAACAGTACTAAACTGTTTTTATATTCTGACCCTTTCTTGCACGTGCTAACACACATGCAGGTGCCCTGCCCCCCAGTACACACACTCAGAGTGATGAAACTGCTTTTCTTACATTTGGTGTTCTGACCTGCACATGGTATTTTTGTAAGCTTAATTGAATTGCACATTAATGATTAATCACTAACGCAGATCTTTAGCAAATAAAACCTTTACCCCTTCAATTTTCAAATGTCCAGGAACACCACCATATCAGCCTCTGGCCAGGAGTTTAACAGGTAGAAATAGTGTACAAGAGGCACAGTAACTTCAACTGCTGTTTTACCGTTCTGAACACACTCTTTGTACAGTCAAACTAATTGGCTGTAGCATACACTAATGACCTGTTTCATCTAATTGGTGAAATAATTATCCTTTTAACTTACAAAGCACATTGAGGATGAAAGAAATGTAAATGTATATTTATTTTAATATTTCCCCCATAAACTATACTAATACTAGGAATAAGTATTAAAAATACAAGTAGTAAAATATAAGTATTGCTCTGTTTGTTCTATCTCTGCACAGCTGAACAGTCAGGTGATTAGATGTGGTCAAATTCTGCAACTGTAATTTTTGGAATATGTTGCAATAGCTGGGCTTTGTTACTATTTGATTTGATTTCTTGTATTAAGAAGCTTGTGAAGTTTAGCAACTATTGAATATGACAATGACCAAATGCCATAAAATTGATGATTGTCTGAGTAAATAATGTTCTGTAAGGTACAAGATGTATGTTCTGAAAGGCCAGTGGACCAGTGTTTTATTTCAAATTCACTAGAAACCTGTATGTTGATGAAGTCTACTTGAAAAGCAGTTGTTTTTTTTTTTGATAAGAAAAAGCACATGAAATGTTTTGTTGGGTGAATAGTACTAACCAGTTTTGTAGCTGAATATTATATGAATGTATATACTTCAGATGTATCACTTCTGAGCACAAAAAAGTAAATTTACAAGTCTATCTCTAAACTCAGGAATTTCTGGTAAGTAGGGAAAAGAAGTGTTCTCTGAAGGGAATTAAGCAGCTTAGTAACTGGTAAAGAGGAGGACAACTAGTTTTAACAGGATTAAGTTATTTCCATAAAGTTGATGCTAGTTCAATGCTAAATGTCGATTAGAACTCCAGGGACTGAACTCCCACTAGCTGTTCGAGTTGGAAACATCATAGAGAGTAGCATGTCAGACAAACAGCGTTGGGCATAGGAGACAAACAGCCAAAAGAACTTTGCATCCCATCCAGCTTCATATCATGTCCTGGGGTACTTTGCTATCAGGGCATGTTCCATCCATTTTATGACCTTAGAAATATCAGAGTTGCACAGTCTTTTCACTGATGATCTTTGAGCTTTTCTATCTGCAAAGAAGAAAATAAACCTGAAAGTATTTATTCAGCGTTCTCTGTGAGAGGATTCTTTACATTTATAGGTTTGGCAACAGCTTCTGTAGATGGATAATGAAGGTTGCTTTAAACTACTGGCTTAAATACTCAGAGAGGTACAGCTACGGCAGAGCAGAGACCAGCAAGTGCTACAAAATACCCAAGAACCAGGTAAACAGAAACCTCTGTGGTCCGTGTTGTGAGCTAGATCTTTCCTACTGTAAGTGCAGCTGAAATTTTTAGCTCTCAGTAAGTCATAATGTACAATCATACCGATTAACTCCCCCTGACATTCTCCCTCTAAGTACCTCAGAACTAAGGAAGGTAGTGGGTCTTCACATCTCACTGGTCTCCTAGTGAAACTAACAGAACAGGCCTCATCTACCATACACATATTCCAGAACAATGAGTTCCTAACAGAAGTTTCTGAAACCCAGCAAATGTTCACAGCATTACAAAGTGGTTGAGGTCAGAAGAGACATCCAGAGGTCATCTTGTCCAAAACCCTTCTCAAGACGGGCCACCTAGAGCAGGTTGCCCAGGACTATGTCCAGGTGGCTTTTGTAGTCTGCAAGGAGGAGACTACACAACCTCTCTGCGCAACCCCTCCCAGTGCTCTGTCATCAAACAGAAAACCTGTTTTCTGATGTTCAGATGGAACCTCCTGTGTTCCAGTTTGCCCTATCTTGTCCTGTCACTGGGCACCATGGAAAACAGCCAGGCTTCATCCTCTTTGCACTTTCCCTTCAGGTATGTATAGACATTAATGATACACCCCTGAGCCTTCATACAGCCCTTTTTGTACTTACATTCAGAAAAGTATTTTTCTCTATAGGTGTCCCTAATATCAGGAGTCAACCTGTTCCAAAGTCTTGAGAGGTCTCTACATGATAATCTGAATTAACTACTCCTGAGTTAAAGAAACTGTACTCAACAATGCTTACTTTCACTCCAAAATGCTGAGTCTGTATCCTAGAAGAAGAAAAAAACACAATAACCATCCCTGAATAATGGCATAACCGTTAAACATGTAAGTTGAAAATCTGTCACATAAATTAATATTTGAGACTTTGGTTCTTGTCTTCAAATGTCAGAGCAATTTTATGAGATGTTTAAATTAGCTTCATAATGCACTACCTATCACTGTAAAAGCACAGGAGGTAATTAACTATGAGAAATAGCAGTGTTAAGTAGATATACAACTTTTCTGTGTGATCTCTTTTGGACTGTTGCAAAGGATGCAACAGCCACCTCCCTCTGAACATTGTATTATCAAACTAAAGCTTTGTCTATTTCTTGTATTTCAGCTTCCAGCAGAAGCAGATTGTTAAAGTGCTTGGGAAAAAGTAAAGGTGAGCAAAATTTTCAGTTGGGTTTGAACTTTATTCTGCATTTTATGGTGAAATGGCTATGGTTAAATGGTTAAGTGTTAGCGCAGTAAGGTCAGTGCACTTCTGGTAGTCTGGTTCCCTCTGTGTAGTATGAGTTACAATGCGACTCCTTCAGAACGAAAATGGTCGCTTTGTCCTGTCAGACAACTTCAGAGACCCAGGCAACTGGGTTCTAAAGCATGGTAAAGGAATGGACCATGTGTACATTAGCCTTTAGTTTATATTATATTACGTTAGGGCATATGTTTTCTTTATATAAGCATTCCTAATTGTTTGCAAGCAGCTTTCTTAGACCCTGTGAAGACTTGGCCTGTTGAGCTATGCCTCAGCCATCCCAAGGCAGTACAACACGTTTCAGTGAAGGCTGCTCAGCTTAATTTTCAGAAGTACATTTGATAATCTGATTGCTAGAAATGATGTGTAAGGGAATTATGAACTGATTATAAAACTTTGTTAAATGGGAGGAAAGAGTACTCTGTTACTGAAACCATGTGAAGATCTAAGGCTTTCTGGTCACCGCTGTTTTGTAAAAATGCTAGCATTATATGTAATGGTACTGAGGTTCTTGAACCAACAGTAGGGGAAAGGGAACTGAATTGCCAGCTCTGCACAAATGCATTTATCAGTGCATGTGTGGTGAGACAACAGCTAATTTTCCCTAATTGCTGCATGAGCATATTTCATGAATTAATAGACTTGTAGTAACGTAGTAATGTTGTGATAAGACAGTAGCAGGCCAAGTGCAAAGTAACTGTTTATGTTTACATCAGACTTGGAATGAACTCCCCAGGAAGAGAGCTGCAAAATGAAGCCAGAGTGACTGGGTTATCTTTGGGTTAGTTTCAGAACTGATTTGACAGGGACAATCCATGCACAGAAGTGGAGGGAGTATAGAAAGCCATCACTGCGCTTTGAGAGCATAAAAAGACAACTCAGGGCCTTCAGGGTAGGACCAGCAGAAAAGGATTGACGTTGAAGACTGCAGTGTCTGAGAATCAGACCCCTGCTGTGAAATCAAATGTCTTCTCCAAGGCACCTAGGCTTGCCAGATGGGATACCCGTGGTGTCCCCGTGGTTTGATTGTGGAGTTGAAGAGCTTGAAAAAGGGTCTTGCATACCTCAGCAGCTTGGAAGAGCTCAGAGATCTGAGAGTATGTATCAGAACCACAACACCAGGCTGCTAATAA
The DNA here is from genome assembly GCF_009769625.2 of Cygnus olor. Classification (NCBI taxonomy): domain Eukaryota; kingdom Metazoa; phylum Chordata; class Aves; order Anseriformes; family Anatidae; genus Cygnus; species Cygnus olor. Next base: position 20,180,788 of record NC_049174.1, read on the forward strand.
TTATTACCATGATTGTATGCTACTAAATTTATTTTAAAATGAATTCAAACAGGCTCCGGTGAGAGATATGTGCATGTACACTTTTGTAATCCTTAGGCAGGAAATGCAACATGTCTAAGGTCCTCGTGCATCATCATGTATGTATATCTGGTAATTTAGCATATACCAAGCAGCCTGTAAACACTAAGTACAACTTGCCCAGGAAACTCGGAGTGTCTGACCAGGCTATCTGGTTGATTTACTTTTGTGTATGCAGTGGATTCATGTGATTGATAGCTGCATGCTAGCCATTTGTCCAGGTTAGGCAAATATTTCCCAGTGTGGTTTCTTGGTGACTCTGTTCATAGCACTGGAGATTGAAATCCCAAACAAGTGCCCAACACCCTTTTCTTTTACTTTCCCTCTTTAGGCAAGATTTCTAGAGAGAAAATGGAAGAGGCAAACATGTAGTCACCCTTCCTCAGCACATTTGGAATCCATTCTTGGATTCATGCATATAATTCTAAGTACTCACTGTAAGATGTCAGAGAAAGCTTCCATGCCCCATTTGGACAGGCTGTAGCCACCTCCTACAAATGCCATGAGGCCTTTGGCATTCATTAGATTGACTACTGTTCCCTTATTTTTTTTCAGAAGTGGTAGAAGCTTGAACATGGTTTCAATCAATCCCAGTAGATTAATGTTCAGCACTGAGTGGAAGTCATCAATTCTCAGCCAGTCAGTGGATGCCACAGGTGTTCTTCTTCAGCATTGCTCACCAAGCCAACAAGCCCTACGAGGATTCCAAAATCATTTATTTTCTGTATGTGGTGATATCTTACCTTAGGGTTTCATATGTAGTATTGGGAGCCAAACACACGCTCTGCAAAAACTTCAGTGAGATGAATACAGCTGTCTGGGGCCTGATTGTAAATGTCTAAATCTACTCTGTACATTTGGCAAAATTTCCAATGATCTTAGGCAATGACTCTAAAAGAATATGGGTAAAATATTAAAGGAAAATGTTTTCAGTTGGAGATATGGGCCACTGTACTGGGTCTATTATCCACTGAAGTATGTGGGCTCCTAATGTGCACTTCTCGTGAAAACTGAAGAGTCTAGCTAAAAGTGGAAAGGCTGATTTTCCTGGGTTGGGGTCTAAAGGTCTAAACTAAACATGCAGAATTAGTCAATGCTTTTAAAAATATTAGCTTAACCCTGTGTATTGATAATGTTGCTTTACTACCTTATAAATTACTTGAGGAGCTTTAGATAAATAGTGACGCTTCTGAGAGGACAGCCTGTGCCTGGAAGGAGAGGCTGAAGGTTCAGAGCTCAGTCTCCCTAGAGGGTGTCAGAAGGAGGTGACAAAGTTACCAGCGCTTACCCTGACCGGGAACGTGTCGCTGGAAGCAGGGACCTGCGGAGGATCAGCAACGTTGAGGAGGTAAGCTCAAATTACTATTTTGATCTTGCCTTCATTTGTTGCATTCAAGGATGGTCTAGAACTTTGCATGATGAGGGGAGAAAGTCGTATTGGTAGAAGATACTGTTTTTTGCTGTTTCAGCTACTTAATTAATCAGCTTATTGAATATTTGATACAACTGCATGGCACAGCCTGTAGTTGCAGTGCCTTGACCCCCTTTAGCTGTCCTTAACAATATCCGGTCTGAGTTGTCAGCACTAAGAAAAAACAACGTATATTGTCACAGTCGAATATATTTACCATGCAGATCTTTTATCACCGTGTGCCAAAAACAGAACTTAGGCCTTGCCTTTTAACTCCACTCATGGGTATCCAGAGACAAGCTCTTCCTTTGTTCTAGACAAGTACTCAGAGATGCATGACAGCAGTATTAAGAGCTACCTGTGTAACAACTCTAAGAAAACTGGCTGAAATGGCAAGCATTTAGATGTTACAGGTAGTGCAGTTGCTATTGTGTGCATTACAAAAATCACACTAATTCAGCTATGTAAAAACACTATTTGGCTTGCTACAGGAGTGGTGAAAGAGCCCTGTGCCAGCTGTTTTTAATTGGGTGAGCTAGTTTTATTGCCAAGAAAGTTCATTCCAGTACAAGTTAGCACCCTCCCCCGACAAGATTCTTCAACTGCACCAACAAGAGTCTGAAAAACACACCAGGGAATGATCTAGTTTGAATAGCTAGATTTTTAGGCACCCTGTTGGCAAAAGTGTGGGTAAGCCCAGAAACGTTGCTGAAGAGAATCTTTTTGAACTGAGAAGTGGCAGAACTGAACAGTGAATGTGTTTTATCAGTAAGAGGAAAAACTCTGCGGGTAGCAGAGAGGCTCCAGAACTCTTAGCTAGACCAGGTTTGGTTATACTGCATTATTTTTCTGGGAACTGACCTTGCCACGTACCCTTGCCAGCAGTCTCCTCTATCACAAATACCACAGCTCTGGTGAATGCTGCTGGAGTCAGCCCAGTCCACGTTCACTGCCTTTAGGGAGAGTGAGGAGCAGGACCATAGCTCTTGGCCTCTCTTTCTGTGACACATGCAGCAGTGACGCAAAATTCCCTTTTGTCAAGCCATTTTGCCAGTGCACTTCCAAGTCTGGTGTCACAGCCTGTTCTGAAGACATACTTTCCACTCAGGTTTCTCACTCTGTACTGTCTCTGATGAGCCAGTAAATGACAAGAGAAAGTACAGAAGCAAAAATTGCTATGTGCAGTGAGTCTGAAAGTGAGAGCTATTAGCAAATAAGTTAGTGATCTGGAAATGCAATGAAGTAAACATGCTTGGCCAATCCACCAACTTCCTTAGACTGAATTCCCGTAAGGGGCTTTGTTTCTGGTTGCAGCCCTTCCAGCTCACTGTAAGTTAGAGGAGAGCAGGGGTTAGGAGCTTTGGCGCAATGTAATTGTAATCCATGAATAATACATGCCTTGGCAAAACCTTCTCCTGACCTCCTTTTCAACAGTTTTCTACTGTTTGCAAGTTTTACTTGCCAATCTTCCTAGTCAGCTTCATCCTCTCAGGATGTTTCAGATGGAAAGGAATGACTGCATCAGTTCTCAGAGTGGTGTCTGATGGTGGCTCTTTTTTGTGAACTCTGGCAATTATTTGTGCTAATACTGGAAAGAGAGGAATTCTTTCGGGAAGAAGGACAATTCTCTTTGACTGTCTGTATGATGCCACCCAGTCTGCTTTTCTAATCTGTAGCATGGAAGCAGACTGAGCCAGAGAATGACCAGAAAAGCCGAAGCTGTAATGGTGGGTCTGCAGACTAATTTGTTCTGTGATTTGTGTTGTGTGACGGTGACCCATTTGCTCTCTGCTCCTTAGACAAAAGAGACATTGGGACAGTCTCTGAGCCTTCTGTCTCCTTCCTCATTCCCTGTCTAGTGCTGGTACAGAGTGAAGTAGAATATATTACATGGGAAATGTGTTTGCATAAATAAATGGGGAAGTGCATGGAGATGCTGCCCTCAAAAAAGTACTGAGGGAACACAAGGTTTTCTGACTCAGGTGAGGAAGATACTGTTTACTTATTACAAAGAGTTCTGATAAGTGTAGAATACAGTTCTTGCCATTGGAAAATCTTCATGATTGATTATTGTCTTTCTATTTGTACTTTTGCTTTGTGCAAGAATTTAACTAAATTCATTAGAACCCATATGTATGGGAAGGCTGGTCAGTGTCTTCCAGTCATCCTGCTAAAGAGAAACTTTTGTACAGGTGCTGAGCAGTCACTTAGGCTGTAGTTGCGTACATACGTGTACAGGTGCAGACACGATTGTATTCAAAGAATGAACTGATATATTAAAACAAAGGAAATTATGATTATTTTTAAATCCTGCAAGTACTCTAACAGGAAGGGGTGTTTTTTTACATTTTTCGTTAACTCACAGATGTGTGAAGTTAAGCATTCGTTTGGCTGATTTTTGTGTGACATCCTTCCTACCTTAAAACTTGAATGGTAAAGGAAACTCACTGTATTAGGACTGGTTGCTAGAGTCCTTCTAGTGTTCTTGATCCTACTGAGTTAGTGAAGTGATCTGGGTTTATTTTGATTTTAAACTCCACCATCATCTAATCAAGTAGGAGTGGACAGAGTCTCAGAACCTGATAGTGAATGAATGTTGGACTCATTAAATAATGACATCAGACACAGCTGATACATGACCAATGACAATATTCATTGCCACTTAATAATGTTATTTGACATAGTTGGATGCCTCTGTAGCTGTGGATATGGACCTCTGAGCTACTGGTTAACTCTCTCTGATATGAAAATGTTAAGCAAATATATGCAGATAAGAATTTGCTTCTCCTTCCACTGCAGTCTGCAGGAAGGCTCCATTAAAGTTTTTGGATGTTAGATTGGTCTCTGGGCTGCACCAGTTGTTTTAGCAGCCTGTCTCCCTGTTGTGTCAAGGCTAACAGAACTGGCCCTCTAGTTCTGGTACCTCAGCTGGATACTTGGCTTTTTTGCTGCGAATGTCCCTGTAAAATCTGACAAGGATCACAGTGCTCCTGAATGTGTGCACTTTGGAATCATTGTTGTAATGTTTCACTCGGTGACATTTATTTTGTGAGAGGACTTACAGAATGTGCTTTGACAAAGCACCGTTAAAACACTACAGAAAAGTTGGTTCAGCTTGCAGCAGGGGCTCTGTGAAGTCTGGCCAGGCTGCACACTTGACTCCTCTAAGAACACCTGGGACTACTCTGGTTAGCACCAGTGCCTGCGTTTCACTAGCAATAACTGGCACAAAAGATCTGTAAGGCCTGGGGCTGAGAGGGCAGTGCTGTGTGTGGAGCCTCCGCTGCTCATCCCTCCCCATCAGCCCTGGGCTGTGTCCATAGCCTGCAGTCCCAAAGCCACCAGTTCTCCACAGGCACCCAGTGCTCCCTCTCCAACAGCATGTGGCCATTTGGTGCTGAGCACCATGGAGGGCTTTTCTCTACTGGAGCCTTTTGCCAGTATCTATTCTGCTAGATGACGTCTAATCTGCTGAAAGGAGACTGGGTCAGAATCACAAACAGTTTCAGTTAAAATTTTCCTCCAAGAAAATTGGCTAGTTCTGTGAATGTGCAATGTTGCACGAAAATAGTTCTTGTCTGATAATTCTGCAACACTAAAAAGCCTCTTCTCTGTCAGGGGCATATCAATTTTGAAATAGCTGCCTGTAGTGGCAAAGAGTGTGTTTCCAGGGAAAATGTCAGCTTGGTATTTCAAGTTTTGATATATTTCCAGAAATATTGAATTCTGATTACTAGTGTAGCCAGTAAATAGCTAAAGGCAAATTCTACTTCCCATTAAAATGCTGATATTTGCCTAGCAAATTGAGAACTCCTGGGACGGAGCTTGGCTTCTTGCGAACACACAAGTGCCATTATAAGAGCAATTGATTTTAAGGAAAAGCAGCGTGACTACACTGAGAGCCCTTTTAGATCCTTAGATGACTGCAAAATGCAGCATCCCTCTGCATCCCTGCAGTATAGGAAGCTGAAGCACGTAGATCCTGCTGAAGGGGCACATTACTGTTTTACTCCCACAGCAGGTGTGCTTGGGCAGTTGTGCCAGAGAACCACAGGCCAGGTGAGGTTTGGGGTCTGGATACACCTTGGATTTCTTTATCCACCACTGTGCTTACAGTGCAAAACCTGCAGAAGTCAGCGTTCTGCTATGGCGTAGCGTGGCCTACCAGGCGTGCTGAGGAAGAGCTGGCAAAGGGAAGTGTATGGCCTCCGTTCTTCAGAAGCAGCACTCATGTAACCCTTGGGGGAAGGTTTAGATGGGTCAGGCAGTGCTCTGACAGGTCGCCCAGCAGCTCTCCAGATACTGCAAAGTACAAACTTTAATAATCAGCTACCCTGCCAGTGCTACAAAATCTCTAGTTTTCAATTAACAAACTGAACAAGTACACAGGCACAAACACATCACGTTTCCCACTCTTATGTGAGCTATTCCTGCACGTGCAGGGCTTTGCACATGTGTTTCATAGGAAAGAGGTGCTTTTTTGCTGGCTGTGTAAAGAGGACAGTGTGAGAGTTCAGTTCAGTGATCAGCAAGTAATGTAAGATCTGCCTTAATCTGTCATTGTAAAAGGAATGCATATCCAAACTCTCCTCCTCAGTATTTTGCATGGAGTCAGTCCGGTGAAATGAGGGCTGATTTCTCAGCATGACTGTATCTTTCCTTGTACTGCTTGCAGTTCACATTTTTTTTTCACCACATCATTGGTAAAAAACACAGGGCAAATAAAGCCCTGTAAACTCTTAGGTGACTAAACCAGTCATTCAAAATAGAGGAGTTGAGAAAGATTCCAGATGTTCTGAAGAACATTACTGAGTCAGCATTTTATTCAGCACCTGTAGGTGCTTAGATAAGCAACAATTGATTAAAATCCTTCCTAGAAAGGAGGAGACCACATGTTCTCTCTCATCCGTGCACTCAAAAACAAGTGCTTAATTTGTTCTCTTAGCCACTCTGCATATAATGGGTACTGCTCACTGTAATATTAGACATGAGCTCTGTTCTTGCACTGGTGCTCACATTCTGGGGAGACATCTGCAAGCTCACTGTGTACCTCCAGGTGCTCACAAGTTGACTTCACCAGTTATTTCCCATGTCAGAACATAGAAATTGCTTGAGACAAACTCATAAGCTTGTGCACCAACACATGCGTGGTGGTAGTTTTCAGAAAAATCCCTCTGTAAATTCTGTGTGATGGTTTTATGTTGGCTGACAAACACAGTCCTTCTCCTTGCTGTTGATAATTAATGACTTGTGCTGTGATGCTTCTATCTCAGGGACTTGCTTACTATTAATCCTCCATGATAAGCTCCATCCCTGACTATTCTACTTTTGTTGTATAAGCTTTGCTGGCTATATGTAGTCATCTGTAAAGCCTGGGGGACTGTCCAGACTCACTAGAGAGAATTAACCTATTCAGTTGGGAAGGACTGACCTGTGCATTGTGTTGAAACCAGCAGGAATCTTCCCATTGATTTAACTGGGATAGGTTCAGACCTCCATCTTTACCCCTGCAAGTGAGTGAATTGTTCTTGGTAGGACTTGGTCTTTTGGGGACAAAGATTGAGGAAGATATATCCTTGTGTTTGTCAGCTCTCAGGGACAAAATTATTTGCTCTAGTCCAGGGGCAGCTTTATGTTACTTTAAACAAATCAACTGCCTGAGTAACTAAGCAATATTTTTCAAATAAAATTTGAATTCTACCAACTGTGCAAGTAAAAGCTCTACAATTTGCATGAAAAAAAGACTCTTAACATATGACTGCTTGGTAGTTTGTTGGCTACCTGGCCCAGAGTCTGCTGGGCACTTGTGATTCAGCTGCTCTTGTCTGAAAGTGCAAGCATAGCGCCTTTCCCCCAATTTTCACTCCTCCCCATTAGCGCTGCGTGGCCTTCACTCTCAGATGCTGCAGAAAGAGAGGAGGCTTGTGCAGAGACCCTTCTCAGTGGTAGAATGAATGAATAAGCTTTTGGTGAAAATTGATCTGAAACTAACTGAATAAGAAGAAAACTAAAACTGGGGAATCCAAGCGAGGTTGCAGGATGGAGCTGGAAGTGATCTGGCCCTGAGCAGATGACCCGCCTTTGGCAATCAGAGGCTGCCAAGCCTGGCTGGGAACCCCTGCCAGGAGCTGTAGAGGTTTGTCCTCTGCTTGGTGGGCAGCTTCCTTCCCCCTTTGGTTCCTCTGCCTAGTCCTGTCTGACCTGATTCAAACGACAGGCTCTGCTGTATGGTTGAAGTGACTACAGAACAGCCTGCTACCAGCAGGCAAAGCCTGTTGCAGAGGAACATTTATCCAGCAGTGTCAGGCCAGGATTCCTGCTGTTGCAGGTACCAGTTCTCTGCCACACAAATATAGGAGGCAAAGTTTAAAAGGAGTTTCTCTACTGCAGATTTAGGCTCAGTATTCTGCTTTGGAACTGCAGAAAGCTGCATAGATCCTGCTTAGTATCTTGGAAAACATGCTGGTGGAGAACACGCCATCAGAATCTGTCACTTCGTACAATGAAAAGTGTCTTAGCAGTTGCAATGAACAGCTGATATTTTTCCTGCATTGCTAATTTAAATAATATATTTACAGCTAGTGTGCCTTTTCCCAAATTCTTTTTGAACTTTACTCTAACCATTGCAGTGCTAGGGTCTTGCAGCAGCTGATAGTAGACCTGTGGTTTGACAGGGGCTGACATAAGCCAGCCAAACTTCGATTTCTAAAGATACAAATTGGAGCAGGTGTTGCTATTTTCTACTTTCTTTGTTTTACTTCTTCAATCACTTTTAGCTGAGTAATCTTGGTGGAAAAAATGCTTTAACTTCATATAGAGAGAATGAGGCTCTGTCTGAGGTGCTGCCAGGGCTCTTAGTTCAGGGGACACCATTCACATCACTAGGGCCTCATGCTGCCTGTTCTGCAGGAGTCAAGTTTGTCAGTGACAGAGGTGGATTGAGCTCTTGCCTGGAAAACTAACAGCTCAGGCTGACTGGGACAGGGAAGCCACTAGCTCACCAGACAGCTATACAGCAACCTTTGGCTTTTGTGTTAAATGAAGAGAACTTGGTTTTCTATTACTTTGCTTGACGTAAAAATATTTGTAAAATCAAACTGACAAAAGCAATGCCACCAATAGCTAGTTCAAAGGTATTCACTTCAAATGTGCTCTGGAAAGAATGACCTTTTCAGATAACTGAGCTCTAAACGAAATGACCAGACTAAAGCCTAAGCATAAGCTGCACTGAGAAAAGTAAAAAAAAGTGTTTTGCAGGCTCCAAAGAAACTAAATCGAAAACCAACGATACAAGGGTAGCCACTGGGTAACTTGCTCTTTAGCCTGGTCATATCACAGCAAATTCACTAGGGTGGGGAAAGCATTTTTTTTTTTTTGGTTGCAGGCCAGTTTCCATGGCAGTGGGAAATGACTTCCTGAGCAATGTGCAGCTGCGGGCATGAGGTGGGGTCTCTGTGTATCTCGGCTGCTTTGTCATGATGAATTCCAGCAGCGCCGGATCGTAGCAGGCACTTGTGTTGTCAGGAACAAGAGAAGAGCTGGTCTGCACCTCACAAAACACAGGGTCGTTATTATTATGCCAAGAAATAACTTCCAGACCAGAAGTCTTGCAAGCTCAGAATTAAAAACAAACAAACAAACAAAAAACCATCAAAATGTAACACGTTAGCTCTTCAGTACATAAATTGCAGGCATTGAGTCCCTGTAGCTGGATCCACTCCAAGCCTTGCAGAGTCCTGCAAGTGGGACATGATGTGAACTGCAACCATCTGAGCAATTCAGGCACTTTATTTTGCTCTGTCTCCAGTTAGGACTGCACCTTTCTTTTGTTGGCCTCAAAAGTGAATAGGTGTTACTGTGCTAAAAAAAAAGCAGCATCAGGAAGAAGACTTTCTTCTCTCCTTGCTAGTTTATATTGCAAGAGCTCAGCTCTCTCAGAGGAACGCCCTGTTTCCATTCCTTTCTCTGCCTGAAATGACAGAACTCTTCCAGCTGTGGGGGCTTAAAGTTGCATTCTCTGCTTTCTTGGGATACTTTTGTTGTGTGTATCTTTGTGAAAATTGGAACCTCTGAGGCTTCTCAAACTAAGCACCTAAAAGGTGGAGGAGCTGAAAAGTCACAGCCATTTCTGTAAGTTTATTAGTTCCTTCGTTCTCTCTGGTTTACACTTTAGAAATGAAATAAAGTAATAAAAAAAAGTAGTTTATTTTTTAATAGGAGCAGATACTGAAGAAATAGATGTATTTCTTACATTTATAGGGCATGAGGGTGTGTTTCAGGTATGGTTTGTATCATGTTGATGTAAAGGACAAATCTTACGGAATCGGCCTTGTCTGCAATGAAGAATATATTGGCAAAGATTTAGTTTGCATGGGAAGCTGCAGGCTTTGCTCTGTTTCTCAGGAGTAAGAAGTCTTGTACAGCTGCTGGCATTCTTGAAAGGGGAGTCCAAAACCACTTCGCATCCTGCCCAATGATGTAATGGGTGCGTGGATAGAGGCTTGTTAGGGCATGCTCCATGCACTCAACAACCAGGGAAATGTCCTTGTTAAGACAGATCTTGGTCAGTTTTTCTTTCTTTGCTGCATCTGTAAAACTCAAATAAAAGACCGTTCAGTGACAGACAGGAAAAGTGACTTTTAACTCTTCATCCAACACTGATTTGTGCGGTTTCACTAAGGAACTGGTATTTGTTGTTTCTCCCTACAGAAGAATTCATAGCAGTTTCTGAGGACCAACTAGCCCATCCATAATGATGATGTGATATAGTTTACTCCCGAACCTGCCTAATTACCCTTTACTGTGGCATAGTCATGGCACAACTGGGTTTGTATTGCAATGACAGTAGCTCAGAATAAACCTAACTGTGAAAAAGGCCAAGGGAAACAAATGCTGTGGTGGTTATAAATGAGTCTCTCTTAGTAAGGAAATTGCTTTGCAGGAAGCTGTGAAATGCAGTTGTAAAGAAGAAACTTGACGGGTGAGAAAGCCTAAGGAACAAAAGACAAACAGCTTCTGTTGAAGCAGGTGTAAGCAAGTAGTCTCTGTCAGGCAATTCCTGAATGGCTTCATCACCACTGGGGCTAGCAGAAGCAAAGGGAATTTATCCCTATTTGATTACTGAATAAATAAATAATAATGACAGAAAAACACAGCAAGCACATTGGTTACATCATCAGATAAATGTTTTTCTGTTTGGGAGTTTGCTCAAAAGCTACACGCCAACACAAATAATTAATCTTTAACTGAGATTTGAATAAAGTTTCCCTGAACGAGTCTTTTGTGTGGATAGCCATATTGTGATGCAGGGGCATTTGAAGAGTAACTTTTCCCATGTAATCTCTTCAATAAGTCAGAATGATTAGAAGATATAATGCCCTTTTGCAAGGCTTTCTCAGCAAGAAATACATTGCTTCTTTTTATTCAAATGGCTGGAAATTGCCTCACCTTTCTGAAAATACTCCTCTCCATATTGCTTTTTAGTGCTGGGAGGAAGCTGATTCCAAATAATCTCCTTCTCTTTCAGAATCTTTACTGGACTGGATAATGGTGTTTTGAACAGTCCAGGCTGAATGCAAGAAACATTAACTCCAAAAGCTTTCATATCTCTCCTGCAAAGACAGCACAACAATTTAATCTCATTAGACATTCTTATTAATATTGTGGGATTATTTTTTAAGTATTTTTGTATAATTTTTTCTGTACTAATACTTTTATTTCTGGCTTTACATGGCACACCAGCACACAAATACTGTGAGGCAAGCACAGTTGTGAACTTTCAGCTTGTTATCTCAAAATGAAAGAGGGATGAACTATCTTACCTGCTTGACAGAGTGTGAACATGTATAGGCAGTGACTGTGCAGTAGCTAGCATATTGTATTTCACATCCTATTTCACCTTGCAGTTGCTCATTAGTGATCTGACTTGCCCGTAAGACTGTCTGGCTACCTAAATGTAAGTATCTAGAGCCATTTTACATGTCTTAGTGAGTACCTCTTAACCTCCATCTGATGCTCCAGATTGGTATGCATCCTTTTGGCCATGTCTCCTATCTGTCAGCCCTGTGCAAGTGTCTTGGATACCTCCTGGTATCTAAAATGGCCCTATATATTTAGGTACACAAATTGTTACTTGTTTTACATGAAGAAGCCATAGCAGTCTACAGAATTAGCAGAATTAGTTTGTTATATTCTCTAGATCTCTCTAATGACTGGTATTATTAAGAGAAGACACTCTGGAGAACAAAGCTTAGACAAAAATTAATATCGTGCAATAACTCATTGTATGTGGTTTTGGTGGTGGCGTTCTTTTTTTTTTTTTTTTTCTTTTTTTTCTTTTTTTTTTTTCCCTTTGCTCTGGATGGGCTGCTGTAGGCAGTCTCCAGGTGCACTTTTAAACAAGAAAATTAGGTTCATACTGCAGAGACATCTCAGTTCCCTTAAGTGAAACCTCATCTGCAATAAGGCCCCTGTGCACACTGAGGTAAGTTAGTTATGAATATTCAAGAGTACCAACTACACCACAGTACCACCTCAGGACACCTTATGTGCCAAACAGGCTTTGTATCTTAGTCTTCAAAAGTGACATAATCTATGCTGAGAAAAGGCACTTTTAAAAAGAATTAGCCCAAAGTGTCTAGTATTTTTCAGTTTTATATCAAGTGCCAGGCTTGTAGATCAGCTTCTGTTCTGCATGTGCTAGTTTTCAGTTAGTCTGTTAGCCTAGGAAACAAAGAGTGGTCTTTCCTCACAGTATGTTATACCTTAAGCTGTCATTAAATCCTTCTACCCCGAACTTTGAAGGGCAATAACCTCCACTACTGAAGGCTAGGCGACCTCCGACACTGGATACGTTTACTATCCTTCCCTTTGCTTGTTTTATCAAGGGAAGCATATTTATTGTAACATTTATGAGTCCAATTAAATTAACTTCAATTGGTTCTCTAAAGTGCTCAATATCCAACCAGTCTGTAGGAGCGGATGGCCCTATAATTCCAGCATTATTAATAAGTCCCCAGAGACCTGCAAGGAAAAAAAAGAACATTAGGAAGCAAATTTTTGCTTTATGTGGTAGAATAATTGAACTGGGTGAGACTTCACAGCGAGTCAGTGATGGGCCAAAAGGACAACAAATCTGATTTGACCTTACTCATAGCTTTTCATGGGGAACAAGATCACTTTTTGCTGGAAACCAAGCACAGTTTTGAATAAAAGCAATCTGAACAAGTTCTAAGCAATTTTATGAAGAGAGGAAAGGTAACATGGAGATTAGAATTTAACCTTAAGTATAATCAGTACTATGGCACATCATAATAGACCTGATTTAAGGCTCAAAGTTAGCAGAATCCAGCCCATGAATCTTGTGCCTTTGTAAACCCTACTGCAATACTAGTCCAAATGAAATCAATTAGCATCGGTAATAGGAGCAGCAATTTGTCTTGCATGACTTATTGGGTCAAAAAACCAGGATTTTTTTATTTTTTTGGGTGGTCTGCAAAGCAATATTTCAAAGTAGTTACATTTATTCCCTATAGTTCGCAAGAACATATATTTTTTGCTATGTTAGAGTGAGTGCTTACAAGTCATGTATTAAAAGTTTTCAATTTTTAAAGTAAGTATTCTTTAAGCTTGTTAAGCAGAATTTCTTTAATTTGTTCCTTAGCCTTGTAACATAGCACAGGAGGTGCTGAGCACCCATGCCCAAACCCAGAAATGCATGCGAGTGCAAGCAGTCTTGATGAAGGTTCCAGGAACTGGATTTCTGTTCTTATAACAATGTGTCAATAAGCCTGACTTTTTGAGGAAGCATTCGCAGATACTTAGCTGTCACTAACCACTAAGTAGACGTATAAGACATGCCTCTAGTGAGATCTCCTTCCATGTTTCTGGAAGGCGACAAGACATCCATACACACTTGTCAAATGTCAATTAGAGTAAACTGTGAACATAGCATGGTGTTTTGGGGGAAACTTTATTGCAATTCTTTTTTTTTTTCTTAATTTATTTTTAGTTTTGGAAGGCAGATATCTTGGCACTTACCTTCTGACTGAACTTCAGCTTTGATCCATGCAGCCACTTTCTTAACACTGTCTGAATCTCTCACGTCCAGCAGCACTGTCTGAAGCTGGTTAGAGGTCACAGCTTTCAGCTCCTTGGCACCTGTCTCAGTTAGGCAGCTGGCAAAAACACGGAATCCCTTTTTATCAAAAGTCTTTGCTGCCATATTCCCAAATCCTGTGTCACATCCAGTGATGAATATATATTTGCCAGTGAGATTTGTAACCTTCATCCTGTCTCTTGCCCTCCAATGCCACCACAGAGAGATGATGCCAAGGAAGAGTACTATGTAAAAAAGCATTTTTACTGAAGTCGTTTGGACACGTTCTTCTGAAATGAAAAACAAAAGTTGCTAGTTATTAAGGTATAGTTGGTTGTTTTTTCCCAAGTTACATGTCTTTATGAATGCTTATGGCCTGGAAAGCAGGAGATACCTAATGCAGTCGGCTAAGAAAATAATTTGAAATAGATGTAACGGTGTGCAGATCTTTACAACCGTTACTTGTAGACAACCCATCTCTACAAAGCAAGATGCAGTGAAGTTGCATGTACTATGACCAAATTTTCTTCTGGCAAAACTTAATTTAAGAAGAAATTGCAAACACCTGTCATGTTTTTAACCCCCCTAATAGGAACAGGAATACCACTGTTATTTTCTGCACATAGAGCTGCTTTCTGTTCTGACACGTGAAGTTTTTATTTTGTAATTTTTAAAATAATATATATATTTTATATAATTTTGATTTATAATTTACTGTCAATTTTAATAGTTTTATAATACTGTATTATTTTTATTGCAAGTACTGTGGCTGCTCATGGTGCTTCTTTACATAAACCGGTATGCTGGTGAACGACAGCTTCTTGTGCTGGCTGGTATTGCAAAAGCTGTAATGCAGAGATGCTAGTTTTTGTTGCTTAACTTCCTCTGCAGCATCAGTATAGAGGAAAGTGTGATGAAGTAATTAGGCAGCTGCCCTCCCCGTGTGGGTTTTCATGGTTACTTTGTCAAGACGAGGAAACTTTTTTCTCTGTATATGCAAGCATTGCAGACTGAGCAGAGGGGATGGTTTCCCTTCCCCTGTGGCAGCATTAAAATTACCATTCTGCCTTTCTTGCCTGCACCCACCCCAGGTGCTACAGCTCAGTGGCAGGGCCAGGCTGGCTCCTGGAGCCAGAGGCAGACCTGCCTGCTTGGCCTCGGCCTGCCAGAGGCCCCGTGCTACCTCAGCTCATGTGGGAAGGCCTGGGTGGCAAACCGGGAGCCCAGGGGAAGAGACTGCTGGAGCAGGGGACACAGTTCTGCTTCAGCTGTGGAGATGTTAACTAAATAATGAGTAGGTTAACATAAGGAAAACATAGTATGGGTTTAATCTTTAATCGGGTCAGTAAATAAAAATAAAAGCCGAATTAGCGAAGCTGGTGGAAGAAAAGGCTCATCGAGGCCCATTTTTGCTACAGCAACAGGCACGTCTACAGACATGGGATTTGGACAGTGTGGTTGATGGTTAACTTCTGGTCCCTGTGGTTGTTAGTCAGTGGGTTGGTGGGACTTTATATTAAAATAATGAAGTGCTGAAATTTCAAGGACTTCAGTCAGAGTACTTTGTACAGACTGCGTTTCCAACTCCAGCCTGCAATGTATACTGAAAGGTGCCGCACCTGCCCTCAGTCGCAGGATGTGGCAGTGTAAAGATCTAATTTTTTGTAGGGGCCACAAACCAAAGAAGAACAAAACCAGAAGGCTAATCAATAAAAAGTATATATATTTTTTCTAGTTTCCAGGAGGGAGGGTAATAAGAGACCCTGGGTCAGAAGCCCTGAAGTCATTTTGGAGAAGTGTTTGGGAGAGCTGAGGCACGCAAGCCAGGCAGGCCCATGAGGAGGTGCCATCTTGACAAGAACTGCTGAGGTAACTGAGGAGCCTGGATGCTGGGGGTGGGGGGAGGCACTCTCAGAGAGGTATTTGTGAAAGTTTTTATTTTTATTTCAACACATTGAATCACTATTTTGACAAAATTTACAGGTTTTTTTTTTTTCCTGTCTTTGCTGTTTGGATTTGCACAAAAGTTTGGAATGGAGAAAAAATACATACAAACTTTAGTCAGATCAAGGGGGCAAGTGAGTGCATATCCTGCTTCTAGTATGTTAGTTTCAAAAAGCAGACAGTGAGAAGCTAACTATAGAAACAGGGCAAGTAACCAGAGGTAATTCCCTCACCCTGTATCTCCCAACCTTCTTGCTGGAGCAGCTCTAGACATTGTTTTGCAGTTTCAGGATAGCATGTTTTTGTGGCCAAGAACTAAATGTGTTATGACTTAGTGACATAGAGCAGACTTAGACCATGGGAGGAGAAATGTTTGTTTCATTCTGTGTGTTAGCCTCCCACCCAAACGTATCCACGCCTGGCAATTACCCACTTGGACTTCATACTTTCCATAGTAAGAGAAGATCACCTTTACACAAACATCCCTATTGTGCCAAGAGGTACTTTCCGTATTTCACTGTAAGGAAAGTATCAGCTATTTCCCGTTTCAGTGAAGAAATGTAGTCTGGTCGCAAAATAGGAAAGCGACTTCTTACCAGCAAACAATTCTTTGCTTGCAGCTAAAACTATAAAAGCAGGCATTGAAAGAGGAAGACTTGCTCTTCCCTTAGGTGCAAAAAGGAGGTTTTTGCTTTGTGTAGAATACTTGCTAAAGGTCTTTAGAAATTGCAGTAACTTTTTCAAAATTTATGCTAGGTTGAAAGAGGTAACGTACATAACCACCTCATGGGATTAACATAATTTCCTTTTTAATAGCATAAAACTCAGAACAGTAAGCTCCATGTAAAATACACTTCGCCTTGTGCAAGAAGAATACTAAGTCATGTTTGTATAATTGCTGCGGTGCCAAGAAAAGAATGAAGAGACAGCATGGGGGTACCTGCCAATCTGACCAACTGTGTGCTTATACTGACAATTCCTGCAGCTTCCCACTCTTCCAGTCTTTGCCCTGATCAGAGTTCCAGAGAAGGGACTCTGTTTTCTTCCAGCCTGAATTTGATATTTGTGTCCTCTAAATATATTTATTACTGTGATAGTTTTTTTCAGACAAAATTGATAAATAGTATGTAATACCTGAAACTCCAAGAATGGATGTAGAAGTCAGATGCCTAGTAATTCAAGCTGTAAACTGCATGTACTTTAATTCAAACGTTGCTTATTTAAAAACCAGGGTACAAGAAGATAGATTTAACTAGCTTTATTTAGTATTCACTTTACTGCAATTTCATATTATGTAGGTGTAAAAATGATGATAACACGTATAGCAAAACAACAAAAGTAATTTCAAAGACCTGGAAAAATAAAGATGCCAACAAATTGGTTTGCTTTGTTTTTCAAAGGACAGACAGATAAAGCATAATGTGGAAGCGGAAGTGTACTATGACGTTGAGATTTGCTTTAAAGTTCTTGCAATTTGAAGTACTATCAGTGTATGTGGTACAGTTAAGATGGGAATTATACTCAAGTCAAAGTCATCCAGTTTTTGGCTCCTCGGCCCTGGGATCACTGTACATTAGCTACAAAAATTAATGTGGCTATGAATGGCTACGAAATAAATTAATGAAGCGTGAGAGCTGTCTGCTCAATGCCTTCTGTCCGGCAGGCTAGTCCAGACTGCTGTTCTTGCATACAGACTTCAGCACAAAACACTGAAATAAGCTGATCATCTGGAACCTTAGCCTGCAGTGGCAAACTGAATCTGTTTACCTGGTAGAAAAGTGTGGCCACCTGCTCCTCCATAGCTGTGAGCATACAGAGCTAAATTTCTGGGTATCTTTGGGAAGCTTTGGAAGCATTTTTTATCTGATTGCTGCTACTACCTCTGTTCAATACTGCAATAAAGATCAATGGGTTGTAGACTACAGCTTGGAGCAGAGGAGTCCTCTGCCAAAATAGCACATGGATTTTCATTTCTTACTGAGAAATGATCTGTCCAGGAATAACTAAGATTCATTTTTATTCACTTGTTCCTGTGAACTGTTGGAAATGACAATATACTGGCATAAACAGCCCTAAAATTCAGGGAAAAAGCAATTATTTTACTTCATTTGGCTCAATGAATTTTGATCTTTTTCTTCCTGTGCAAAGAGGTATTAAAATGATGCAAGCTGAAAGGAAAATGTTTCCCCTCAACTCAGACCGTGACTGAGGGGAATTATCCTGATGATATTGCTCACGTTTCATGAAGTAACTAGTATCTATCATCTATTTTGGCTCAGAGATGTTGTATGTGTTCCCTACCAGAATAGGTGGGAGCATCTGTCCTCAGTCTCCTGGATTTACTGAAGTCCTGCTCTCTAGTGTTTTAATTCAGTGGCTAATTCTTCTTTCATTGAAAGGTCTCTAGGGCTGAATCTAGCAATAGAAACTTGAGTTTTCCCTTCCCAGGACATTGGAAGGAGACAGTGCAAGAAAGCTTGAGAAGATGAGGTGCATTTGGCAGTTTTTCCTCTAGAAGTTGTAAAACGGGAAGGTGACTCTGTGGGAGTGGGACCAAAACTGAGCGCTGTATTTTCTTCACCTTGCTATGTTTTCTTCCATCTTTTCCACTCCTATATCCCGCACTGCAAGTAACTATTTTTCTCTACGGCTCTAATATGTGGTGGACAAGATAATTAGTACTATGGTATTATCTCAGTGTTATTCTCAAGGCTATGCTGTGTACTTTGGCAGAGATGTAGACTTATTTTTGTTATGAAAATGGGAGATGACACTAGGTTTGGGTTTGGTAATGCTGTCGCTGTGTGCACTGGAATGATGCTCAACAAGGGAAACAGCTCAGGTGAGCTAAGTTTGATTCTGATGCATTTATGTGCATGAGGACCTTTCACGGAAAGTTTGAGAGTACAGAAGTGAGGGGAGCCAACAGTCACTAAGATTAAGGTAATATCTTTCCATCTTGTTTTACCAGCCAAGGCTCTCTGTAATGAGAACTGATTTCAAAGGGGAACTAAACCAAGTTTGCCATTTACCTGTAAACCCTGCAGGTGACATTGGCTGGGGCCACAGCATTGTCCCTTATTAAAAAGTCCTTGGCAGGCTCATCTCCAGTGAGAGCTCACTACTGCTCAGTAGTTTCCTTGCTTTTAAATATTCATCTTTTAAAAGAAGAATACTAAAAATGTAAATGTCCTGGAAACAGGCAAGCTATGTGTTAGAAAACCAGGATTCCGAGCAAGTTCTCAATCTGAACTTAGCAACTCCAAACCAATTTTCATACTATTCAGCTGATGTTGCTGCCTACTGCAAGGACAGTAGTTAACACCGAATTATTACATGGGTAATAAAGTAATTCTATACTAATAGTGATAAATAATGCTATAATAATCTCTTCCAATACATTCATTGTGAGCACTTTTTTTTTTTTTTTCCAGAGAACTGTCTGGTCTCTTCATGCATAATTGCTTTGCAAGTAGCCTGACTTTATGTTGTGAGATTACATTAGTCAAATTTAAACCCTTCATTAGATGTCAATGAACTGTAACCAGCGTGACCGCGTGGTTATTGACCCAGGTGCAAATAGCCAATGCCCAATTTAAAGATTCAGTCCTGCCAAATGGGTTAGAATAACGAAAACATAATGGGAAATGGTTGGGTGCTTCACTGACTAATTGAACAGAATTCTTCCAATTTGTTCTACAATAGGTGTTTTTTCACAGCCACGGGTGAGTAACAAATATATCATGTTTAATGTTTCAGA
Organism: Cygnus olor; assembly: GCF_009769625.2. Taxonomy (NCBI): domain Eukaryota; kingdom Metazoa; phylum Chordata; class Aves; order Anseriformes; family Anatidae; genus Cygnus; species Cygnus olor. The sequence continues at coordinate 20,200,078 of NC_049174.1, forward strand.
GATAACTGATGGAACTTCCTGAACTTGAAAGGTACCTGCATTTTTCCTTCAAAATAATCTAATCCAAATGCTAAATTTTTGTCTGCACAGTTAGTGCTTTTTGAATGGGACTATTTGAAGAACAAGACATTCAGGTCATATTTTGAAGCAAAGTGTCTTTCTGCATGTATGCTGTCATTAATATCTGAGCAACATAGATTAAAAAAAAAGGGGGGGGGTAGAACTTTTACAACCAGTTTTTAATGCCCTCTATAGCATATATTAATTTATCACTGTTTGCAAAGTACTGCTTTTTAAAATCTAGATTTTGAGTTCCTTAAAGATTTTTGTTTATCAAAAAATCCAGAGGTCATGCTTTCTTTGGCTAGAGTAAAATGCAGTTTCACTTCAGTGCTGTTTCTCATATATTCTCTGTTGCTAGTTTTTATTCTGTATACTCAGGGGCAGATGAGATGATCTAATCTTCAGTTATCTCTGATTTCTATTATCTACATCATTCTTAATGGAGACATCGACATCTGTATTTTTCAAGATGTAAGTGGTCCCCGGATAAACTTCTAGACCCTAAGGAAGGCTATTTTAGTATTCTAATTCAGCTTGCTAATCTTCTATATTAATATAAGGTAATGTATGATGCCTGCTGGACAGGATAGTATGTGGATAGTATTTGATGTGTTTAACTTCAGAAAACAGAGGAAAAAATGTTCTATGTCTGAAATATTGGGCAGTCACCTTTTTTTAAAAAAAAAATAAATAGAAATTGAGGTAATTCCAGAAAGTTTAGCCCTAGCAAATATTTGTAACAAGAATCGCTACTCTAGTCTTTCATCTTTTTTTTTCCCCATTTTTAAAAACTGCATCAGAATTCAGGTTTAAAAATAAATCAGTTGTGAAATACATCATAATGTTAAAATACAGTGTCAGAATAAGCATTGAAGTGAGACTTCTCAGCATGATGACAGCACTGGAAGGGCAGACTGATTTTTACAGTGTTCCACTAAAAAAATTTGGAATAGATATTATGATTTCAAAGTCAAATAATAGCTGAAAGATGATGAGGCAGAGAATGACTTTGCTCTGCTTCGCTTTTGCCTCCTTCATCAATTTACAGTATGACACTATTCTTTATCTTTCTGAAGCAGGAATGCACTTTATTTTTAACCACTTCCTAGCTTTTCCCCTGGGAGCCAGAATCAGTACTATGCTTGTATATCACTTAATTTAAATCAGGTTTATAATTGCTGTGAACTCATGAAGTATTTTAAAGCTGCTAGAATGTGCATGTAAATACCACCCTTAAGGTTTAGATTCATTTTGTTTGCAGAAGAGGAAGGAATATAATTTCTTTACTCCAACAGAACACTTGTTTTCATAATCCAGGTAACATTTCCAAATGCACTAACTTCAGTGTAAAATCAGCTGTTTGTCTATTAGGTCAGCTTTCCTTATGCAGTTCCATTACATGTGTGCTAACCCAAGCAAAGCGGTTTGTACTAGATCTGGAAACAAATGATGGCTTCCTGTAAAAGGACAAATTGCTGGTAAAATTATCATTGTTTGGAGAAAGAAACATGAGTGAATGGTTGAAATTTGTATCTTCTGTGTGTCACTAATTCAGTCATAGATGCTTTAACCATTTGAACCAGAAATCTGTAAATAATAAAAACATCATAGTCTTATTTTTCTCACACTCATGGCTTTCTTTAATTTTAATTTAAAATTTTTTTTGAACATGTCCTTCCTAAAAACACATACCTAGGGTTAAAAAAACAGTCAAGCCTTAAGATTAGTTGCATATTTAAGCTGTATTTTCCTTAGAATCACTTCACTGTGAAGGGTTCCTCACTGTTAAACTCCTTATGTTTTGTAAATGTAGCAGAGGCTTTGTTTACAGATCTCTAGCTTCAACCTCACAACTGAATTGACACTTAAAAAAAAGTCTTGACCTTGTGACTAATGACAAAACTGCCAACATTTTGCTAGCTGATAACCTTTTTTTTTTTTTTTTCCTCTCAAGAAACTTCTGGAACTTTAGGATGATTTGAAATAACAGTTTCTGGAGATCTGTTTCAGACTATTTCAATTAATCAGGCACTGCAAAAGGCAGGATGAAGAAAGCAGATCAAGCTTTGTATTTTCACTGAAGAAGTGAGTGATTTTTTTTTTTCACTTGAGGAAAATTGTTATCATCTTCTTCAGTGAAAACCTAAGCTCAAGTGACATTAAACCACCAGGAATATAGGCTTGCTCTTAAGGGAACCTACTTCTATTTCAATATAAACTGAGTTTTTCAATATAAAACTTTATTATCTGGAAATTAAGCCCTTCTTAAAACTCCTCTTCTGTATGCCAGATGCAAATTCAGCTGAATTGAAATTTAATGGTTTGTAGATTAGACCTCATGTGAAACAGGGTGATGTATATATATGATGCTTTCCTTTCTAGTCAGAAGCGGGTGTTGCATGCCTTCTCTGTTATAAAGTATACTTGGGAATGTGCACATGGTAGAGACTTTAACCAAGGAAAAACATAGCCTTGTTTGAACTATTTGCCATCTGTCTGAGAGAACAGAAAAATTATGATTAAGTTAGTAAATTGTTTCACTGTATGTGGGAATGAATAAAAAACCCTGTGGTTTTACCTAGTCAGTGACTATTGTAGGCCTCATCAGATTTTTTGCTGTTACAGCACCGATTTGGCTTTACCCATGTATTTAAAGAGAGAATTTCGTTCACAATCTAGGGGGTCATGTAACGTGAAGGGGTCAGAATTTACTGACCAGTGGATCAACAAATCCTCTCTGCTCATCAGAAACTTTCAGGCAAGAAAAATGACATCCATAAAGTAGCAATTAATGAACCAATGTCCAAATTGAATGCAGTTCTGCAGAGGTCTGTCTTACTTCTAGTATAATCCAGTAATATTGATAATGACATGGATGACAGAATGTATGATATACTTATTAAATATGAGCATGACATAAAAATGGGAGAGACTGCAGATATGCTGAAGAGCAGGACTAGAATTTAAAATCATCTTAACGAACAGGAAAAATGGGCTGAAAAATTTAAAGTGCTATTAAAATCTGGTAAGAGCAGACAGGAGTAACCAACTGTGAAAATATAGTTTGTAAAGCAACTGGCTCTGTAGAAAAGTGTTTGCAAAAATTGTTTTTTTGGGTTACAAACTGAATGTGAATCAACAGAGTGATGATTTTGTAAAAAAAAAGAAAAGAAAAGAATGTCACACTGGGTTGTATAAACAGGAGTATAATCTGTGAAATGTGAAATAATCCTTCCTTTTACTCAGTGTTGGTAAGACTTGTGCTATACTGCTGTTATGCGCTCATCACTTCAAGAAAGACTTAGTAGAATCTAAAGGAGACTCGTGAGAGTTATCAGAGGTTTGGGAAATACAGCCAACAAAGGAAAATTGAATGAATTGCTTTATTCTTCTGAAGAGGGAGACTTTTTAGTGTTCTCCAAATATATACAGCCTACCTGCAAAGTGGAAGAGTATTATTTCCATATCCACGGTGGATTGCATAAGAAGTAGGGGGCTTAAATTCTGACATGTAAAATTCAGATTAGATATTAGGAAAAAACTTATTTTAGCAATAAGGATAGTGAAGCACTGCAATTGCTTGTGGAGGTCTCCATTTTTGATAAACATCCATCAAAATGACACAAGAATAATTAAATTCTTCCTTGGATGTTTAGAATTAACCAAGAGACTTAGGTCTTTCCAGCCCAATTTACTGATGATGCACATGCCAGAGATGTACTGGTAAAATTCAGGACCAGATGATAAAAGAAAAGAGAAGGGTTCCCTCTGTTACGGTCCTACTGGCCACTTAGCAGCTTGGCCGGGCCTTGCTCACTGCTCCCTTGTAATTTAGGCAGGATCTGTCATATTGGGCTATAATCTACAGATGTCATCTGCATAAAAGCAGTAGTTAATTTTAATATGACCATTAGCAGGGACAGGGTTGTTTGTAGTAGGCTGCAAAGCTCATCAGAGCCACTTCCATTTAAGGTAGGAGGTTCCGAAACCTTTTGAAAGATTTGCACTTTGGGGTGCTATGCAGATCCTTCTCCGAGATGTTTCTCTAGTCTAGTTTCACTGTGCCTGGGTTGTCCATTCTGTTACAACCTGCACTGTAATCGGGGGCATTGCCCTGGGATGAGGGCAAAATGAGGGCAAAGATGAGGTAAGCAGGAATTTAACATAATATTATTATATGTTCAAAGGCTAACATATGCTGATACTATTTTTTTCTCCACCCCTTCTGTTCAGGACTTTGGATTTGAGTAACTGATCATCATGTCTGACCCTGTTGTTCTGCGTAGCATCAAGAGATTGGGAGAAGATAACTGTGCTTTTGACTTGGATGGTAAATATAAGGAGTTTATTCTTCAGTCAGTTTCAGATTTTATAAAGCATGTAAAATTGGTAGTGGGTGGTCTAAGTGGAGCAGATAGTCAACAGAATACAAAGCAAATGCTCTGGAATAAATACACAGTTATGTGGCACCTGCTGCTGTTCTGTGAACCTGTGGGTATACTGTCTGCAAAACAACATTTCTGTAAAAGCTATGTATAACAATCCCTTCTCGTGGACAGTCTTTACTTATCAGCCTACATATTCAGTGTCTACTTAGGTTTTTGTATTCAGCACTTTGGTGTACAAGTAAATGGAAAAAAAGTCAAAAGTTCTGTCTACCCTGGTTTCTAGAGCTGCTTTCATTAAACATATACATCTGTAGTGATATCTCTACTTGGCAGAATACTAATGAGATGTTGCTAAGCAAAGATCTGCATTCCTTTTCCTCTTCAGAACTTTTTCCCTTTTCTTCCATTTTTCCCTTGCCATGTGCATTTTTTTCAGTTTGTCAATCCAAATGCAGCAAGAGTCAAGGAGGAGAAAAATGAAGAGAAATTGCTAAATATGCTGAGTGGTCTTTATAACACTTGAGAAGAGCAGACAATGGGAGAGGCATTAAAATTTTATATTAAATATAAACTACACAAGAAAGCAAAACAATAGCACGTAAAGGAAGATAAATTGCAATACAATGTAATGTACATCTGTACCTGCATCGTACATAGAGTAAAAGGGGTTCACAAGAGGATTCCATCACTCAAATATCACCAGGTTCCCTAAATAAACATCTAGGTCTGTATTTTTAAAATCCTTGGCAGCTGTGGTCTAACTCTGGATTTATTTAAACTTCCATTAAAAACCTTCTTGCAGAACCTAACAAAACGCTCCCAGCCATGCATGAAATAGCCTGTGTACTAAACATGGGCCTTATTAGGATTTACAAAAATGGCCTTCATTCCCAATTTCATCTGCTCCAACACAAGAATAGGTGTTTTCAGGTGGGCTCTGAACAAAACAGCTAGATGAGGAGTTTATTGTCTTAGATTCTCTTTTTTCTTTGACTCCATCAGATTTGTTAGAGCAATCAAGCTGGACAATAACAAAGACTATGGAGTTTTATTTCATTTGAAAAATTTTATGACAGATAAGAAAATCTGCAATGATCACTGTAAGGTCATTGCTGTAGATTTGAGTGAGTGATGTAGCAGGGCATATGTTTCAGAATTTCCTTGGGTTTTACAGGATTGCAGGGGGATGTTTAAGGAATGTTTGGATGTGGTACCTAGGGACATGGTTTAGTGGGTAATATTGGTGGTAGGGGGTCAGTTGGACAAGATGATCTTGGAAGTTTTTTCCAACCTTAATGATTCTTTGATTCTATGATAAAATCAAAGCTGGAATGCTGGTTTGTGTGGCTGATTTTAAAATCTTCATCCGCAATAGGATGTCGTATGGGACTGTGAGCATAATGGTAGAGTTTGAACCTATCTGGAGCATTCAGTTTGGTCTTGGACTGAGCCTTGACTGTGTTTATCTTTGTAGAGACTGACTGATATCTGCAAACATAAAAGCAGCTGTTCCTTTAGCAGATGGTACATGTGATTTTTTGGGGGTTTGAAGTTCGGAAATGAACAAGAGCTTTGTGTGTAGAAAGTGTTATGTTCCCACCTTCTGTCTCTCTGTGCTAGCCAGACAATTCCTTTGGTTTTAACCATCCTCATCAAATATCTTTCACTTTGCTGGGATTATTCTCCTGGACTAGATAATCTCTTGTCGAACAGAGCCAAGGTACTGTTTTTTTTTTAGGAACTTCAAATCTATTGTAACAGCTGGTAAGATGATAGTGAAGGAAATGATTCTCCTAATAGCTTGAATATGTTCATAAACAGCATTAGGCATTGAAACGGGTTGCCTAGGGAGGTGGTGGAGTCACCGTCCCTGGAGGTGTTTATGGAAAGGTTGGACCTGGTGCTTAGGGACATGGTTTAGTGGGTGACATTGGTGGGAGAGGGATGGTTGGACCAGATGATCTTGGAGGTCTTTTCCAACCTTAATGATTCTATGATTCTGTGATAAAATCAAAGCTGGAATACTGGTTTGTGTGGCTGATTTTAAAATCTGCAATCCAGCAGCAGCAACTTTGGCCCTATGGCTGTGGTAGAAACAAACATAAGCGTTTCTGAAAGTCTGCTCTCTTCCCAAGATACTGCTACCCCAGCACACACTACCCTGCATCCTGGTGAAACGAGCAGCTCTCTACATGCTGAAACAATGCAGACCTCTCCACTCACCTTCCCTGTTTTTTATTTTTATTTTTATTTTATTTTATTTTATTTTATTAAGCTTTTAACTGGGGCTGTTGGCTGAAGGCAGTTTAAATGCTTGGGACATTTTGGCCTCTAGTATTTGTTGAGACTGGGGAAAGACTGAACAGAAAAGGGAGTGAATAGGTAAAGGCGTATGCCTTTTTAGGGCAGAAAACTTCATGTCTGTTCCAGCCATTTATTTAGATCTCCCAGATTGACTGTATTTATCTAGCTGTGCTGGAGGGTTGCTTTTTGTCTACTGGTTTGTCTTCTGTGCTTGCTGTTTTTACTCTTTATAGGACTTTAGCAAAAGACTTTCTAGTGGGATCAAACCCACTCTCCTTTTTACAGTTAGGATTTTTTGGCCTATTAAGTGTTGCTTCTGGTTTCTCAGTTTCCTCAGAAATGCAACTGTCTTCTGCTTAATGTAGTGTGCAGTTTACTGAACTGTTAGAGCACCTTTCCCAAAGCAAGCATCAGTGCTTTAAAATGATACTGGCATTCTGCTGAGTGATTTCTTCCACTCTGTAATTTCCAGTGAGGTATTTTTCAATAACCATCTTCTGTACATGTTACTAAGAATTATCACACTCTGGATTAAAAGTTGAACACTGCAACTGTAGGTATAGTTAATAGCCAACTTTAGTTGGGAGCCTTTTGAGTACAATTTTTCTTCATTTGATTCAAGTATCAGATTTTCTCAGGCTTCCTTTTTCTGCGTTCTCACAACAGCAGTAAAAACTCAAATTCTTGACCGTGTTCTGCAGCTTTTCCTTGATTCTATGCTTTTTCAAGTTGTAATTAAAAAAAAATAAATTCAGCTTTCAAAATTGGTTGAGCATTCAAAGATTACTATAGCTTTTTTCGTTATGGTTAATATATTATTTCATTGTCCCTACATTATTTTCTTTACTATAAAAATCATGTTGTGTCCTCTCTTTCTATTTTTTTAATCACAACAGTGTGAACTATTACTCATCTGTTTCTTTCCTTCAGTTTAAGCATAGGTAATGTCATTCCAATTTTTCTTCCTGCTTGGAAACTGCAGGCCCACAACAGCTGTATCTCTGTTCCTTGGACTCTTGAATAGCATTGCTATACTCGTTTTCCTCTTCACATTTATAGATTAAGGTTTATTCACCTTTTGGAGCATGCTTATTTTGCTCTCTAAATCAATATGTCTCAGAGTGCTTTTTCACCAGGTACCAGGTTCTTTTGTTCTCCCTTTAAAATTTTCCTCCCAGTAGCCAATTTGTTCTTTTTTTTTTTTTTTGGTGATACACTTCACATTACCAACCAGCAGAGGAAGCTTCCTCTAAACCTTTTGTTTTCTGAGAAATCCTGGAGAATACTCTGGGAATGGTTTCAAATCATTATAGATGTCACCAGCTGCCAACCTCCAGCAAACTGAAAACAGATGTTTCTTTTTCCTTCACAACCAGTTGTTTTCTAACACCAGATGATTCTTTGTACTGATAATTAGGAAGTATAAAACCTTCCTGGAAAATTTCTGGAATTCATGCGATGTACTTATGTCCTTATTGAAAATATATTTTCTTTTTACCATCCCTTGGTAACAAACAGTGCAGAATAAAAGTGGTGTTAGCTAAAGCCAAATAAAGTTATCTTACTAACTCCATAAAGGAGATGTAATCAGCTGTTCCACTCAGTCCCAAACTCGGACTGCTTAATTCTAATGTTGCTGCCTTGGGAAATGCAAAAACCTAGAGATAGGGGAAAAACCTTCAATTGTATACCCTCTGTGTATGCTCCATGAGACAGACTAGTCCATGCTCTACATATTGTCACTAGATGTGAAAAAAGGAAGGTGACTGGTTGAAAAACATACCATGGTTCTGAATCTGATGCTAAGCTGCCAAGTACATGGTAAACTTGAGCGAGGTGCATATGCCATTAGGTTATCCAAACTGTGCTATCTACATATGTGTGCATATACAATGTTCCTTCTGCATGGTCATGTCAACAGACTTATGGCAAATGTTTTATACATCAGCACTTACGATGACACTTCTTTGGGGTAACTGTCAAGCTGCGCTTTAGGTATGACATCTTTAACACCATCTCTTGAAAGGAAGCTAAATACAGACCTGTCCTGGGGACTACAGCACAATTAAATCTTGTAGCATAGTTCCATTTCTCTAAGTGACAGTTCCTCAGAGAAC